>NC_090871.1:48581674-48603028 GCF_036669935.1 Montipora foliosa | reverse complement strand
GAGTGGAGGGGAATCTGCACCGTGAGTAGTTGTAACCAATTGCCCCGTTCCTCCTTTACGGTGCCATTTGACACTCTTTGTGCACGGCAGTCAAGTGCAAGTCCGGGTTCACCATACTAAATTCTCAAACTGAGACTTTATAGAGAGGGCACTTCAGCTCAGCAATGCGTGGAAGGTTCCACCTGCAACAAAGGAAATCTGAGAGGTCTGCATGCGGGCTGCAGTTTTACGGGAGCCCAGGTGCGAGCTGACCTTGTAGTTTTAACCTGAATTCCTGGTTTTTCGGGGGCTTGGTCTATTTTGCCCATTGTTATGGGCCATGACTAGGCGCAAAGAACTAGTAGCTCTTGTTTAAGGTGAAAGTTTGATAGACATGAACTATTATTTTGAAAGTGTAATGTAGGCATGTGCAATGGAATTGAATATGTTACAAACTGATTGGCTAAGGTGACAATCTCAGTGAGAAGCTTTCAAAGTAATCCAGACATTGGAAGACGATTTATTGATAGCTTGGGAGTCAGATATACGATTCTCGAATAATTGGCAATCTTCAAGTCATGGGCTCTAGGCCCTCAAGCATCAGTGTACCAGTTTTGTCGTTCACTTGTGACAAAGTAGTGATTCTCTATCCATTATAAACTGATGAATGATCCCTGGAGTCAATATATAGTTTAAACAGGGTTGGGTTGATTAATCCTACATTCTATCAGCTCCTACTAAACGCAACTTACATTTGAGTGTTGGGACCCAGATCTTATTATGGGGTGGAAAGGCTTGACTGGCAAGCGGGTGCTTAGCCAGTGGGACTCTCTTACTCGGATGTTGAGAATTAAGCACCTTCAAATACTTTTACCAGAAAACCATAAGGCTTGAAACGTGGAAACCGCCCCTGTTGTGCTGGGAAACAAGGCTTCTGCACTATTCACATTGCCACGTACCCTATTTGGACACAACACGAGCAAGGGGTTTCCAACTATGGTACTTAGCACTTGAAACATTCAACCATCAGTTGCATGAATATGCGGAAAAAAAATTTTTTTTATTTTTTTTGGGCGGTGAAGGACGTTGCACGGTTCAACCCGTATGGGGTTTCTGCTTTTACAAACCAATTACCTTTTAGCTCTGAAATTTAATTATTATTTTTAATTTGTATACACAGGTGTGTGAGCCATTCTGAGATTTTCAGGAAACATACTGTATCTTCATTTTAATGTGTGGCTAAAGCACGCTTTTCCTTCATAAGCTCTTTTAAAGATTATTATCGTTTAAAGCAAAGATTCACTTTTATGCCTTTTAAGCAAAAATGAGCCACAGACAACATGAATGGCCCTGATGATTGTACATCCTACATGTACTTGTTAGTGTGATAATTTTTATGTAAATACAATCATGTGGTTATTCTATGGATGGGGTGGTGTGTATGTTTTACGTTTCAACCATGTCCTCACCTCAACCCCCCTTCAGGACATCTTTTTCTGGGAAGGTGAGTGAGAAGGTTGATTGATACTTATAACTAGGGGGGTCTGCGTGATTTTTTTTTAATTATTGTAATGTCCAGTTTTTCAAAAAAGTGCTGTACAATGTACATGTAGCTACAGGCGGTCTAGCTTGACAAGTAGCAGAAGTTATAAACTTATATTGTTAGGGTGGCATGGTATCCAGTACGACCAATACTTATTATATGAACAGAAAAATACAGAAACATTAATTCAACTAAATCAGTTGCGAGGAAGTGTCATGCATGTACAGTACCTCTAGATTCCTGTCATCCAAAGTGTTAAAGAGATTAACACTGTATGAAATAAGACTGGCGTTGCTTTCTAGTAGTCTTTGTGAGGGACAGTATCTTGATTTCTAAGAATTCCAGCTAGTTAAGCTGTAGTCTCACAATTCCATCTCTTCCACAGTTCTGGGCCAATTTTTTTTGTGTCTAAGGGGGTGAAGCTACAGTTACCATTGCTAGTCCTAAATTAAGTTTACTGAAATGCGTTGATTTAGGTTTGTTGTATTCATAAGGTTTTCTGCTTGCTTTTGGTTCTACTGGTAGAGAAATTTCAAAATTCGTTTGTAGACAAACTGTAAATAATGCAAAAGCGTTACTTAAAGGGTTGTTCTAGAATTAATTTGTCCCTCTTCTACACTGGTTTATTTCATCTTCATTATTTTGCTCCCTATCATGGCCTTGTAGAGATACATGTAGTTCCCAGATATTACAAGGTAAGTTAGGTGTGGAGACCCCTTTTCTTCCTGAAGGCGTCCTTGTAGGGCAACTGATACAGTTCTTCTTGATGACAAGTGACTTTTAAGTGCTACTGAAGCATAAATTCCTAAGAAGGGTGGGGTACCAGTTTTTTTTTTTTTGTTGTTGTTGCTAACAACAAGTTCTACCTTTTCCATCACTGATTAAAGTTAAATATTCCATTTTAAATCTATAAATCTTTCCTTTTTGTAATTTGGAGCTGTTACATTCGATAAACTACACGCAGCAGGCAAAGGTATTTTTATTATTTTGATGTCTTTCAAAAGAGACGTGAACTTGTTGTCTTGTAAAGAAATCAGGAAGTGGGACTAAACATTTAATTTTTCATCTACATTCAGACTTAAGTTTAACCTACCACATTCCGACATATTCAGACATATTTACTAGACCATACATAGCTTGCTCATCACAAATGAACATTAGATTAAAGCTTGCGCTACATGATCTACATGTAGATTGGTATAAAACATTTTGAGTTAAGGAGTGTTTTTAATTGCAGCCTTCTGGTTCAAAGAAGTTTGACCATTTTCTGTCAG
This sequence comes from Montipora foliosa, assembly GCF_036669935.1. Classification (NCBI taxonomy): domain Eukaryota; kingdom Metazoa; phylum Cnidaria; class Anthozoa; order Scleractinia; family Acroporidae; genus Montipora; species Montipora foliosa. The sequence continues at coordinate 48,600,232 of NC_090871.1, read as the reverse complement.
GCTTTTTGATTATGATCAGACCTTTATGCACTATCATCACCATGATGATAATCAATTTGTAGCTGTTAAACAAGCCTTGTTAAACTTATATAACATTGGGTGTGTTTGATAACAATCATGTTGCATCATGAAGCCAAGGGGTATCACTCATTGATACAAACTGGTTGACCTCTCGACTATTTTTGAGTCTGGGTTCAAGCCAGTGGAAAATTGAGGACCACAGTTTTCAGTGAGAGTGATAAAACCCGACGTCGAGTAAAAATGGAATCATTTAGATTCAGGCAACCAAATGAAGCCATACTTGGGAACCCCCCCTAAAAAGGGCAAAAGTTGTAGCTGCTGCCAAAGATCACGGACTTTAGAGCATTTTTCAAACTGTAACTTCATGCTCCAACATGCTGACTACAATGCAGAATTGTTTTTAAATTTATTTCATTTTCATGTGACATCTCTATCAGACACAGAACTTTTTATTGACATAATATACTTTATTTGTAGTCAATGACTGATATCAGCCTCTATTTTTGTATTCATTTAGTTTTTGATGAATTACAAAAATTGACTGAGCAGTGGTTTGAGTACAAGTAAATATAATGTTACTGTTTTTATCACATACAGGGCAAAATTACTGAATACTGATTGGTTGAGGTGGAGGGATTTGTTTCTTAATCACGAGGGCACTTTTGGTAATCAAGGGGGTTACTTGATTACTTGATTGTGATTGGTAAAAGTTGCTTATCCAGAGCAAGTGAAGTTACAAGAGAATCCTCTTCCAGCTTCTGACTGTAATATTAAATTGCTTTTTATCCATATGTAAAATACAGTTTAGTTAAATTAAGCTCGATTTCTGTTGACAGCATAGATTTATTGAATTGAACTTTAACCAATTGAAAACATGTCAAGTTAATTGTCATTTGTCGCAGCATTGAATGGGCTCACCTCAATAATTTTGCCCTCCATGTGACAACATGTAATTGCACTGTGCCCTTGTGCAATTAAGGAGTAAATTCACTTGTCTTTTCAAAGTTTTCCAAATTGCCCTCGTCGCAAATTTTGTGAAAACTTTTCAACTACGCGTGAAATCAATCCTTAATTGCCCTTGGGCTATGTGATTACATATACAAAATACAAGGTTCATTTGGTGAATACAATATTATTTGGCTTGTACAATCTGCACATTCACTGGCATTTGTTACAGAATAAAGCAATGTGATCAAATTCTGGGAAGGTTTACACTGCATTAGCCTTAAGAAAATAATTGATATAATACTGTTAATTCTCTTGCAGATCAATATATTTATTTCCAAAAGGGGTCAGTCTACCTGGAAAACAAAAAAAATCTGGCAAGGTTTTCTTTGTTTAGCCTGTTTGTAGATTGGCCATTTGAACATTCTTTTTTGTCTGCTGAGGATGACCTCAAACTGGCATACAAGAGATCAATAATATTATTTTACTCTAAGAAGGGGATAAAGAAGAGTATTTACTGGAGTTTTGGGAGTAATAGCATTTAAAACGATTCTTTGGTTTCATCGAGCTTCTATTCAGAGTTTTTCAAAGTTGGTTAAACTGTTGGTCTTTATTTCAGTGCTGTATCCTTGACCATTTTGTGACTTTTAGATTGGTGGTGTCTCTTCAGCTTTTGCAAAGTTTGAGAGGATGATGAAACTCTTATATTGTTTGCTCAAATGAGGGTTGAGGTCAGGTGGTAAAATCTTTAACTTTTATCACCATGTAGGCAATCAACAAATCAGGAATTCATGCTCCTGGCCCCCGTTGTTCGAAGGGTGGATAGCGCCATCCACTGGATAAGTAGCTTATTCTTCGTTTTGTTTGTGTTTATCTTCTGTATAGTGATTTATCCAGTGGATAGTCTTAGGGACCTTTAGATCGGAGGACAAGTACGATTTTTGCCAAAAAAATGTCGGCCTCCAAACCTTGTACACATGCTCAGTACAGAAAACTCATACTCTTAGTCGTCCTCATCTTCCGATCTAAAAGACCCTATTATCCACCTTTTGAACAACTCAGGCCTGGTTTTGACAGTGGGCAAAGTTTCTTTCTGTTTTCAATATCCAATATTCTCTTCCTCCAATATTCCAAAGATATGCCCAGACATGAAAATTTAAATTTCATCACAAAGCTCGCAAGGATTTTGTTGTGACTTTTGCAGTTTCTCTTTGCTTCCAAATGTTTGCGAACACTTTCAATCCTGGACACAAGTGACATGTTTTAACCCATTGACCCGTGGGAGTGAGACTAAACAGATTTTACTGTGTTTAAGGCCAGAAGATTTACTTGTCAACTGGGGTCTTCCTAGGGCATTTGAGGTGTCAATGAGTTAAGGCTGCCTATTACTGGCAAAATCGCAAAACTTCCGATTATTGTTTTTATCCCAATCCTCGTAGGGTTTGTCAAAGTTAATTTTTATCCTGTTGGGTGCAAGCCATTGGAGTGTTACACAAAAATGGGCACAGAGATAACATTTTCTACACAATTATGGTGAAAATTTATGGTACAAAAACAGTGTCAAACTTGTCAAAAAAAATTGCTTTTAAGATGCAATAAAGTACTTCATCTTTTTAAGAGGACCACTTTTCCATAGCAAAGGACTTTTATCATCCAATTACGGTATATTTAACCGAGCTGCAAAGTGGCAAATCCCATGTGAGTGGCTCAGAGGTGAATACATGTAGTAGTAGCATTTGGAGTTTTGAGTAGCCAATCAGAGAATGCCTTTTGCAATAAAGTACTTCATCTTTTTAAGAGGACCACTTTTCCATAGCACAGGACTTTTATCATCCAATTACGGTATATTAACCGAGCTGCAAAGTGGCAAATCCCATGTGAGTGGCTCAGAGGTGAATACATGTAGTAGTAGCATTTGGAGTTTTGAGTAGCCAATCAGAGAATGCCTTGAATCAATGCTATCCACCGTACTGTAAAATACCTCAGAAAGGCTCTAAGGGGAGATGAATTATAATGAAGAATGTTGGAGCTGCAAAAGTGACACTCTTTTCAAAAGTTCGAAACTTTGAAGAAAGCTCAATTTTTCCCACTATTTTTGACATTCCCTGCCACCCCCCTCCCCTCCAAAAAAAATCCCAGTGATAACTTTAAAATAAAATCAAAACAAAGTGTTCAAAGACAACAACACAGCTACATTAATTTTAATTCATTAAAAAAGCACCAATACAAAAATTATAAACGTGCTAAATTGGGGCTTTGACCACCTTGCTTTAAAGCTGGCTATTCAGCTTTGCTCTTTACTTCATCTCTATGATGCAGGAACACTAAACTGAAAATAAACAACCCTAACATCATAGAAAATGCACTTGCATAATAAGGATAGGCCGATGGGATAAAACGTTCGTATTGTGTGTGCTCCTTAGGACGTACAGATACCTGAAAAACAAACAAACAAACAAAAGGGTGAACTTGAAAGCATGTACAGGGCATTTTATTATTTTTATATTCCCCTCAGGGCAAAAATATCCTGTGCTCTCCTGGGAATATTTCTCATTCCAGGCCTCTAGTTTTGATGGAAATCTGTCACGTGGCAGCATCTCGTGGCTTGATATCTTGTGTTTGCTGTAATGCCAGAAAGCATTCTGGTGCTACAGTAGATACAATGAAGTAGTGACATGTGTCGTTATGGTGGACACATTCTGCACATCAGACATGTAATAATTATTGTCAGATGATTGTACCTGAGCTACAAGCAAAATACAAGCATACTGCTGGTACATATAGCACAAGACCAGAACAGAGTCCATACATACATGTAACAGTGGCAGGTTTTTCCTGCAAAATCTTAGAAAAGCAAAAAATATATATACCAGTGTGAAACACTGGAACAAACAACCACTGGAAGTGATACTGGAGAGTTATACAGTACTTTAACTCAAGATTAACATTGAAACATGCTTATTCACAGTGGAACTTAGAAATTTTGAGAATAATCTGGGGTCAATTTGTTGACAATTTTACAAAACTAATGCTTCTGAAGCAAGCATTGCTGTTTGTCACAATTACATGTCATGAACAGAGAACCAGTGGGAGTTAGACAACAGTTTTTAGTCTGCCTAACGCAGACTGGGGGTGTCCTACGTCCTAGGACATTTGAAGTGTCAATGGGTTAATCCTTGCTGCATAAAGTTAGTGTAACCCTTTAACTCCCAGGATGAAACAGTATCAGAGGTGTCAATATGGGCTGGTAGACGGAAGCCAGCTAAAACCGGCAGCTACTTAGCCATCTTCAGCCGGCTACTTTAATTTGTCTCATTTTACCACCAGTCAGGATGAAAAATCTTACACTTGTTAAATTAACATTGAATAAATTTAATTTAAAAGCATTCTTCTCCCCGTTTTGAGTTGAATTGACGGCATATTAAATATTTACGAAGATTAAACAACAAATCATGACAAAACTGCTTGCACCAGATCATTTGTACGAATGCAGTGGATTGCTTGGAACATTTAACTGATTAGATCCTAGTCTCGCACTTAAGGTGGCAAAACAACATGCCATCCGAGAAAGAATATTTTTCTGTCCTCAGTCAAGTGTGCAAAGCTCACTTTCATGGTTGCCTACATGTACTTTCAGTTATAAGCTTTCTACTTTCAAATTTATTGACACCCCTGAGTATGCAAGTTCTACTCACAATTCCAATTATCAGCTGTTGTAGGAGATAACACAAATCCTCAGGATGATGACTTTTAGATCTTGAGAGTGAAAAGGTTTAAGGGCCAGATTGCGGAATTTTTTTTTGTTGGGTCAAAACTGGGTAAAAAATCTAAATGAGTACTGTAGATCACAGGTATAACATTCCTGACAGTCACTGAAATGATAAGAAATATGGCACAAAGAGCTACATGTATTCGCATTTAACTTTTGCCGACTTTGAGAGAACGTCTCCAAACTTGAAAAAAAGAAAAAACAGCCAATTTTTTCAAGTTTCAATCCATTTCCATCCCTGCCATCCTTGGCTGCAAGAAACTAAGAATAGCGTCAGGGCAACAAAACCACAGCATTATTTTTTGGTCTCAGAGTTTTGAATTTTGACTAAAATAGTGTGAAGTCCTCTGCCCCTTTAATGAGCAGATTAAGGTTTTCCTTGGTGATTTTCCTGGGTAGAAAATAAACAGTATAGATCAATGTGTAATTTCAAGCCACACAACTACTGATTTATAATCACCTGAGTTTTGCTATGTAGATAAGTGAAACCAACACGATTATATTCCACCTTGAACTGGAAGACACCATACACATCAGGGAGCTTGAACCTTGCCACAAAGAGACCATCTGCCATACACAGAGAAAACAAAAATGCCAATAATTAATGATGATAATGACAACACAACAAAGACCATGATGATAAAATAATGCAGAGTAAAAAATAGTTTACATGCACTAACAAAATTGCACACCATTTGATTTGTTGAGTGTTATTCTGATGAACGGGTCAATCCTGAAAAATTCTAGCTGAACATCCATTCCGTTGAATGACTCCCAGTTTCCATTTACCAGCTCCTCAATCCTAATACTGTATACCTGCAGACAAGATTAATGTAAAAAATTAATTTCTCCCAGTTGGATAACACAGAGATTTCAAACTATAAATTTTGTTCTGGGAATGGTTTGAGTACAACTTTACTACCATACAAATCACATGCATGCATACATACAGTGACACTGTCATGCAAGTGGGAAACTTGTTGACAGTCAGCTGCTGGTTAACACCAAATTTTTCAGAGGTTGTCCTCTTAGGCACAACTTCTCTTTTGCCTATTTAAACCTAATAATGCTAATCTTTTCATACAAGTCATGTACCTAAACAACTACAAAATTAATTTATCAGTTAAAGTGCGTCAGTTTTTGCATTGAATGCTATTACTTTCTAAAGCTGACCATCATGAGATTGTTACTCCAAAAATAGGTACGCATTGGGTACGCCTGGTAGTGCAGTAAAGTCCATAACTGTCAACTGAGCTGTGTTTTGTTTTCCAGGACGTAATACGTAAAATACTAAACCCAGAAAGATTAAAGAAAATAAATGGGAATTGAGAAACATTGGCTTCCAGGCTGACATGAAAATTAATTCAACTTCTTTTTCACAGCAAATTTTAGCGGGTACTCTGAGCGAATGACAGTTTCCACAAGGAAGGTTCACTGAAGTTAATCCCTGTCCAGAAACATAGGGCCGAAAACTAAGCATGGAACAGATTTGTTAGCCTGCTTTATGCAATCAACTATTGATGCAAAAGTAAATGTCAATCAAGAATTAAAAAATTGCCACCAGTAACAAAATTTGCGACATAAAAAAAAGAAATTTTGTGCCGCGAAATAAAAATTACCATTGGCGAAAAACCTTTTGGGAGAACTTTGCTACGTTCAATTTTTCTATTGTTCGTTTGGCCGCACAAGTAAATCACAAAAATCGAAAGTGACATTGATTTCCACAGCTGCCTGTGGTCAAGTTACCTTGCGCGTTACTAACAACTGGATAAATCTGTGGAAAAATGACGGCAAAACAAGGGATTGTCATTTTGTTTGTTAGTTTTTTTTCTTTCAAGTGTTATAAAAGTTGACAATAAATGTGCGAATTCAACACAAAGATCACAATTGTCCAACTGTTGAGGTTGACCATTCTTTCTGCAAAGTCAAAAATTCACTCTCCCAGACGAGGTTATTTATCACCAGGTAATTCCATTGCTTTGGAAATAGAAACTGCTTTATTATTCATCAGCGTCACAAATTCTTGCTGGTTTTGGGGCTCATTTGTTGAAATTCAAGCACGCTTCCAACAGACCTGTATATTTACATGTTTCACCCAGTTATTTTCCTGTGCGGCTGTTAAATGACATGAGGATTTAAAAAGGCTTTTCAACTTTGTTTTCCCTCTCACGCAGGCAGCTTCCGCTTCTTTACTGTTCATACAGATATAATTTTTGAAAAGAAAAGTGGAGCGAAAAATTGCATGAATAAATTACAAGAGAAGAAAGAGGCTATCAGTGAAATCAACAGACATAGACTAGCTGATATAATCTACATGTTTACCAATCAGCAAAATTAAAGTAGTGTTTCCGAATGTACACTTACACTCGATGACTAAAAGATTTCGACATCATGTGAAAACTAAGTTGTGATTTTATAAAGTTCATCTTTTCTATCACTGGGCAAAATTTCTGAGCACAGCACTGTGGAAATTTCAACACAAACAAGCTGATGAAAGTACATTTTTTGCTGATCGATCGCAATGATAAAGATAACAAGAGTTTTCTACCAGTTGTTTTTCTTTCCGTTGCGAGGAAATTACCGTGGATTCTTTTCAATGCAGGTAGAGAAGTTGACCTGGTCTTTGTGAGTAAGAATAATTATTATGGTTGACTGGTGAAATTTTTTCTTGTTTATTTGACCTGCAGAATGTCTGTGGAATGTGAGTTTGCATGACAATCACTGTAGACATGGAAAGAGTGATTTTGATTTAAGGCATTTAAGAATTTAATTTGACAATAACATACTCAAACAGTTTTTATTCTCTTTTCATCCCAGCTGTTATACATTTTGATACAATGCTACTACTCACAAGGAAACGTTTTCTCCTTCAGCCAATGAATTGCTTTTACTTGTAATAACTTCTAATGATATGGATGAACTACATAGAGCGATTTTCGCACCACCTTGAAAAAGTGTTCGCAGTTTGTTTCACAGACCAATAGTTGGCAAGATTAAAACAAACCTTCTCCTTATTCCTCCCTCAGAAACTCCTAAATATAGGCAGTAAAAAGTTTGATTGCCAATCACATTACTGAATTTTAAATGACGTCAAAGCGAAATGGCGATCGCTTTCCAGAAAGTTCCATGGAGAGATGACATTGTTTGCATCTGCATTTGCTAAGCCAATGAAAATTCGCGCTCATTTGTTTTTGTTCAATAAGCCAATTAAACCTTTGACTCCCAATCAGGCCTAAACCGGCCATACTTTTTTACTCTGTCTAACTCCAGACACTTTTACTTGTCAATGGGGAACCCCCCGGGAGTCAATGGGTTAAATGTTTTGCATTTTTGTTTATGTTCTGTTTTCACATTTATTTTTCAAAGTCATATGAAACACGAGACTTACCACATCCTCCTCGACGGTGTAAGCAACTGGAGGTGCTGCTTCTCCAACACGGTGATGTTTAACCTCTCCAACACGGAGGACACCGTGCTCCTTGAATACCCACTCACTCAATGCAATCGCCAGGTCCTGGTTACCAGATTTTGAATACCTTAAATTAAAAGAAATAATAGTACATTTCTGTTTCTTAACAGTAATAATTATTTTTAGTCACTTTTTCATTTTAGCAATTTCCACACTTCTTGTCTGAAAAAGTACCAGTAACCAACTGACTCCTTGGAGTGAGACTTGATAGATTTTACTCTGTCTAATGCTAGACAATTTTACTTGTCAATGAGCATGGTTCAGGAGTCCATGGGTTATACAAAGTTAATATGGAAGAAACAAGCAACCAAAAAATAATGACATTGTCAAGTCCAAGTTCAAATTCTATAGATTTTACTCTCATGTCAAAAAAACCTCTTTGGTATAAATTATCTTGGAAAACGAAGAGGCACTCACAGTTTTGAGCCAGCTTTGGAACTCTGCACAGACCTGCTGAAGAACCTTTAAAAAAGAAATCAAAGTCAAAGTGAGCCGTGTAGTTCAGTATGAAGATAAAGCAGTGAAGAAAGGGGGATGCTATGATGGGCAATAAGTCAAGTTTGGCATTAATTATTTGAGATCACTTATTGATCTATAGAGTACTAATCAAATATTCCCAAAAATCATTCCTTGGATTTTAAACAAATGTGGCCTACAGCTGTATATCCATGTGGCAAGTCTGAATTTCAGTGGCATTGGGAGGAAAGAAAAAGAAAACCCAAGGCTTTTGGCATTGTAAACAACAATGAAAGAGCAAACCAATTTTGGATCATGCCTTATTTTTCCTAGAAAAGGAAAGAAACTTTATTTGGGTGTATACATGTAGTACTCTAGTGCTGGAGCACTAATTGGGGCACTGCAAACTGAAATCAACAATTTAACGCAAATCAAATTGTTGTTGGTTTTTGAGGAGAGGGGAAAAACGGAGTACACTGTACCTGGAGTAAAACCTTTTGGAGCAGAGTAGAGAACCACGAAACTCAACCCACATATGACATGAGTCTGGGAAATGAACCCAGAGCACATTGGTGGAAAGCAAGTGCCCTCACCACTATGCCAGCCCTGCACCCCAATAGAAAATAGTGCTGTTTTGCTTTCAAAACATTGAAAACCTCTTTTATTGGCCTTTCTTATTTATTATTTATTATTCATTATTACCAAAACCCCAGAGAAAAACTTGCTATGCAGGCCAACTACAAAATGCAACTGCGTAGATGCCCTTTTGTTTTTCAGTACAGAAAAAAAATTAGCTAAGTACACAAGCACAGGGTTCTCCTTATCAGGCGGTAACCAGTAAAATTTATCGCTTGTAAGAGCACTTATTGCCGCCTGCAAATGCTCAGAGGTGGCTTATCCTTTGCAGAACGTCCAACATTAACCAAATGCTTTCCCAGTTTGAAAAGGTCCCCTACCTGTTGTGGTGAAAACTACTAAAAGGGAGAACCCTGCAAGCAGGCTATGGATAATAGGCTGCTTTTAAATACCGGTAGCACTCCTATTGCTATAACTTCACATAGTTGAGCACATTAATTTTAAATCATTGTTGTTTCAGATTTGATAGCACAACATAGCTGTTTGGGGTGATGAAGGGTTGTAGAGTCAATATATCCCTCAAAATGACATGGTTTCTTGGAAGTGTTTGAGCCACCTTAATAAATACAGTGTAATTGAAACATGTACAATGTAAACTTTCTCAAACATGTTCCTCTCTTTTCTGGTTGAATCATCCACCAACCACCCCTAAAATATTAGTTAACTGAGTGCCAGTACTTTTAAAAATTAGGTTAGGTATTTTAAATACATTTATGCCATAACTCATGCAACAGTCTGAACGGTGCAAACCACTTTATTTTGTGAGGTGCTATAGTTTGAGTAGTTCCTTCAATGTTTTAAAAAGTTGTAAGCAGTGTATTGCACATTAGACTGCAAAACAGATGTATTTTTGCACTGGTCGGATGAATGGTCGTCAACCTAAAGGTCTGGAGTGAGCCAGGTGAAAACAAAGAGAACTACTGGAAACTGGGGAAAGACACTAAAAACTCTCACTCTTCGTTTTCACCTTTTGCTTGACAACGATGCACTCGACCAGCACAAAATACCATTGTTTTCCAGTGTAATTGGGCATGTACTCATAATATGTAATTATTGTCGTTTCAATGATGAAATTTGAATAAACAGTTTTAGTCACTAAAAAAAATAAAAATTCAAGCTGCAAGAAACATATTCACATACTCATCACTGAAGAAATCCAGTGAGCCTGAAAACACGACTCGTGCATTATTCCTCGCCTGAAGACCAGCAATCAAAAGAGTGCTTTTGCCAACGGCATGGGGATACTGAAAAAATAACAAAGTATCTTTGAGTGTTAGTTACAAAATAACTGGCTGAACTATCCAGCATATCCTTGTTATTATTGCAATAATGTGAAAAACAAACAAAACTTAACTGGTTTGATAAGATTTGAATCCTAACACAAATTACCGGTAAACCAAAATAGCTTTCCATTAATTTGGACCACGCCCAAGCCTCAGATAAATAGTACCAGTCTGGCCCAAAGATGTGAAACTGTGGCAAATCTCATTTTTGCATGAGCATAAAAGAACAAAGTTTTCAAGATGACAAGGTAAAAATAACTTAAGGTAATTTGAGGCTAGGAGTTATTTCATCATTGCATAACTTTCAAAAATCCTTTGTCCGGATGTCCAAAAGACAAAGTACAGTATTCAACTTTATCATAGGCATCATGTGTTATGTCCTGGAAATAAATGTGGACGTCCTTGGTGGGAAAAATGTGCTGGATTTAAAAAGTGAAAATGTAAGTTAAAATAATGTTCTAAATGTACATGAAGTTCAATTTTTCATTTGACAAATTACATGTTATGTCAGACCAATGCACCATGGTTGCTGCACAGTGTATTCTGCTCAAAAGTGTGATGCATTACAGTAAAAATTCCGCAAAAAAATTGAGAATTTGCACAATATATTATTTAGCTTCAAAGTCTAATACACTACATGTATTTAATGTTGCTGCTCACTTGCTCTGCAAACAGTACTCTAACTTACAAATAGACAAACGGGAACTTCACTTATGGAAGAATTACACCCCAGTTCCATATCACCATTATTAATACAATGTACTATCCATAACCTTGTTTAATATTAGAATTGTGCAAAAGACATGCTTGTAACCTCAAGCAAACCAACATCAAACTACCTCAGAAATCTTTACATCAGGATAGTAGGAATATGCTGTTGACGATGCTGTCAGCACCTCCAAAACCAAAGGATTATCAGGATCAGCAGTCATCCTGTAAAAAAAGCCATGTACCCAAAAGGAACTGCATTGCTTCAGTCATTTCAAAACATTTTCACCACAAAAATATTTGTGGTGTCAACATAAAGACTACGATACATATTAACTGTCATTAGTGCAGAAAACAAACCAAACTTTTTCCAGATTCTCCAAGAAACTAAAGCACTTATGATTTTTGTCCTCTTTCCTGTAAATTAAGGGTGCATTCAATTGACCCTTATTTCCGGAATAAGAATACGTGGAGTAATGATTTAAAGCAGTATGTCTAGCATTTTGAAGCAACAAGGATAATAAAGATAAGTTTAAAATGCCATTATAAGCAGGTGTTCCACCATTTTAATGTGAATCTCCGAAAATATGGTCAAACGAATGCATCCTAAGTATTTTGTTAGGGGGGTGGGGGGGGGGGGGGTGGAAGAGCTTTCCTTAAACTTACCCAACGCCTTGATAAAGAAGAGGATTTGTGATTGGATGGCCTGTTATGGTGTTGGCTTTGATAACATTTGAAGGTTCTGCAACTATTAGAGTATGCTGTGAAAAACAGTGAAAACATTTTTTTTGAGTTCTACTATAAAAGCAATCGGTAATCATTATTCCTGTCAAGACTGCCACTATCCTTACCTTGAAATTTAGTTACATTTACTTTTTTGCTATACATGTAAATACAGGGCATACAGGGTGCAAATAAATTCAATTTCCCTGTATCCAGGATGTACTAGCCTGAAAGTCATTTTCACTGGCCCAAAGAAATTTCTTATGAGCACACACTTCCCCAAAAAACTTTCGCTAGCCTGTCAGGCAAGTGAAAAAATCCACTAGCCTCAAGCTACATGTAGTAAGGGATCTTTTCTTTGCAAGCTGAACATGTAAATTAATAATTATTTCTTTCTTATTTTATGTCATACTGTTGGTAACAAACACAATTCGATTTGTGATGAAGCCACCTGAATTTCGATCCGATGCAGAGATGCAGCGCTATGGAATAATATTGTAGACGCGAATGGCAAATCTTAACCAACCAAGTTGAAAGACAATGCAGGTTCTTAAATGCTACAGTAATTTTCACTCTACATCAATTTCCACTACAGATTTAGCGACTATGATTAGGTATATTTTTATCTACATTTTTCACATATACCGGTACCGGTAATTGTAATTACATGTACTGTCGTCAGTTCTTAGTTCTTTTAGACTTGAACTTTTAGTTTATGCGAATCATAGTACATGTACGTAATTTTTCGGGAATTTCATTTATAATTCTATTTAAGTGTCATTTTGTAGATACAAGACCCCAAGCTTCATAGCCTGCCCACCCACCCAGTGATCAACTACAAAACCAAACCAACAGCTTGATTAAGGTCACAATGTCATCTTAAAGTATACATGTGAAATAGTTATCCTCTTGGTCAATCACAAAAATAAAATTATTATTACCAGTATTATTGCTATTGTTATTGTTATTGCTATTATTATTATTATCATCAACATCAACATCAGCACAACAGCTTGAGAAACCTGACCACTATAGAGTGGCATGCAAATGAATAAATAATTGCATATTATATATTACCTGATCCAAGTCCGAGACATCATGGTTAATGTGGTCAATCACAGAAGTCTTCTCCTCGTCAAATTCCACACCACATTCACTTCCGAGTTCACGGATTGGGTCACCTACAGTCAAAATCGTATGCTTTACATTGTAACTTTTGTACAAATGTAAATTGTAACATTTCAATTCTGTAATAAAATTAATGGAGGAGTCGAGACTTCGTTCAAGATCTGGAGAGACAATTGTGCCACCTCAAACAGCTGACCCTATTTTGCACAAGCCATTATGCTGTCTATTGTGGTTACCACCCCACTTATTCATGAAGATCCTTCTTTTCTTCCACTGTTCTGTCATACAGAAAAAGAAAACATCTAAAATAAATGTAGGCGGTCAATGAAAGAAATAGATTTCTTTTTTAAATTATAAAATTGACCTTGCCAGGCAGTGAGGAGGGTTTGAATCTGATCTTTAATGACTAACTTACCAATAGAAGAGCTTGCAGCAACCAAAACATTTCCTCCTCCATCAATGAAGTCAGTAATAGCACGCACATTCAATGAACCACCAAATTCTAAAATCAGAAAAAAAAATTGTGTTGCATGTAAACAAGTACATGTAAGTGTAAGAAATAGGAACATCAATAACAAAACAACACTGATCTTATCTCAAAGTGGGTTGACTAATAATTAAGCAACAAAAAATTATAATACCACGCATTGGCCTGGGGTGACCTGTATAAGAATACACCGTGCCCACTGTATTCAAGAACCCAGGAAATGTTTTTAATACAGATCTCTCAGGCAGTGAATAACAATAAATTTTATTATTGCTGTTTTTGATCGTCTATGTCAGTAACAACATTATTGACAGACAGCAAAACTGACCTTCAACAGATGGTGAAAAGATGATAAGATGCTGGTACAAGAATTCTCCATACTTCACAAGACTAAGGCTGGCATCATCAGCAGAGCGGAAAACAAGCTCAAATCCCCTTTCTATATTTAAAAATGTATAAGATGGAGATCAAATATAGTCTCAAACAGATCTGTTTTATTATAAAATAGTCCTTCATTCCCCAGGTAGCTGGAAGAACACCATTTTTTTTTTTGTTGGTTTAACCAATAATTGATTCCTAGGAGTGAGACAGCGTGTGTTCGATTTACCGTATTCCGGAATAGGAATACATGGAATAGAAGTTAGAAATCCTTCGTTTTTATGTACATTTACAAAGAAATTGTCCAAAAACCTGCTAAAATGTTATCTTTGTTATCCTTGTTGCTTCAAAATGTGAAACATACCGTTTTAAATCATCACTCTACGTATTCCTATTCCGGAATGCACCCTTAAAAGGGGAACTGTCATGATACAATTGCTGTTTTTAGGTCAAAGCTGAATAAAAACCTAAAGTAACACTGTAGCTCGCACATACAACATTTCTGATAACCCACTAAGATCTGAAATGCATTTATGGTGCAAAGAGCTATACATATTTAATTTTTGGCAACTTTCTGAAGACCTGTCTCCAAACGTAAAAAAAAAATGGCCAGTTTTTTCAAGTTTCAGTCCATGTCTATCCCCTCCATCCTTGCGTGCAAACAACAAAGAATAGTTCAATGCACTTTTGTGGTTATTGACCATTTTCACATTCCTTATAATACAGTTTGTTTGCCTCCCAAATTTTGCATAAGTCATTGTTTTCAAATGCTCTTGGGAATATGCAGTGTCCCAAGAGCATTTTGAAAACAATAGCTTAAAGGGGCCAGGTCACGCAATTTTAGGCAATTTCAGCACTGATCGAATGGCCATAGAATTAACTAAAATATCAAAATAACTGTTCAAAACTATATAAGAACTCTAACAAAACACAGGGAAGCCAAGAAGGGACATGGATGGACAAAACTGGACAGGATTAAAATGGATTGACTTTGGGTAAAATTTGAAAAACATTGGCCCACCTTTTTTCAAATTTATATCAGTCTATATCAAAACGTCATTTACAAAGCTAGAAAATCACTCTCAGTTGTTATGTGGCCGTGATTTTGCAAATGAAAGACTCTTGCTCTGCCAATTTGACATTTGGAGCTCATAATTAACAAACTTAAACAAAATTACCTAAAATAGTGTGACCTAGCCCCTTTAAGCAAAATTTGGGGGGCAAACAAAGTGTATCATAGGGAATGTGAAAATGGTCAATTGGCAACAAAACTAGAGCGTTATTTTTGGTCTTCTTTGATGCAAATATGTCTTTGTGTTTAAACCAAGTTTGACGAATGGCATGACACTGCCCCTTTAACTGCAACATGTTTCACTCTGTCTTACACCAGACTATTTCAACTCATCAACTAGGAGCACCTGAGGATTGAATGGGTTAAAATCTTTCAAACTAGTTCAATAATTTTAGTTTTTCTTCATCCAAGACTCATTATCATGATATGAAACAAAGAAAAACCAAACACTGGTTTTTAAAAATTGTGAACTAGAAAAAAATTGAACCACCACATTTCCATATACATCAAAAGATATTGCTTCCAAACTTTCTGTTTACTTTGCAACAGAACACAAAACTACGATTCTTCTTTGACTTAAACATGGCACAAACGAAAAACTGCAACATTTTATCAGAATGTCAAAATTCAACTACACTACGCTTTGTCAATGCTGCCTCCTCTTAACATTTATACTTGTGTTGCTATCTAAACCCACAACCGCAAAGTGTTCAAAATTACCGTATATGATTAGTACTTCTTGTCTTAATTTTTTTTACGATCCTATTTTAGTTTTTTTTGCTTCATGTACAACAACTAAGAATCAAAGCTTTAGGTTAAATAACGCTTTCGTGTGTTCAAGTAAGCTTTCTCATGCAAAAGCGAAGTCTTCTACCCAAACAGGCAACAGAACCCAACGAAAATTACACGATAATAGCATTGAAATCAACCCAATCTTCTTTCTCATGTGAGCTACAGTAGGTTTTCACTAGCAAATTTGGCACAAATGCACCATTACCTTTCAGCGAATTAAAAAAGATAGAGTGAGTTTCCTTTGTGTTTGCGTTGTCGAGAAGGACAAGAGTTTTTCCTCCTGCTTCGGTGAAATGAAAGCAACCAAGAAAAACAACTAAAGCAGAAGCGAAAAACGCGAAAGATCGACACGTGTCGCGTGCAACCACCATGTTGGAGGAAGAGAAGAACGAATGCCTCGTTTTCGTGTTCATTGAATCCTTGTCACAGAATTACACGCGTGGTATCACGCATCACGCGTGTGACAGCCAGGCAAGTCGTGGCTAATGAACGGAATAACATCCTCCTGGTAAAATTGGCTATGCCATGTCGATGAGGCCTAACAGGACCGAACCAGCTGTCCATGGCTGCCCGTGAACCAGGTAAAATGGTTGTGCGCATGAGTGACGTAATGGCCACACCGAGTTTGGTGTTATGATGTGTTCACCTTGCTTTTAATGCTGTGTGGAGAAACAAAGAGTTTTCAAGAAAGCAACAATAGAGGTGACAAAAACTAATTAAGACCCAGCTTATCGCTGCTGACATATTCATTTAAGGTCGGCTTTAAATCTTTGATCAACAGTGTCTCCTTTATTTTACAGTGAGTGTGGGATTGCCCTTTTTACTAAAATTTCAAAATGATCCCATTTTAAACTATGACCAAGAGAAAATGAGGGGACAGAGAGGGAGGCTCAAGGCGTTGGCCGGGATATGTTATGTCCACGAAAGTTATTTTTAGACGAGCGGAAGTCTTTGTTCTAGCGAAAGTCTGTCTTCTGAGACGTCCGCATGCAGTCTTGCCTCGTTCTCAGGTTCTTAGTGAAAAGAGAAAATGATGGCGCGCGTGGAAGGCTGATGAATATATATTTTCTTTCAAACATCGGACCGAGGTTGGCCTGCATGCGGACGTCTCGGAAGACTTCCGCTCGTCTAAAAATAACTTTCGTGGACATGACATATCCCAAGGGCTGGACCGGGAGCCTCCTTCTCTGTCCCCTCATTTTCTCTTGCTATGACCAGTTGATGTAACATGGTCCGGAAGAGCCTACGTATGGTGGCCATTAATTAATGCTTTAAAGTGCTCAGTTTTTAGTCATGCAATCGTCTTGTAGCTTTTCCGATATAAAAATCATTGCAGTCCCAAAAATCGGAAAAAAGACGATTGCATGACAGAAAAACTGAGCACTTTAAAGCACTAATTAATGGCCATCATACGTCGGCTTTTGCGGACCATGTTACATCAACTGGTCACAGTTTAAAATGGGATCATTTTGAAATTTTAGCGAGAGGGCGATCCGACACTCACTGTAAAATAAATGAAAGATTTAAAGTCGACCTTAACCCTTTCGCTCCTGAAGGGTTCCCCATTGACGAGTAAAATCGTCTGGCGTTAAACAGAGTAAAATCTGTAAGTCTCAGTGGCCCTTACAGGTGGGACTGTGTCTTTATTTAGTTTTTATCACCTCTATTGTTACTTAATAGTTAATAGTTAATAAGTTAGTGATCCAGTATATTTCAAGAAAGCAACCGTGGAAAATATCCCTGTCGGTGTATGTTGGATCAACTGGCTTGATCTGATCGGCGCAATTACAAGTTGAAAAACCAAATATTTTGAACAAGAGCCGACACAACCTAGATTATATTGGCTCTCTTACTCAAAATATTTTGTTTTTGGAAAAACAAAACGCGATTTACTCGGAACAAAAGCCCCATCGCTTCATTTATACACTTACGCAGTTATCATCATCAACCTGAAATTAAAAGTTAGCCCTTTGTTTTTCAAAGCTCCTCTGGGAGAATGTAACCATTGGCTTCTTCCAAAACGTGGTGGAGTTAAATTCAGAGCCATCAAAGACTATTCCACTATAAAGAAACGTGACATAAAGCAACCTCAGGGAAACCCAGCGGATTATCCCCTGGTATTTTTCACAGGTCACAGGTCATTGTTTTGCCAATACAGAAAGTATCCTAAACATTCATAAAAGCTAACGGTAACCTTAGGCCTACCTATCGATACATAGGCCTAAAAAAGTTTTTCAAGTTCAAGTACAACAACAATAAGAGTAAAAAGATTTGTTGAATTCCGCCCGCTCACTCGCTGAGAAAAAAATAAATCCCTTTATCCATTTTCTACACTTGTGAATAACCAAATGGTCTGCGCCGTCCAAATTCTGTTGTTTCGTTGCTTGTGTTCCATTGGCCCTGAAAAACCTTCACGGGGAGTGGTGAATGCATTGGATACAGACAAATGCTAATTTGGCACACGACTTACTTTCAGATGTGTCGACCCGTTTGTGTTAAAATGGGATAATGCCCTAGCACCTAGCCAATCACAGCGGTCATTACATTGGCCACGAACGCGAGTCGAATAGCACAACAATCGACTCCTGATTTCGCCACCAATTTTCAAGGATTGGCCAACGACAATAGGCCATTTGCCTCTGGTTCGAAACGAGTCTTGGTGCTAAACCATTAAAATGATAACGAGTTTGA
>NC_090871.1:48571674-48576674 GCF_036669935.1 Montipora foliosa | reverse complement strand
AGTGCGTTTCCTTTATGTTTGCGTTTTCGAGAAGGACAAGAGCTTTTCCTCCTGCTTCGGTGAAATGAAAGCAACCGAGAAAAACAACTAAAGCAGAAGCGAAAAACGGGAAAGATCAACACGTGTCCCGTGCAACCACCATGTTGGAGGAAGAGAAGAACGAATGCATCGTTTTAGTGTTCATTGCGTCCTTCTCACACGCGTGGTATCACGCATAACGCGTGTGACACCATGGCAATTTGTGGCTAATGAACGGAATAACATCCGCCTGGTAAGTTGGCTATGCCATGTCGATGAGGCCTAACAAGGCCGGAACAGCTGTCCATGGCTGCCAGTGAACCAGGTGAAATGGTTGTGCGCACGCATGACATGATGGCCATACCGAGTTTGGTGTTATGGTGTGTTCACCTTGGTTTAAGGCCTGGTTTTCACTAGCGACGCAAGCATAAGCAAAAGCAACACACGCAGACGCATTTACTTGTTGTTAATTAGTGTCTATTGTTCGAACGAAAGGCTCTAATAAACAACAAGATACTGAGTTTGCGTATGCTTCTTGTTCTTATTCTTGCGTCGATAGTGAAGACCTATGGAAAAACAAAGAGGTTTCAAGAAAGCAACCGTGGATTATATTCCTGTCGGTGTATGTTGGACCAACTGGCTTGATCTGATCGGCGTAAGTACAAGTTGAAAAGCCAAATCTTTTGAGCACGAGCCGACACAACCTAGATTTTATTGGCTCTGGCTAAAACATTTTGTTTTTGGAAAAACAAAACACAATTTACTTGGAACACAAAAAGCTCCATCACTTCATTTATACACTTATCAACAAAAACCAGCATACAGCTGATTTCAGCTGGCTGTAAGCTGTGCTCCAAGGTCACACCTGGATGGCATGGCGGCATCCTGAGGCGACACAATATGCTTTAATTCGGTTTGACCTTGTTGAGCTGCGTCGTTGCTGTACTTTGCGGTGACGACTAGCGAGACATATTATAGCGATGTTTCTCGTGACGTCACCTATTGTTATTAATATGCCAACCAGAACCCAATTAGCTGTTGAAACAATGACTTCCTTTGTTCCTTGGTTGGCAAATTTGAATATCAAAAGAAATGTGACGTCAATGTTTGTAAACAAGAAATATCGCTATTATTATGATTGTTAGTTCCTTTGGACAATAAATCCCTTTATCCATTTTATACTTCGTGAAAAACCAATTGGTTTGCGTCGACCGTCCAGAAAAATGTTGTCCTGTTCTGTTGTTTCGTTGCTTGTGTCCCATTGGCCCTGAAAAGCCTTTAGGGGAGGGGTTGAATGTAATGGATACATAAAAGTGCCAATTTGGCACACGAATTACCCTCATCAGGTTTGGCTTTTATTTCAACTAGACGCTCTCTCAGCGTACACTGGGTTGCCTGTGGTATGTGTTACTCAAAAACAGAAGGGAGTGAGTTGGGTAGTATTGAACTGCAGTGTTCCAGTCAATTTTTCAAGTTGGGGGTCATTAAGACCATTTAAGGGGTCACCCAAAAGTCGTGCCAGCAGAGGCCCTTTGGCTCAAACGTTCATACAACGAAACAGATATTTTTATGAGGTTAAAAACCTGGTTACCGGCCAATTAATCATTTTTTAGGAAGAAAAAATAGGCAGCATTGCGTACGTGTAGTAGTGCAGTAACACAGCGCCTTATTCCACATTGTCAACTGAGCTGCGTTTTGTCTTCCAGGAGACTGAAGTTGTCTTTGCGTAATACGTAGCTCTAATAGTACACGATATTGTTTTGGTATTGTATATCATTGTAGTGCCGTGGTAGAAGTCTTAGGCAAATAGCCCCCTGAGAAGACATGTGGTTACTAGCAAAGTACTAAACCCAGAAAGATCGATGAAAATAAAAGGGGATCCTCTGGAAAATGGCAAAAAGTGATTCATAGAATGTGCATTGCCGCAGATCAGTAGATTGATTTCCCAAATATCAGTACTGTGCACGTGGACTGTGCTGTCATGAATTAAGCTGATATTGTTTCCCGCATAGCCTTTAGTGTTTTACCATAGGCAGCCCAAGCTCGCGTCACTACAGACAGCCGTTGAGAATTTAAACGCGTTATAAGACTTTGTATGGGAATCAAATACCGTCGATTATAAGGCGTAAAAAATGCTCAATTTACCTTTCATTCAGTGAAGTGAATAAAAATGACTCACCTCTGGTGTATTCTTGTGCCTTTTGGAGCTTATTACACCGTTTCGGGAATTCTGTGTTTTCAGTGTTTTCAATGTTCTAAGACTTCAATCGTCTTAGAACATTGAAAACAAATGATCAAATGATCGTCAATTTTTGTTGGCAAAAGCGATGTCTTTCAAACAAATGGCCCAGTGTTACTACAACTAACTACTTGCCTGTCTCATGCTAATGCGAATGAGAGCTTTTGTTATTTTTACCCCACTAGGAATACAAAATTTAGCTAAGAAAAGAAAAACAAACTGAATTCTGGTAGTTGCAGTCAAATGACGCTATAGTGAAAATTGCCTATTACCACTGTACAATGCAGACCAGAAATAAGCATCCCAAAAAACTCTTGTGAAACGAGCATAAGAAAATTGCCCACATGAAAATTGCTTCTTGCTGGATCAAAAATAAACATAACAAGGGGAATAAATATTTCCCTGTGGTAGCCAAATAAGTAACGGTCGCATTAATAAAAGAGAGGAGTTTCAGTAAAAAAACGAAGCGAAGACGAGTTAAGGGCCCATACGCACTAGGCTGAAGAAATTTGTTTGGCTCAACAAAAACTGTCTCCGCTAAATTTTCAATTTGCTAATCCGTGGCCGTACTTGAAAACGCTTTCTTTAGGTTGTAAAATGTGTATAATTGTCACGCCTAACAAAAATTTGTCCTGCTCCGAAGCAGGACGACGGCGCATTTGAAGTTTGATAAGGCTTGACAAAATTTGGTGAGAAAAAAATCACTGTGCGCACTTGTAGGACGGAAATGATGACAGATTTTTTTCGAAAAATAAGCAAACATTTGCCCACTGCGTACAAGCTCAAAACCAGTCGCATCCCAGTATGATCTAGGCGACCGAACACTCTCTCACGATTTAAAAGCTCCATCGGAGATCAGTTAATTAAGGAGCCTTTTACTAAAATTAAAATACAGTCGTTCAGTTCAGGCAGGGCGGAAAGCCCTGGTTCAGGCGAACAAAATGCGTCGCAAGAGCCCCATGTATGATCGTATACCATACGTTAAGAGAGAGTTGTCTCACCGCAACAGCCGTCACTTTATTGTCAAACTACCCTACATGTATTATACTAGGGCATAAGCACGATAGCTGCTGATGGATTCATTCATTTTCTTCAATACTAGTGAGATTTGGGGAGTTTCGATAGTGACTAGACAGGCCGACTTTAGCGCCAAAAACTACGATTTCATTATATATGGCGATGTTTTTACGCGGGAAAAATGTTGATCTTACTTTTACTTCTAGCGGTAAATTAAGGAAATCACCGAAGAAAAAAGGTTTTGCAGGATCCTCAGGAGTTAAGGCAATAAACAGTTGTTTACCTAAAAAGGATCTCACCTCAGACCAGCTTCGCGTCATCATAGGCTCCATGCGGTACTTGATTTCGATTGCAGCTGTATGAGCGACAAACCTCGCCAACTTGACTTGAAGGTTGTTTAGTATGCATCTTTTTTTTGGGCAGCTTCGCAAGTTGATCTCACACAAGGATCCACGAGTAGAGCGCCACCACTTTCTTAAGTGGGAAAAGAGCTCAAACCCAGCAAAAACTAGCGAACCAAGCGGGCCTTTGCAAGGAAAACTATTGCCAGATCTTGATTGACAAGTCGGGTAACATCCATCACGTGATTTGAAGTTTCTGGGAAGTAAACACTTGAGCGGGGGGGGGGGGGGAGGGGGTGATTGATTAAAAAAAAAATGTCTGTATCTTTAAAAAAAAAATTCTTCGACATTCCTTTGAGAAATGCTTTTGTTTTCTATCATTCCCGAGCTGATTTGGAGGAGGAAAGGGGGGAGGGTTAGCGGAAAATGTGGAGTTGCCTGGTTTTTGGGGGGTAGGGAGGGGGTGTTCAGAAGGGTTTTTGAGGGATTTTAGAGAATGAAAATAAAATTGAAAATACCCAGATATATTCTTAGCATTTTCTAGATATTTGTACCCTAATCCTCACTGAAATTTCTTTCTTTCTGTTGTTAGACCACCTAAGTCATAGATTTACGCAGTCAGAAGAGATCAATGTGTGTTTCAATGGTAGCCGTCATAGAAAGTGGTAGAGGAGAAGCGACTTTCTGATAACCTCTGAAGTTGCAGACGAGGCAGGCACTCAGGCAGACAGAATGTGTGCACCACCCAAGGGCTCTGTCACGGCACTTTTATAGCTTTTCCGTCCAAACTGGGTGCAACTGTTAACTTAGAACGCTATATTACGCGCTAAATATCTTTGGCGCACTGAGGATAAGATGTAAAAGAATTTTATCGCGACGAGCTATCCTAAACATAGTTTGAACGAATTCTTTAAATCACCGCGTCCAATTTTGAAAAACCGGCAAGTTTTTCAAGTTGTAGTCCATTTCAACCCTTGCCATGATATAGTTATTGGTAATAAAAGGTAAAGTACTATTTTTGGCTTGCTATTAATGCAAAGACTGTTTTTTTTTTTTTGTACTTTGAGCAAAGCTAAAATACCGTGATAAGCCCCTTAAAATGAAATCAACTACTCCCATTTTGTTTGTGCTGTTTCAAGGAAATCTCAGTTTGGAAGGACGTCACGTAAGGGCAAGGGTATAAGACAATTGTTGGTTAATGACTTTCGGCCATATGGTGGCTCTTAAAAGAGCCGTTTTTTGTTTATTTTGTGCTTTTTGCATTTTTTGTTTTTTGTTTTTGTTTTTTCGTTTTTATTTCGGCATGAAAATCCGGCATGAAATGATGGCTGCCAGCGGCTACTGTGCAAGCTTGATCGTCAGCTTGTATCGCAGTGAGGTCAAGT
>NC_090871.1:48544174-48559174 GCF_036669935.1 Montipora foliosa | reverse complement strand
TGATCGTTCGGTCCGGTCCTACCGAAACGTGGCGTTCCATTTACAAAAATTCTCGTTTCCAATCCCATTTCACTGTGATGTAACCGAAATAAAAACGTAAGTACCCCTCGTCTCTGTTCAACTCATCGTCTCAATACGAAACTACTTTAATCATGGATCCTACTGTTAGTAAATTGTTTATGTCTGAACAAAGGTAAAAAGTAAATAGAAGTAGACATCGGTGAAACTTTGCCCAGTATCAACTTTCTCTTCATGATACTTGATCACACTTTCCCAAATTACATTCTTTTAATTTTGAAAGTAACTTTGAAATTTTAAACTTACGTAGTTTGAACCAGCTGCTTTGAAACGGGACCATGCGACCAAGGCTGCCCTCTTGGAAACTCTTCGACAGGTAAGGGACAGTTAATTCAGTCAGAAATCGATCATGTATTCTTGGGTAACGAAACCAACTCCTCTTGGAGCTAAATCCAAGGCATTAATATTCCCTTTATATTAGAGGAAACCAAACGACTTTGGAGTGCTACCAGGAAGTGATGACTTCTTCTTTGATAACAACGTAACCCTGATTTGGAAATCTTCAAATAAAGTACATATTAATTAAGGTGATTCCCTAGTATTGCACTGCGCATCCTGTTCTGCGCATAACACAGCGTAAGCCCCGTTCGTATTCAGGCATGGCTAAGGGGCTTTATGGTCAAATTTCATGGCTCTTTATCTCACAAGTCTCAACGGATATTCTAAACAAAAAAATGTTTAAATTAAACCATAAAGACTCGTACTCATGTGTGAATATTGATATATCGAACGTGGCCAAAAACATTTCAAAATGGCGACCTTTCGCGAGGGAAAGCTCGCTATAAAGAAGAATGGCCGTTTTCAGAGCACAGCAGTAAAGAGCAAAACAAGAAACTTTTTCAACTCTCACAAAACAAAAAGTCGAGTGATAGCCTTGATGATGCTAAAGAACATTTAAGTCCGACAGTGAAAGTGAAACCGCGCTATCGGGGAGACGTGTTGTCGAGGGGTCGAGCTTGATTTGCTTTCTGTTTTCTCCTAAACGAGGTTGGTGACCTATCTTTTTTTTGGCATAATTTTATTCTCTTACTGATCTTCTTTGCGCTGTAAAAAAATTACAAAAAATTTACGTCAGAAAAAAAGTTACAGGAAAGATAGTATTCGTAGCCATCACTCGTGGACACAAAATTGTCTCCTCGAGATCACGCACCCGAAGAACATTTGTAGTCAGTGCCTTTTCAAGACTTGTGCCTGTGCCATAAAACAAACATTAAATTATTCCTTTTGAGCAACACAATTCACCTGTTTTGTTATTTCAAGAATTACGTCAAAGCTGTGCTTCCTTTTCCTGCAAAACGTAGCCTGAACCGATGGAACAAACTTGTCCTTGATAGATGAAGGCGCAATGCTTAAATGAGTAACTTGAGCAAGTTATGTCTCTCAAACGAGCTTGGTGACCTACTTTTTTGATTGCACATTTCGAGTCACCATAATATAGGGAACAATCGAGAAAAGTTTTAAAAAAATCTTACGACAACTTCTATTACTAAGGAATCACCTTAACAACAAAGTTTTGGTGTAGTTAATTTTTATATTCATTGCGTGGATTGGGTTGGGTGGGTGATACACCTTGTAGGAGACTTAATGTTCTATTGTGTTGTCACCTGCCTTTGTTAGCAAATTTATTAAATATATAAATAAAAATAAATATATAAATAAAATATAGGTATTCACAGTTCAAATCAAATGAATTACCTTTTTTTAAGAGCAAGCCAATGACATTGTAGGAAAGGACGACTTAAGCTTTGGTACCAAAGTAAGTGCAAACCCTGACTTGCAAACTGAATCTGCGTACGGACGTGCCATTTGAAATCATTGGAACAAGAATGGACATTGATCCATAGAATGAAGCATCTCACATACATTACTTGAGAAAGAGATGATAAGTTCTTTAACGAACAAATGACTACAGTCAGAATGCACAATGCTATTTGTTTTTGTCGTTGATTATAGGAACCTGTTGAACTCCGAGAGGGTAGAATGGTACAGGATTTGCAAGTCCAGGATGACTTTCAGGTATATCCCACAGCACCATGTTTCGCATTGTTGACAATTGGTCATCGGATGGCGTTTTAGTTTTTTGTGTTAAATAAATACAAACAACCATTTGATACATTTTATACATTTTAACCCAGGGCAACTCGACACAAGTCCCTGAAGAGGACATTGTTTCCTGTGTTAAAGAGGTAAGGCGCTTGTCATTGCCAACGGTACAAACGATGCATATTATCGAATAAGATTATAAAATATCAGCTGGCAAGGGTTCGACTAGTTTTATTTTCAAAACTAAAGCAGATAAGTACAAGAGCAATGAACTTCCGTTGTCGGAGTACTTCAGCAAATGATTAATGTGGCACTTGAATCCGGGACTCCAATTTAATTGTCTGATGTCCTAAATATGACCACTTGACCACATTGCCTCCTATGAGATTTACGGTAATTGTACAATATAAGTTATCATAATGTCAAGAATACCTGACAACAATTAGTTTACTTATTCCTTTAATTTAGGAGCCAAAGGAGGAATGGGTGGCGGTTAGCTACGGCAGTTTAATGTACGTTGGCCGTATTGTAAAAGAGAGTGAAAACATCGTAACGGTCAGGTTTTTAAGGCGGGTTGATGGTTGTTACCAAACAATGAAAAACAACGAGGAGGTACCAAAAGAACAAGTGTTCCTTAGAAACGTGACCGTTACCTGGCAAGGAGTGGGTCGCTTCGACGTACCAGACATACGCACCATATCTGCCAGCCACAAAAAACATTACCAAATCCAACGCATTGCAGAGAAGGTAACTTAATCTGTTGATTGCTTTTGTATACAGATTTTACGTAGACATGAATTGGCCGAGCTCACGCATAGTCTCGAATTTAAGGAAGCACAACGATGTCATTAACATTAATTTGTACGTACAGGCTCACCGCATTTGGGACATAAACGACGATTCCGATTTAGATGAGAGAGTCTCGTCTTATGGAGGTGGGCTGACACTGTACGACATCAAAACCATTCAGCCAGTTATTCCTATGGTCGAACAAATCTGAATGCAGCACCATTCGCTAAATTATCAAGAAGGCTGGTTGAACGACAAGGTAATCCTTGAAGTAATTAGAAAAACCGTATCTTTAACCTCATGAAAGTCTACTATATGCAATGTAGGCCAATGAATTTGTTTTTTGTTTTTGTTTTTTGTTTTTTTTGCTGGGTGGGGGGGGGGGGGGGGGGACCGATCACTGATTAAGGATCATTCAGTCAAAGGCCCAAAAAGGATTCATGAGGTTCTTCTGATTACCCATAATCTGAATGATTCTAAATTCGGATTTACCACTGTCGGTCTTCAAGTCCCAATTTTATAATGAAAATTATAACATTTTATTGGTTGATTTTACTCAGGTGATTAGTGCAAGTCTTGAAGTAATAGCAGACGAAGCCAAAAGAAAGGTAGCTTTCAATAACATACAGTTTGTTTCACAGCCGAGTGAATTTCAAACTATATTTGCATTGAATACATAGATTTTGTTTTCTCAAATCATAGGGGAAGAGAGTAATTGCTGGCTAGTTCATTTATCACAGAAATGTTTAAAAAAAAGGACGGCATTGAAAGAGTTTCCAAATGGATGGAGAAGGTTTGTTTTCACTGAGCATTACCTTAGCATGATTATTTCAGGCGATTTGAAGTAATCAAAATTTTTCTCTCTCAACGATATAGGAAAACGTTTTGATGAGCGATTTCATCCTTGTGCCAATAAACTCTGCTGCTCATTGGACTTTGGGGGTTCGTAGACAAAGCAATAATTTGAATTTGCTTCCTCTTCCACCACACAGTATACAAGTTCTTTATTCAGTCTGATTTTAATTATATAATTTAAGGTCGTGAATGGGAAAGAAAAAAAGTTACTGCACTATGACAGCAGAACAGGATTACGCTCGCCGAATGGACAAATGTTTTTTGCGTGTATTCGGTAAGTACCAAGCCAAGTTGATTATACCAGGTCGTTGCACATAGTCCACTGATTGGTGTCCAATCAGAAATATGGGTTATTGACCAAGTGTGAGGCCAAGATGGCTGGATATTGGCCAAGTTCTTTTTTTGCGTGTTTATTGACCGAGACGAAGTCAAGATCTCATAAACACGCAAAACAAAAACGAGGCCAATATCCAGCCATCTTGACCGAACAAGCTTGGTCAATAAAGGATTTATTATATGGGATAAATCACCAAAAAAAAACGACCTTTGATCTTTCGGGACCAAGCGAGAAATCCCGAGCGGGCAGTATAGCTCTATCTTGCCCACTCGGTAGCCAAGCACACCGCGGGATTTAGTTCATTTTGCACGCTCACGGAGCTAGTCATATAAAAAGTCCTATTATCATTTGATCGAACTGAACTATGAGAAAATACAAGGAGATGACGGTGCTAAACGTTTTATAGCTTAATCTGCTCAACTTTTCTTTAGTTAGTTTTTTTTAATAGCTATTGCAAAAGATAAATGATTCAAGTACAACACACACCACCGCTAATATCCGCTAAGCCAACAAAGTATTCAAATTTTAACAGTATTTTAATAGAGGTATTCATCAAATTCAGTAAGAGGCTAACCGTTGCAAAATCAGTAATTAGCCCTAAATGTAGATCCGTGGTAAGCAGGAAAACAATGTTACCTTATCAAGTCAATGCATATCCTCTCAATTCTGTATCTGAAACCAAGGTTTGTCAAAATATATAAACATGGAAAAAATAAATATGTGTAAAGCGTAATAAAGTGTTGGGTGTGGTTTTTGTATATGGCATCCAATCCTAATCTAACCCACTTTTCATGGCAAAATAATCACTGATTTTTATCCAGAAGATTCCAAGCGGGAAACGCCTTGTAACGATCTATCATTCAAACCGCAGACAATTGCTTAGAACCACACACTTAAGCACGGACTAGAGAGAAGTGTCCCCGACAACGCCACAGCAACGTGACTCAAAAAGTTGTGGAGTGTATGTTATCAAAGTAGGTTCACATTGTTTTTCATTTCATATGTCAAGTTTCCATTGTTTAAGTATAACGAAGAACTTTTTATTTCATTCTACTACCGCGACGCATCTTGGAGAAACTTGGCAGTCAAAATATTAGGGAAAAAAACGTCTTCATTTTTGCTTTGCTCTGGTGAGTGAAACGAAGTCTGTCTACATTGAAGGTAGCTTCAAGGTCACTGTCATCCAAAAAACAGGAAGATCTTTTTTTTTGTCATTGAAATGCTTGTAACAGCAGGCAGACAAAGACAAAAACTTGCCCTCAGACTCAATAGAAGCTTCACTTTTCGCCAGTCGTAAGTGAAGCATGCATCCTCCTGAAATAATGACAAATTAGAAGAGGTTTCTTGAAGGTTATGGTACCTTCCATGATACGGTAGTACACACGCACTATCTTGTTTTTCAGGTCGCTGAGAGTGTTGTGAACGGCAATGAACCCCATGTTACGCAAGTACAATTAAAAGTAAAACTTTTGGAAATCTTTTTAAACTTATGTCCGTGAGAGATCCATTAACATGTATCATTTGGAACTGGTAAAAAAAGATGCAATGAAACAAATCATGTAATCAATGACATAAAGAAATGGTAACTGAAGAAAAGATTACTTGGTTGGTTTACCAATGTCCTTGTTCTGCGAGTCTTCAAAGAGACATTCTTTTTTTTTTTTTTTCCCCACAGGAAGACTTGACCACACTGCGATACAAGCTGACGATTAAGCTTGCACAGTAGCCGCTGGCAGCCATCATTTCATGCCGGATTTTCATGCCGAAATAAAAACGAAAAAACAAAAACAAAAACAAAAAACAAAAAATGCAAAAAGCACAAAATAAACAAAAAACGGCTCTTTTAAGAGCCACCATATGGCCGAAAGTCAATAACCAACAATTGTCTTATACCCTTGCCCTTACGTGACGTCCTTCCAAACTGAGATTTCCTTGAAACAGCACAAACAAAATGGGAGTAGTTGATTTCATTTTAAGGGGCTTATCACGGTATTTTAGCTTTGCTCAAAGTACAAAAAAAAAAACAGTCTTTGCATTAATAGCAAGCCAAAAATAGTACTTTACCTTTTATTACCAATAACTATATCATGGCAAGGGTTGAAATGGACTAAAACTTGAAAAACTTGCCGGTTTTTCAAAATTGGACGCGGTGATTTAAAGAATTCGTTCAAACTATGTTTAGGATAGCTCGTCGCGATAAAATTCTTTTACATCTTATCCTCAGTGCGCCAAAGATATTTAGCGCGTAATATAGCGTTCTAAGTTAACAGTTGCACCCAGTTTGGACGGAAAAGCTATAAAAGTGCCGTGACAGAGCCCTTGGGTGGTGAACACATTCTGTCTGCCTGAGTGCCTGCCTCGTCTGCAACTTCAGAGGTTATCAGAAAGTCGCTTCTCCTCTACCACTTTCTATGACGGCTACCATTGAAACACACATTGATCTCTTCTGACTGCGTAAATCTATGACTTAGGTGGTCTAACAACAGAAAGAAAGAAATTTCAGTGAGGATTAGGGTACAAATATCTAGAAAATGCTAAGAATATATCTGGGTATTTTCATTTTCATTCTCTAAAATCCCTCAAAAACTCTTCTGAACACCCCCTCCCTACCCCCCAAAAACCAGGCAACTCCAAATTTTCCGCTAACCCTCCCCCCTTTCCTCCTCCAAATCAGCTCGGGAATGATAGAAAACAAAAGCATTTCTCAAAGGAATGTCGAAGAATTTTTTTTAAAGATACATTTTAAATCAATCACCCCCTCCCCCCCCTCCCCCCCCCCGCTCAAGTGTTTACTTCCCGTAAACTTCAAATCACGTGATCGATGTTACCCAACTTGTCAATCAAGATCTGGCGATAGTTTTCCTTGCAAAGGCCCGCTTGGTTCGCTAGTTTTTGCTGGGTTTGAGCTCTTTTCCCACTTGAGAAAGTGGCCGGCGCTCTACTCGTGGATCATTGTGTGAGATCAACTTGCGAAGCTGCCCAAAAAAAGATGCATACTAAACAACCTTCAAGTCAAGTTGGCGAGGTTTGTCGCTCATACAGCTGCAATCGAAATCAAGTACCGCATGGAGCCTATGATGACGCGAAGCTGGTCTGAGGTGAGATCCTTTTTAGGTAAAGAACTGTTTATTGCCTTAACTCCTGAGGATCCTGCAAAACCTTTTTTCTTCGGTATTTCCCTTAATTTACCGCTAGAAGTATAAGTAATTATAAGATCAACATTTTTCCCGCGTAAAAACATCGCCATATATAATGAAATCGTAGTTTTTGGCGCTAAAGTCGGCCTGTCTAGTCACTATCGAAACTACCCAAATCTCACTAGTATTGAAGAAAATGAATGAATCCATCAGCAGCTATCGTGTTTATGCCCTGTAATACATTTAGGGTAGTTTGGCAATAAAGTGACGGCTGTTGCGGTGAGACAACTCTCTCTTAACGTATGGTATACGAGGGCTCTTGCGACGCATTTTGTACACCTGAACCAGGGCGGAAAGAGACCTGGCGGTGAAACGAGCGGGTCCGAGCAAAAAGGTGTGATGCAGTAGACTGGGGTCTACTAAAAAGCCTTTTCAAAATGGCGGCAGGTGTTGAGATCGGCGACTCACTCGAAGAATTGGAAGAATTGTTTTTACAGGACATCACAGACGTCTTTTTTTATTTGAAAGAGGAAAAAAATTCTTCAGATGTTCCAGACACATAGCTGATGTTAATGTAACAAACATTTTCCCTCTGTTCTTGATTGGTTCTCTCCTATAACCTATGGTCTTTAGGTAAATCCAAGTGTTTTGATTGGTGTTTTCTTGTTCTGGACTTTGCCATACAAGCCATTTCCATGGAAGAGGTTATAAGCCATGGTTTTTTTTACATTTTGTTTATATTCTGGTGAGTATTTTCACGACTCATGCTGTGTGTTGAAGGACCCAAAAGGCAAGTGAAAATACAAGTAACAACTTGGAAATATTAAGCTCTTACTAACCGAGCCGGAGGGCCATACTGGGGAATATTGGTTGAACGCTGTGGAACTAAAGATGGAGCGCAGCGAGGTCCATACAAAAATGACCAAGGTGCAATATTCCTCAGTATGGCTTGGGCAAGCTTAGTTAGAAAGTAGTTTATCATATAGTACTCGGGCCATGGTTGTTTCTTGAATTTGTGGCTTTTCAAAAACAAAAATTACACAGCTTATGACCACTTCTAAAGAAATGGTCGGCATAGCAAAATCTCAACCAAGAAAGAACCAACCACAATGCTTGCATTTACCTCAAAACTACCTTACTGCAGGAGGAAAAGCCGGCAGGGCAAGCAACCCCCCACCCTTAGCTTAACTGGGTCTAGATCTGCCACTGATTACCACAATATTTTCTGTAGTTGAATGACATAAAATAATGGAAACAGGCGACAAGAAACAATACCGCACCAAAATATAATGTCTTGCAAACAATGGTTAAACAATAATTATGTTACCATTTGTGTCTGGTGCCCCAAGAAGGAGCCATATGCAAATTAATGCATAATGGCGGCTGGACGCATCTTTGGTTGCTCCGCGCTTACTACTCTTTCTTTGCTACTCCGAGTGGTTTATTTCGGGCAAAATACCACAAAACTGTCAGATAATTATTTAAGTTCGCCGACGAAGGTGTTTTACTACGCATATAATGGCAACCCAGACGTGTTCCCGCTTCAGAAATTCGACCACGCGGCCTGTGATGTCCGCCATCTTGGATCATGTTTTCATCGACCAAGTTGTAGACGAAGCTATCGAGGGAAATTTGGAAAATCAACTCTAAACTATTACAGCAATAGTGATGCCAGTTTTCATCTCAATTATTTCAAGGTCTGTGGTGATGTACATCCGAACCCTGGACCCACGACTGTTAATAAAAATCCAAAGCAAAATACGGATTCGACCAAATCGAGGAAAGCACCTGTATGGAAGTGTCCTTGTGCTCTCTGTTTAAAACCAGTTCGTGCCAATCAGAAGGGTATCCTTTGTGATATTTGTAATAGGTGGCATCATATAAAATGCTTAAATATGGATCCTAAATTGTACATGGCTCTTAGCTCTTCAGATGAGGAATGGTGCTGCAATGACTGTACGAATCCATTTAATTTTACGGATTCTTTCTTCGAAGCCTCGCGTGGCTCTGATGGCTTTGATGTTTCTGCCAACGACGAAAGTCAGACCTCCACAGCGAACAGTCGCGACTCGTTTCCCAAGTGTTTGGTGTTAAATGCAAGAAGTTTGTGCAACAAAGTTCTTGATTTGCAAGCTCTGCTTTTAGTGGACATTTTTGATGTTGTCGCTATCACTGAGACTTGGCTTGATAGTAACTTTGGTGATCATGAGCTTTTGATGGATGGTTTTAATATCTTCCGCAAAGACAGGCACATTCAACGTGGTGGCGGGGTGTTGTTAGCAGTCAGAAATCACCTACCTTGCTCCTGTCGATTTGACTTGGAAGTTGAAGTTGAAATGCTGGCCCTTGAAATCTGCCTGACTCATAAGATCCGTGTTGTTGTTGCAGCCTTCTATAGATCTCCTAATTCTGACGCAGACACTTTTTTGTTTCAGTTAAGACAATTCCTGGATAAATATTCCAGAACTGGCTTATCAAACCTTATTGTCACAGGTGACTTCAATTTTCCAAATATCGATTGGTATACTGGAAGTCCATTTAGATCTGACCCTAGTACGGAGGAGTTCTGCAATATCCTGGGTGATTTCTTCCTAATTCAGAAAAATATGTCTGCTACTTTTGGTTTAGGTATTACTGAGGGAAACATTCTGGATTTAGTCTTGACTAATAACGAATTCCTTGTTAGGGATGTATCCGTTCATCCGAATGCTTTTGATTCTGATCACTCTCCTCTCACCTTCACACTTGTTGCTAAATCCAATAGACCCAAGAATGTGCAGAGGAAAGTGTACTGCTACAAGAAAGCAGATTTCATTGGCTTGCGGGAGACTCTACATCACATACCTTGGGAATCAGTTATCTCTGACTACCCTTTTGAGGACTGTCTGACTAGGTTTCAGGACATATTATTTTCTGCCATCAATCAATTTATACCTCAGGTTACACTTCGCCGTCGATCAAGACCTCCTTGGATAAGTAATGAGATAATGAAATTGATTAGAAAGAAGAAAAAATTATGGAAGCGAATGAAGGCTAGTGGATCACCTGACTTATTTTTGAAATTCAAGGAAATGAGGAAAATTACGAAGAAGCATATCCATTTGAGCTACATTCAGTATTTAAAAAATCTATCTATGAAGCTGAAGACGGATCCTAAACTTTTCTGGTCATTCCATTCAATGAAGTCGAAACGAAAGAGGATTCCAGAAATTGTTTATTGCAACGAAGCGCATTCTACTAATTCAGCAACAAAGGTGGAACTGTTTAATCAATATTTTCGTCCAGTCTATTCTGCCTCAACTTCCGAAAAAACATTTTCCATTGACGTTGTTAATCCGAACTTGTTGTTGAGCATAAAGACCACTGCAAGTGAAGTGAAAAGAATCCTACAAAATCTTGATGTCATCAAGGCAACCGGTGCTGACAATATTCCTGCCCATATTCTTAAAGTTTGGTCTGAAGAATTATCTAAGCCTCTAGCTCTTCTGTTTAATAGATCCTTTTCCTTAGGAAGAATTCCTGTACAGTGGAAACTCGCCAACATTTCACCAGTTCATAAATCAAATGAAAGGGACCTTGTGGATAACTACAGATCTATCTCTCTTCTGTCTATTCCAGGAAAGTGTCAAGAGCGTATAGTGTACTCAGCAATTTATTCCCATGTCTCAGCTTACCTGTCAGATTGGCAGCATGGTTTTGTCAAAGGAAGATCTACTGCTACTCAACTAATTTTGACTCATCATAAGTGGGCGAAAGCCCTTGATGAGGGTCATCAAGTTGATGTAGTTTTCCTCGATTTTTCGAAGGCCTTCGACGGTGTTCCCCATCAGGCCTTACTGCACAAGCTTTGTAATTTCGGTATTTCTGGGGAGCTGTTGAACTGGTGTCAAGATTACCTTAGTAATCGAAGACAAAGAGTAGTCATTGATGGTTATTCATCTTCTTTGATAGAAATCACCTCTGGTGTACCGCAGGGCTCTATTCTTGGGCCACTATTTTTCGTTTTGTTTATTAATGATTTACCCGATGTAGTTTGTTCTGCAAGCACAATGGCTTTGTATGCTGATGATAGCAAGATGTTTAGAGTAATAAACTGTGATGATGATCAGATGCTTTTCCAAAACGATTTGGATAAACTTTACCATTGGAGCCAACGCAACCTGATGGATTTCAACTCCAAAAAGTGCAAGATCATGAGAATTACTAAAAAATAAGTGCCCTTTACTAACAGAGTACATTTGAGTGATACAGTTCTCGAGGAGGTCAAGGAATTTAAAGATTTAGGAATATTGACTAACAACGGTTTATCCTGGAACTCTCATATTGATATGATCACTGCCAAGGCAAACAAAATGTTAGGCTTAATTAAAAGAACGTGCATGGATCTCAAGGATGAATCTACTCTAAAGACCTTGTACTGCTCCCTTGTCAGATCGAATCTGGAATACTGCTCAGTCGTCTGGTGTCCATTCACCAAGAGAAACGTAAACAAACTTGAGAGAATTCAGCGTAGAGCAACCAGGTTCATTTTAAAATCGAATGAACCATACGATGTCCGTCTACGTAAACTCAATCTGTTAACTCTTGAGCAAAGACGTTTCGTTGTCGATGTTACCTTCTTGTTTAAGGCTCTCAATGGCCATTTAGATGTTGACTTTTCTCAATTCTTAGATTTTTATAGCCAAGAGGACCGTTACTTACTGAGACATTTTGATACTAAATCGTTAAAAAAGAAATATGCCAGGACAAACATACTTAAAAACAGTTACTTTTATAGGATTGTGGATGAATGGAACAGTTTGCCTCTTGAGGTCCGTTCGGCATGCAATGTTGACAAGTTTAAGGCTAGTGTTATTAAATTTGTAGCAAAATTGTAAATATTATTACATTTTTTTTTAGTGATTTTATTGTAATTTTTATAATTTTTATGAGGTGATTTGTTTTTATATGGGGTAACGCAGCTCTTTTACAAATTATCCGTATGGCCTTTTTTTTCTATTTTATTACTATTTTTTTGTTGCTGTTGTTGTTGTAAATATGCCATTAAATTGTAATAAATAAATAAATAAAATAAATAAACTAAGTTAAATTAAGATTGGTTATTTAATAGTAATACATGAAGCAGCTGTTAACCAAGCAACCTTTGTAGCTTTCTTAATTGGTGTTGATAGAAGAATCCTCCTTACAAGAAGGGTTTTCTCTCCACTAACTAAAACATTCACTAATTAGCAGGTAGTTTGAGGGCAATATTGTGTGTATGAATGGTGAGTTGAGGAAAAGTCATAGACAAAAGTTAGGGTTAGTCTGTAGAATGAGGAG
This sequence comes from Montipora foliosa, assembly GCF_036669935.1. Classification (NCBI taxonomy): domain Eukaryota; kingdom Metazoa; phylum Cnidaria; class Anthozoa; order Scleractinia; family Acroporidae; genus Montipora; species Montipora foliosa. Next base: position 48,546,616 of record NC_090871.1, on the reverse strand, counting down.
GAGAAATTGACAAAGCAAACTCTCAACCCCAAAATAAGGTTAACAAATGAAACAAACTCTGTGTGAAATTAAAAACTTTAATCACAGAAACAGCCAGATAGAACATGTATGAAAAACTGAATCACGTAGGAGGGATTAACAAATATTTGACCATGAAAATTATTCAGCAGAAGTGGCCGGCTTGGTGGTGATGTCTCCAAAAAGGCTTGTGGTGTATGAGGGCACCTAAGCAGAAACAGCCACAAGTCAAAAAGGGACCTTGCCGAGTGCTGGAATATGTACTCACTAGTTATGCTATGTGTTTTAAGTTCTCTGTGCGGTGTTGCTAGTCAAGCCAAACAGTAAATACAGTCCTTGTTATTTTTTAAGGTATGTTCCAGGGCTTATGCTTTTAATTATTTTATTTATGTTTCACATAGTGGAACAAAAATTTGATCATATTGATCACAACACAGGTTAGTTTATTTGTTTGTGTCCAAACTGCACAAAGGCAGAGAAAACAATATGGGGGTTTGGGAGAGGATGGGGAGTCTTAAAATGTAGCAGTAGTGATAGGCTACAAATTGCTTTTCCTCAGGCGAGGAAATTCTACAAGGAACTAGAATCATTGCTTTGTCCTCAGTTGGTGCAAAATATGAAGGAGTTGCTATGGAATACTATAGTATGGCTTTTTTGCATAGTCATACCTAAGGGGGCAAAGACATGGTATTTTCAATAACTTACCAGTTTTGCATTGTTTCGCTGTGATCCATTTTAAGTCTGGTCTATATATTACCTCGAGATCAAACATTGTTGCCATGTTATGAAGTGTTCTGACGCATCTGTCCTTCTGTGGAATGTTTGTTGAAGCCCTTGTTTCCAGGCTTTGAAGTAATTAAGTACTTGGTTTAAGTTGGTAACACGTTGATCTGTTATTGACTGCAGTGGACTGTTATCTTTGAAGACATTCCGAAGCATTTCACATTTTCAGAAATTCTTGTGTCTTTTCTGTGGTGTTGTTTTCATGAAAAGCCATGTCTTTGCAAACTTTTTCGGACAGAGTATTAACAGCAAGATTTACTCGTATTTTATTTAAATTATCAAGATGAACTTACAAGCGCCTTGATTAAACCGTATTTGTTGTTTGTTGATTTTTTCAAGCGGGCGAAATCTTGAAAATAGTTTTTCATTGTCGGTAAAATTGACTGCGGCGGGCGATTCGTCGCGAGCGATTTTAAGTAAGCAAGTTTGAAGTTCTGAAACGCTGCTATATCCAAATATATCCAGCTGGTTTCTTACTATGTTTTGTAAAAGCTATCGATCTTAAACATATGTAAACTTTAGAGTGGAATAATGTGGAGTACTCGTAAGAGAAGCAGCGGAACACGGCTTGGTCACGATAAGCAGGACATACCTGCATTCGACACTGCCTTACTTCACTCAAATTTAAGCAGCTTCCGACGAAAATACTTGAATTATATTCCAACAGAAAAAATAGTATTGAGTTTTGGGTCAAAAATATCAAAAAGGCCTTTAAATAATACACTACTTGTGGCCCAAAAATAAAGAAAGAAAACTTGATTTCCGGTTCGTCGAGAGGATATTTTTGGCATCATTAATTGAACGGGAAGCGCGGAAGGAGCGCTCGTGCCAGTCCTTCTCCGCATCACACATTGGACCAAGAGCGGAGTGCCCGTTTCACCGCCCTATGTATAAGCGCCCTGCCTGAACTGAACGACTGTATTTTAATTTTAGTAAAAGGCTCATTAATTAACTGATCCCCGATGGAGCTTTTAAATCGTGAGAGAGTGTTTGGTCGCCCAGATCATACTGCGATGCGACTGGTTTTGAGCTCGTACGCAGTGGGCAAATGTTTGCTTATTTTGCGAAAAAAATCTGTCATCATTTCCGTCCTACAAGTGCGCACAGTGATTTTTTTCTCACCAAATTTTGTCAAGCCTTATCAAACTTCAAATGCGCCGTCGTCCTGCTTCGGAGTAGGACAAATTTTTGTTAGGCGTGACAATTATACACATTTTACAACCTAAAGAAAGCGTTTTCAAGTACGGCCACGGATTAGCAAATTGAAAATTTAGCGGAGACAGTTTTTGTTGAGCCAAACAAATTTCTTCAGCCTAGTGCGTATGGGCCCTTAACTCGTCTTCGCTTCGTTTTTTTTACTGAAACCCCTCTCTTTTATTAATACGACCGTTACTTATTTGGCTAAGCTATGCCTTTTTCTATCCACGCCAAAAAGTAAAATTTAATGTTGCCTATCCGATCCTTGATGCGTATATTCCATGACTAAACTTGCGACTAAAAATAAAATTTTAGCCGCAGTAAATTGGATGAGCTGATTTCTTTTATTAGAGTAAAGCTAAAATAAGCTTTAATGTTCCTTCAATTGACAAACAGAGTCTAAAGTTTCTTGCCAAAATTTTCCTTTCATGTTTATCGCTCAAA
>NC_090871.1:48504174-48539174 GCF_036669935.1 Montipora foliosa | reverse complement strand
TCCTGAGGGAGTAAGGAGAGTCTCCAGGTCTGCGACACTCATCTGCGTGAGGTGTAGCTGAGTTTGGTCGGGATGATTGTTACTCATTACTGCAAATGATGTGACTGGTTGCCATCTCGCTCTTTTTGCCGGCGGCGTAGTTGTTGATAGTGGCTGCCACACGCAACAGCCTGCTGCCCAAACCGCGCGAGGAGTACCCAAAGTTTGACTAGTACCCTTACTTGTAAATGTGTATTGAGGACATCTCTGCGTAATGGAGGTGTCTTGTACAGGATTTCCGCCACCTGATGGTATTTTCAGGCCAATATCTGATATCCCCGTCAGCATGTAAAGGGTTCCGTCACCTTTTCCACATGTATTTTTGGCGTAATTGCGCATCTTTTCCTCTTGTCTCCCCCACTGCAAGCTGTTAAACTGCTGGAACTGTGGTACTGCGTTTGATAAAGTGTATGTAGCTTTCATATGATCTGTATCGAAGGAATTTATGGCTGAAGGATTCATGTGACCTCGGCTGAGCTGAGGGCTTCCCGTCTTTGCCTTGCAAGTGCTGATTGCGTTTGAGTAAGCTTTATTTACACCAACAACTCCTGCGGATACATACAAGATAAGTCAACCGAATTTATATCTCAAGAAATGTCTCGGAAAACAAGATAAAAAACAGAAAAATCCTCTCACTAGCTATAATCTTTCTTTGCCGTTTTATTTTATTAACTTTGCCAGTCAAGCTGGCAGAGCGCCACAACAGCTTGCGCCAATTACTGTGGCCCCTTTTTTACCCTCCCAACCATGATACACAACAGAAGACAGACCACAACACCGGGAACTACGTGCCCTACACTTAGCGACAAGTGTGTGGGTTCTTTTACGTCCCACAGGATTATTAACATTTAAGGATTGTGAGACCGGACCTCCGGCTTATCGTCCTTATCCGAGAAGACTTGAAAGTCTAACCATTTGCAGATGTAGTTACAAAGGCAGCACTTTCTCCTCGGTTATTTAAAGACCTTAAGTGTTGGTCCGGCCGGAGTTGAACTCGCGACCCCCCGCGTGATAGTCCGGTGCTCAACAACTGAGGTCGTACTTAATGTATTTATATTTTTGTACGTGAAAATATTGAAGATCCGTTACCAGGATTCATGCTAAGAAAAAGTAAAATCGTCCTCTGGTAAAAAGTTTTGAAAAACTATGAGCTTTCGACAGACTGAACTTCTGCCTTCAACGGATAAAAATGTGTGAAGCCTAAAAGCGAAAGAAATTTAAATATGACGAAAAATTCGCATAAATTAAAGGATAAAAGCATGTAGTAGAAAGAATGTTTGAAATGCTAAGAAAATTAGTGTTTCTTTAAGAGAATGTGATATTGTCTTGGGAGCGGGCACGAATTATTGTCTGCCCCAACAGTTTTTGCCGTGTGCCATGACTCCAATGTCTTTCTACTCCAGTTGTTCGCTTTCTCAATGATTTTAGAATTGTTAAAGTCAATATCATGATTAAAAGTCCACGCGTGTTTTGCGACATTTGAGCCTTTAGTACAATATTTTAACCACCATGTTCGGATCTACAAGTCAGTTTTCATACCACTTGTCACATGTTTTCAACATATTTAAACAAAAAAAACTTTTTTTTTTCTGAAATTCTACTAGTTTGGGTCACTCAAATTAAGTATTTTTATTTCTTAACTAGCTGCAAATGAGCAAATTCCCTTTGATTTTAGGGTGTACAAAAAGACATTCTCATAAAGGTATCTGGTTGAGAAGGCTTTAAATAACAATGACCTGAACCAGCTGCAGGTTGCTGATCGGAGGTTTTCGTTAAAAGTAATGGATTGGTAAAGCTGCTCATTGTTGCAGACTCAGAAAAAGAGCGGTCTTGCGCATTATAAGGATTTCCATCTGGTAAGGCCAACAATAGAACCTTGTTCAAAATGGCGGCAACTGATTAGAAAGACTTCAAATTGAACTGAATATAAAACTAATACCAAAAAATAAAGAAAGAGCACATAAGTATATATTTTAGTTGTCCAGTGAAGATTTACGTCGCAGGGTGTTATGTTGCCCAGGAAAACTTCAGTTTAGATTTACTGACGTTTGAATGACTCCCCGCCGTGCCCCCAGTCATAAAAACGTGTGTAATTTTTTTTTCAACAATTTATTAGCTGATAAAACACCTAATATGCTGAGACTTTGTAGCGTCACTAAATTAAAGGTGCCCTTTCTAGTACTGGCATACGTGTTTTTTTATTATTATTTATTTTATTTTATTTTATTTTAACTTATTTGTGTTTTCGGCCGCCATTTTTGGCTGCCATTTTGGATAAATTACTTATAGAGCTGAACACGCCCCAGTTTTCCAATGAAGCGGCAGAGGACATTTTTTCGTGTTTGCATAGCGTCATCTAAACACGAGTGGGCTTGGGAGAATGCCCGACAGTTATGCAAGCCCAAGACGCAGTCGTGGGTTTGCATAACTGTCGAGTATTTTTCCAACTCCCCGAGTTAAAAGAATACCAATTCACCTATTGTTTTTTTTTTTTTTTAATTTTTTTTCTTTTTTTTTTAATAAAATGTTTCTCGAAAATAATTCGACAAATGAAGGAGAATGCTGTTTATTTACTTCTTGACCAAAATAGCTTTTCTTGCTACAAGCTCATATTTCCTACCAGTCAATCAAAACGCGCATCTGACGACACTTAACCAATCAAAATTCATGTGACATCACAACGGTGTTTACATACTCTTATCTTTACACACCTATTAACCAATGAGAGAGCACGTACTATTTTCATAAGTTTCTAATATAACGTAAAGAATAACAACTAAAACGTTCTAATTGGTCAAGGTCTTCAAATGAATAAATGATGTTCAATTTAGTAATGATCTCTTCTCTTCCAACCAAGTGTAAGACATATTCCGTACTAAACTCCATAGCATCTCGGGTTTGTTAATCATCCCAATAAACCAAATTTCACTTATTTACTAACGCGGGGTAATCATGAAAAACCAAATTGAACTTCTCTGCAACCAAGTGCATCAATAGAGTGATTGCAAACATGGTGGCCAGTAAGTTATTATTTCGTCTTTATGTTAATTAACCTCGCTAGCCAGGTTGACGTCTCAGATAAGTAGTATGGTTAGTACACAAGCGTATCGTCTAGGCATGAGTTCACTTGCTCAAAGCATGGTTAGCGCTAACCGAGTTTAACTACCTTAGAGACGTATAGGTTTCGATACCTTTTAACCAATGGTTAGCACCAACAGCCACTGACTAGTGCTTCATTCTTCTTACAGGACTCATCAGCATGGCGTAGCTGTCACGGGGAAAAACTGCCGAAGCCCTTTATATTTTGTCCTTTACTGCCAAGGCGGGCACAGCAGACCCCTTTAATTTTACTCTGTTGCTGACAATGTATCATTGAATCTTCTCATGACAAACATTACTTTGATCAAATATTAATATAAAACAGAAAGAAAGTGGCAAAGGAGTCAAGAAAATTGAAAAAAAAAAACAACTACCCACCTGGAGTAGTCCTCCAACTGCTTGACCCTTGCCTCCTCGTATACTTTCCAATATGTTTCGCCTGATCTGGTTCCAACTTGTAGGCCGAATAAAAAGGGATGTTTCTGTTCTTATCAAATAGCGTAACAAAATACACCTTGCTTCCAGTCCGTCTCAGTTGCTGCTCTATTAATAATGCCCTACTCGTCGTCGACAATGCACTATTCGGCAGGTTTTGGGGAGGCGTCAAGCCGACGAAAAACCCTTGCGCTGTGCTGCTGAGGGTACGGCGAGTACCTGTTAAGGACTCGTTCTCTGCTGAAGAGAAAAGGCAAGTTTAAAAGAGCGCATGACGAAACATTGAAGTTCAATTTTATGAAATTGAGAAGGCAGTATGGAAAATGTGTTTCGCTTTCTTCAACGACGAAACGTTACTTGGGCCTTTGTAATTCGTTCGTCGCACAAATGTTACAAGTGCTACAGTTGCTACCTCTTTAAACAGCTGCTTGCCATGTTTTTTTTTTTTGTTAACCTGTTTAGGTAAAAGTTGACTTTTTTCTATCAAAACTTTCAACTACTTTATTGCAAAATAGGATACGATTTCCAAATGGATCAAAGCGCGCTTTCCCCTGTGCAAAAAATGAATTATCACTACACGTGATAAACATTGCTGACATTGTTTTATACGCTAACTTATTTTTACTCTTTGAGTCGGAAAAGGAAAATATACATGACAAATCTGACTTGCTTGCAACAATGGATAGAGTGGTTTTCAATTGAACGTTGAAAAAAAGAACGAAACAAAAGCAATGAACTTTTTTAGCTTGTTCGTTTTTCAATAATAAAGTTGGAGACGATTCTGTTGTTGTTGTTGTTTTTTTTTTTCAAATTCCCGATTGATAGAGATCTATGTGTACACTCGATAGTTTTAAGTCCGAAGGAAGGAGAACTTTTAGGTTTAGAATGGGGGATATTTCATGTAAGCAACATAATATTCCCTGATGAAAATTCCGGCTTCAGATGCCAATATTCCAAAGAGTTGGAAAAAACATGATGTCTTACTTGACACACAAAAAAAAAATGGAAATTCTTCGAATTCTTTGTTAGACCACGCGTAGTGGTGGGTAAGTATCTCGAAATATTTTATCTAGGGGAGGGTGAGTATACTGTCTTTTAAGAAGAAACTGCGAAATGTCGGTCACCTACTCCCCTTACGATAATCTATGGTCGATATCCGAAATAGTCGATGGGGATGGAGAGGTAAGTCATATGTCTAGTTCTAAGCGGATCGGTCCGCCATTTTGATATCGCTTTCCCGTGGAAGTTCACAAAACATGATGACTTAACACTAACCCTACGGTACCGCTCGTATCTTTTAACAATTTCCTCTCAGCCGTTGTTATTTTAGATAACATGACGATTTACAGATTCTCTGGGAAATTGTGTAATTTAATGCTATGTGTTTTACCCATACGGCCTTGTGATGTTGGACTGGATTTGATGCTTAGATGTAAAGCAAAGGCAACAATCGCGTTTTTGGCGCGAAAAAAAATTAATAAGCTTGTCAAAAGGTATAAGTAATTTCAACTTGCGTTTTCAAACAGTTTTTGAATCGAACTTCAAAGCTTTAATAAAAGGTTAATCTTCGGCTAATGTTCGACCAATTTTCTTCTTTCTCTCTAACTAAGCATACTAGCTGAAAAACAATTGTAAAAGACCGTTTTCAATCTACTTTCCAGCAATATAAAAGTTCCAGGAGAGGTATTACGGATGTTATTAGGATTTTGCCCAAAATTTGCTGAATTATAGCCTTTAACACTTTGTTAGTACTGGATTATTTGAACAGTTCCATCTCCTGGTTGTCCGCCGCCAAATTTTATAGGAAGAACGTCTTTGCTTTACGAGAGCCGTTTAAAGGATTTTAAGCATTATTTTACAGCTAGCATCAACCGATAAGAGAATTTCATCAGTTGATACGTGGTATTTTTTCCCATTAATACTCCTTTGAATTTTCTCCACTGTTGTCTCTCACGAAAATAAAAAAGAAAATAATGCATCTTATTAGGATTTCGTACTCAATGAAACTTAAAGTGAACGCAATAAGCATTTCAATCAATTGAAGAAGACGATTTCAAGTAATCCCTTTGCCTTTGGTCTGTGTTGCTAGGATTCTATAAAAAACCTGTGGCAGTTTGGCTCTAAAGGTAGACGCTGGTGTGAGATTCGGAATCATGAAACTACGAAGAGTCAGCAGTGACATAATTTAGTCAGCGAGTTAGCGATAAGTCTTTTAATTTGTTATGCAGGTACCAGCTATATATTTCAATAGAATTTTAGAGGCGATACTAAAAAAGAAAGTCCCTTGTCCCTCTCAGCATTTAAGACTTAATAGCTCTGAAGACAGGCCGGCGGGATGATGTGGAAAGTCGGTTAAGTAACCGCTGAGAAAAGTTCCAAACGGGTAGTATTACAATGAAGCTCAGATCTGTTTTTGGGGAAGATTTGCCCGTACTAAAATTAAAGTAATAACCTCAGTTAAGGGAACAAATCGAGTTCAATATCAGTTTAATTTGATTGTTAGGGAGGTATAAGACTTCTGGCAGTTTGGCCTAGAAAGCAAATTGCACATTTTGTCAAGTTGCTGAAAGCTGGTCTCAAATGGTAACTGTCTAAAAGTACCTGAGTGGCGTATGACATTGTAAATTACGTACCGGTATATCCTCATTGATAAGGGCAGAATGTTTCACAACCACGTGTCGTGTCTTATGAGCGTGTCGTAGAATTTATTCAAAGGAAACAATTTGCACCAAGTACGAGAGGACGTGAGGGTACTTATCGAACTGCGAACCTCCGAAAATGAACAAAAGAATTATTTTTCGATTGGCTAAGCCTGAATAATTATTAAGGAAAACGAAACCTCACCGCTCGCGTTTCAATGGTTGTACGTAAATACGTCATGCTAATAGTTGCTTGACTTCACCTAGGAGGACCGGTTGAAAAGGGTTAAAGGAGTTTACGCTCCGACGGAATAATGAGAGCTTAGAAAAGCACTGGCTGAAACATATCATATGTTTTTTTTCCCTTCGAATCTTGCCTTTTCGCTAGAGTTAAAGGTGTGTTTTGTCTTGAGAAGACTTTTCAGAGTACGCACTGAAATGGTAAAATTGGACAGTCATTCAAATTACGATGAACAACTGAGTCGTTACGAACCTAACTATTCAATATCTGATCAGTTTTGTATTCAGAGATTGCATGAAAGGCCGTACACTAATTTCAAAACTCTGTCGACTAAGGTCTGACCACTGACTTTCTCATGTTTTCAGCAGAAGAATGCTACTACCATCCGAGGCGCTTCCGTAGTCAGGAATGTTCGGCAGCGAACAAAAACTTTGATTATTTGCTTTTAGGTTGTTTGTTAAATAGAACTGGTAAGAAAATTATCTTGACGCTTATGAACAATAAAAGATTTTCACACTTATTAAACTAAATTGCAAGAAACCCAAAATGCTCTTTTTAACCCTGTCACTCCCAAGGGGTTCCCCATTGACGAGTAAAATCGTCTGGCGTTAGATAGAGTAAAATCTACTCCTACGTAAATGAAAGGGTTAAATGCGGTGATTTGCGTGGCTGCCCTACGTCATCAATTCCAAGAGTTACTTGCAGGCGTGTGGTGATAAAATCCAATTTATTTTGTTCGCGACTAGTTATGGTTATGGTGGTACACAAACTGTGTATTAATACTATACGTCTATACGCGTGGACTACAATGACACCCCCCGGATTTAGCCTCCAAGCAAAATCACCGTTGGGCAAATTAAAACTACTCTCAAAATCCATTTTCTAGGCACAAAACCTTTCGTCATCTATCCGAATTGCTAAGTAAGGACCGATTGAGTTTCTCACTCTAACTTGCTTTCAAATAAGCTGGTGAAAAAAAAAGTCAGTTAAGTAAAATACCACTGCTTTGCATGTTGCACGTTGGGCTTTATTATTGGCATATTGCTCTTACCTATTGTTTCTTCGATTCTCTGGAAACATGGTCCAAGAACTTAATGGTCGCTTTAATACTTTTTTTTTTCCGTCAATATCAAAACTCACTTGCACAATCCCATGAAATTAGTGGAAAGACGTCAGTCTTTTGCAACAAGCAGATAGAACTATCTCTAAAATTGAAACTTCTCTGTAAACGGAAAAAAAAAACCAAACAACAAAAAAAAGCACTAGGACCTAAGAGTTGTTCACCAGAAATCGAAGTCCATTTGGGAATAGTTCTGCAAATGGCCTTTATTCAGTCACGACATCAGCCTTTCCCAGTCTCTTTCCTCTGTTTGAAGTTAATTTAGATACACAGTAATGAAAGAGAGCTATGAATTAAAACTTTTGACTGTAGTTTGGAGCTAATGTTTTCCAAATCGCTCTTAGCTATGGGTCTGTCACTATGCAATCGAAAGCTTGGCAGATCTTTTTTTTTCGCTTTGTTTTTTCTTTATGAGCAGAAGCTCTCAATTTGGGTAAAATATTTAAAACAAAAATAAAGGAAAAAGTCTCTCACTCAGAGGAGATTGTTTTTAGAGATGCTTGCATTTGAGACCCGATGGCTTTTCAATAGAGAGCGTTCTGCCATCTCTTTGCGGAAGGAGGGTCATAATAAAAAATGAAGTCCGAATTGTTTGACGTAAAACTGGCGGGGATAAGACTTTTTAGTGCCATTTTTAAAAAGTTAAACCTCTTTCCGTTGTGTTTCTTTGCATGCTATGGTTAACATTCATTGATTTCGATACTTTGTGGGGCTAAAAAACTTCTATAGCAATTTGGCTGGCAATGTAAGTTAAGTGGGAGACATCAAACCGCAACTGTAACATTGATTGTTATTCCAAATGGGAAATTAAAGGTTTGGAGTTAAAGGAAAACTGACAGGCCAAGATTCTTTGAGCTCTTAACTCTCAAAACGAACATCGATGTCAGAGAATGGCATTATGTAAATGTAGAAAGTAACCCACACAGAAATATTGTCCTACATCTGTCGAAGTCATGGAAACGTGCATTTCAAAGACGTTTTTGCTTGTCGTTTCATTCTTATGGAATTCCTGATGTAATTTGAGAACATCAATTAAGGCTCGTTAAATACACAAATTCCGGGGCGGTTACTTACTGTTAGAAGAAATCCTTTGGATCTAGATTTATTATTCAAATCAATCAACACTTACCAAACTTTAAGCTTTGTCTCTGTGAAACCACAGCCTGAGTAGCTAACATTAACAGCAGCACAACAGCGGAGCAACCGTTTCCCTTCCACATTCTGCTAACTTGTTGAAGGCTTTCTTCAAATGGTAAAAGCTTATAATTTTTGCACCTTATAACATAATGGATAATGTACCTGCATTAATTTGCTTTGACAAGCGTATAAAATGAGGTGATAACCGTATAATCCACCACGGGTCGTGCCTTGTTTTAAAGCCATTAAACATGCCCTGAACCTTGAAATATTTAATGGCATCATTTCACCCATGAGTCCAAAAGAATGTAATGTTTTCTTACTTTTTTTTTTCCAAATTTCCCTTATTTCTTCTTTCACATTGATAACTACCCCCACATTCTTCTCAGTTTGAGGGAAAAGCATTCTATGAAATAAATAAACCTCAGGACTCGCTCATTTATTGAGACCATTTAGGCAATCATATGGTGACAATGTTACGATACTTAAAGGAAATTTCAATACAGGTAGGTAAGCTTTTGTCTATTGTGCTAGCATAATTGTTGGCACTATTTAGCAAACCGAGCATAATTCCTAGCGCTGCTGGCATAATCTGCTCTTTTTGGCTTTCATGGGACGAAATAATTAAGTAATCTCCTTTTGACTTTCTTTCGAAATATTTTGTTAACTGTTGGCTCCGGAGCTGCCTGAGGTCGATGCGATGCTTCATTATCTCGTGTTCCGTGTGCACTGAGCTGATTGGGCTAAAAAATATATCATAGCGTCCTCGCCTGCATGCTCGATCATTTGACTGTGTGGTGAATTTTGAATCTTACAGGTAGATAAAAATAAGAGTTTTTAATTTTTTTTTCTGATTTTGAACAAAAAGCTGCAACTGATATATACGACATGTTTCGACATTTGATTGGATATTTATTAGAAGGAGCCTATGAGCTTGCAGTCAGTACGTCAGAGTATGTTCCTTGTTTTGTCTAAATTTGCCCTGCTCTGTCTCTATTTTGCTTATAAAACTAATTAGTGGGTATAGAGAGTTATAGATGAGACTTTGCGGGACCGCGAGACACTTGTTTGAAAAATCGAACCAGACTTGCTTCTCTCTCAGAAATCCTCGACATAGTGTTCACCAGGATGAAATTCGAGCCACCGAAGGCTTTCAGAGATTTTAACATTTCGAAAACAGATAATTAACAGATAGCAGAGCAGGAGATGTCTAAGAGTGTATGAATTTAAGAATTAATCTACTCACAAGAGACAAATTCTCAGGCAAACGTAATATTTCAAGGCGATTAAAATCATTTTTATTATAGGGGGGTGAGGTCATATGTACGACCGTCCGGCCGTACGTGAGGGTAGCACGTAGGTACTAGGCAACCAGTGTCAGTTTAGAAACAAATTCGAAAAGTCAGGCACTTACTGAACTTTAAAGAAACGGAAAATATATTTTGACCATGGTTTAACATAAATCTATGAACTCTAGAAGCATACGCTGCTTCATATCCTATATCCGTACGCCATTTGATGTAAAATAGTTGCAAAAGAGCGCATGCGCATATGACAACTTGTACTGTACCAAGACACAATATCAATACCACATGGAAAAAATGGTAGAAATTTTTTTTGCATATATATGGGAAATTGATTATAATATAGGGAGAGAACAGAGCTTTGTGGATGAAAGGGATATGTCTTATATGGTCCAGGGGCCGACATTTCTCTCCCTCCCTGCCTGATCGGGGGTCGACAGGTATCTGAAACTTAGCTCACAGTATAAGCGATCCGCGGGTCGAAATCTCGGGGATACTCGGGGCCGTACTCAAGACCGAGGGCACAGTTTTTCCCAATACGGACCGACCTAGGCCGGCAAATAACGTGTTTATTTTTTTCTTCCGTAGAGTACTTTGTAAGCAATTTTTGAGTTGAATTTTCACTGCAGCCATTTTCAAATCTGGTGTACGCGTGCGTTTGACGTTTAGTAAAATAGGAAATCTAATCAACATTAAACCAGGAGCCCATCACCCGGAGCGTGCAACTTAACTATACTTGTGCAACGGCGTTTTCACAAGTAAGGTTATTTTTAGATTGCATTTCCCGCTAATGAAACTCCCACAGGAGCCCGATGACCAATTACAAGAAATTAAGCTGACGTCATAGGGTCACCGAACCGTAACTGACTTTGTTTTTTGACCTAATTCGCGGGAAGGGCTAGTCTAAAAATAAACCTACTTGTGAAAACGCCGTTTCACAGACGCTGTATGGAAGTTGCACGCTCCAGGATGGGCTCCTGATTAAACACATTTCTTAGGTCATTATTTACATTTTACGTTCTTTTCAGTGAAAAAAAAAACTGCTGGAAAAGACGCGAAAGCTGGTGAAGTATTAGCGGTCCGTACGCAGGGTCCGTATGGGAAAATCTGGACCGCTGGAGCGCGCGCAATTAGCCAATCACATTCAAGAATTTAGGATTCCGGACCGCTCAGATGCTTGAGAAAATAATAGATCTTAGTATGTTGTATTTAAAGAGTGAATATATAATGGCAATAGGAAAAAAAAATGTGAGAAACAGTCTAAGTCAACGGCTGAAGAAAGGCTGTCAAATTCTAAAAAAAAAGAAAAAAAAAAAAAAGAAAAACATAAAATTAATGAATAAAGGAATTTTGATTTTGATTGGTTAGTGGCATAAAGTGCTTCATTTTTTTATTGGCCCCTTAATTGCCCCATTTATCCTGAGCAATTTTAAATAGTTCTAATCCGACAGGTTAAATCGGACAGTGTGGACCTGAAACAACTTATTAAGCCATAGGTAAGGGCTGTTAACGCCCAATCATCTTACAACATTTTGTTATTGACACTAATCACAAGAATAAAATTAATTACAATTGAGGACTTGCCTACTGTGTTATGGCATAAACGTCGAAGAATGTCAGCTTATCTCTCTATATTAGGGCTAGGGTTTAGGGTTTGGGTTAGGTGTAGGGTTTAGGACTGTGCATTGCTTAATTCGGGACATTTATCTCATTTTATAGCTTGCTTTTTTTAACTCATCAATTTCGTATGACTGATCCTTCTTACCCTTGTCTCTTTTGGCAAAGGACATAGGGAGGGTACTCGTTTACATAGTGGCACTTGTACATATTCCACCTTTTTTTGTCGTGGAAGTCGAGGTAAGCACAATGCTTGTTTCCATTGTTATTTGGCTCATTTGCTCCCCATGCGCTGTACAAAAAACAAAAACATTTTGCTCCCTTTCCTCTGCATACCATACATAGCGTGCAAGTTATGCAATAAATGACATCTACTGAGGTGCATTTAAAGTTGTAACACTTGTTACACTCTGACGAAGAAAAGCAGCGCTTTTTATAATATTGGATAATTTAATAGGTACATCAGTATTCCTTTCCTTTTTTTAATCAGCTTTGCCTTTTTTCATGACGCTGAAAATCGCGAAGACCCTGGGATCAAGCTTGTTGTCTCAGTGCATTTTTTCTTGATTATGGTAAGCACTTCATTTAGGAATATTTGCGCATGCGCAAACCAAATACCCGTAACACAAAAATATTTGAACTAGTAAGTAGTACCTCTAGACGTGGAGCTAGAGCGGCGTATCATGACGAGTATCCCCGAGATTTCGGCCCGCGGATCGCTTATACTGTGAGCTAAGTTTCAGATACCTGTCGACCCCCGATCAGGCAGGGAGGGAGGGAGAGAAATGTCGGCCCCTGGACCATATAAGACATATCCCTTTCATCCACAAAGCTCTGTTCTCTCCCTATATCATAATCAATTTCCCATATACATGAAAAAAAATTTCTACCTTTTTTTCCATGTGGTATTGATATTGTGTCTTGGTACAGTACAAGTTGTCATATGCGCATGCGCTCTTTTGCAACCATTTTACATCAAATGGCGTATGGATATAGGATATCAAACAGCGTATGCTTCTAGAGTTCATAGATTTATGTTAAACCATGGTCAAAATATATTTTCCGTTTCTTTAAAGTTCAGTAAGTGCCTGACTTTTCGAATTTGTTTCTAAACTGACACTGGTTGCCTAGTACCTACGTGCTACCCTCACGTACGGCCGGACGGTCGTACATATGACCTCACCCCCCTATAATAAAAATGATTTTAATCGCCTTGAAATATTACGTTTGCCTGAGAATTTGTCTCTTGTGAGTAGATTAATTCTTAAATTCATACACTCTTAGACATCTCCTGCTCTGCTATCTGTTAATTATCTGTTTTCGAAATGTTAAAATCTCTGAAAGCCTTCGGTGGCTCGAATTTCATCCTCGTGAAGGCTATGTCGAGGATTTCGGAGAGAGAAGCAAGTCTGGTTCGATTTTTCAAACAAGTGTCTCGCGGTCCCGCAAAGTCTCATCTATAACACTCTATACCCACTACTTAGTTTTATAAGCAAAATAGAGACAGAGCAGGGCAAATTTAGACAAAACAAGGAACATACTCTGACGTACTGACTGCAAGCTCATAGGCTCCTTCTAATAATAAATATCCAATCAAATGTCGAAACATGTATATATCAGTTGCAGCTTTTTGTTCAGAATCAGAAAAAAAATATTAAAAACTCTTATTTTTATCTACCTGTAAGATTCAAAATTCACCACACAGTCAAATGATCGAGCATGCAGGCGAGGACGCCATGATATATTTTTTAGCCCAATCAGCTCAGTGCACACGGAACATGAGATAATGAAGCATCGCATCGACCTCAGGCAGCTCCGGAGCCAACAGTCAACAAAATATTTCGAAAGAAAGTCAAAACGAGATTACTTAATTATTTCGTCCCATGAAAGCCAAAAAGAGCAGATTATGCCAGCAGCGCTAGGAATTATGCTCGGTTTGCTAAATAGTGCCAACAATTAATTATGCTAGCACAATAGTCAAAAGCTTACCTACCTGTATTGAAATTTCCTGTAAGTATCGTAAAATTGTCACCATATGATTGCGTAAATGGTCCCAATAAATGAGCGAGTCCTGAGGTTTATTTATTTCATAGAATGCTTTTCCCTCAAACTGAGGAGAATGTGGGGGTCGTTATCAATGTGAAAGACGAAATAAGGGAACTTTGGAAAAAAAAAAGTAAGAAAACATTACATTCTTTTGGACTCATGGGTGAAATGATGCCATTAAATATTTCAAGGTTCAGGGCTTGTTTAATGGCTTTAAAACAAGGCACGACCCGTGGTGGATTATACGGTTATCACCTCATTTTATACGCTTGTCAAAGCAAATTAATGCAGGTACATTATCCATTATGTTATAAGGTGCAAAAATTATAAGCTTTTACCATTTGAAGAAAGCCTTCAACAAGTTAGCAGAATGTGGAAGGGAAACGGTTGCTCCGCTGTTGTGCTGCTGTTAATGTTAGCTACTCAGGCTGTGGTTTCACAGAGACAAAGCTTAAAGTTTGGTAAGTGTTGATTGATTTGAATAATAAATCTAGATTCAAAGGATTTCTTCTAACAGTAAGTAACTGCCCCGGAATTTGTGTATTTAACGAGCCTTAATTGATGTTCTCAAATTACAATCAGTAATTCCATAAGAATGAAACGACAAGCAAAAACGTCTTTAAAATGCACGTTTCCATGACTTCGACAGATGTAGGACAATATTTCTGCGTGGGTTACTTTTTAAAAATGGCACTTTTTAAAAGTGGCACTAAAAAGTCTTATCCCCGCCAGTTTTACGTCAAACAATTCGGACTTCATTTTTTATTATGACCCTCCTTCTGCAAAGAGATCGCAGAACGCTCTCTTCTGAAAAGCCGTCGGGTCTAAAAAAACAATCTCCTCTGAGTGAGAGACTTTTTCCTTTATTTTTGCTTTAAATATTTTACCCAAATAGAGAGCTTCTGCTCATAAAGAAAAAACAAAGCAAAAGAAAAAAGATCTGCCAAGCTATCGATTGCATAGTGACAGACCCATAGCTAAGAGCGATTTGGAAAACACTAGCTCCAAACTACAGTCAAAAGTTTTAATTCATAGCTCTCTTTCATTACTGTGTATCTAAATTGACTTCAAACAGAGGAAAGAGACTGGGAAAGGCTGATGTCGTGACTGAATAAAGGCCATTTGCAGAACTATTCCCAAATGGACTTCGATTTCTGGTGAACAACTCTTAGGTCCTAGTGCTTTTTTTTGTTGTTTGGTTTTTTTTTTCCGTTTACAGAGAAGTTTCAATTTTAGAGATAGTTCTATCTGCTTGTTGCAAAAGACTGACGTCTTTCCACTAATTTCATGGGATTGTGCAAGTGAGTTTTGATATTGACGGAAAAAAAAAAGTATTAAAGCGACCATTAAGTTCTTGGACCATGTTTCCAGAGAATCGAAGAAACAATAGGTAAGAGCAATATGCCAATAATAAAGCCCAACGTGCAACATGCAAAGCAGTGGTATTTTACTTAACTGACTTTTTTTTTCACCAGCTTATTTGAAAGCAAGTTAGAGTGAGAAACTCAATCGGTCCTTACTTAGCAATTCGGATAGATGACGAAAGGTTTTGTGCCTAGAAAATGGATTTTGAGAGTAGTTTTAATTTCCCCAACGGGGATTTTGCTTGGAGGCTAAATCCGGGGGGTGTCATTGTAGTCCACGCGTATAGACGTATAGTATTAATACACAGTTTGTGTACCACCATAACCATAACTAGTCGCGAACAAAATAAATTGGATTTTATCACCACACGCCTGCAAGTAACTCTTGGAATTGATGACGTAGGGCAGCCACGCAAATCACCGCATTTAACCCTTTCATTTACGTAGGAGTAGATTTTACTCTATCTAACGCCAGCCGATTTTACTCGTCAATGGGGAACCCCTTGGGAGTGACAGGGTTAAAAAGAGAATTTTGTGTTTCTTGCAATTTAGTTTAATAAGTGTGAAAATCTTTTATTGTTCACAAGCGTCAAGATAATTTTCTTACCAGTTCTATTTAACAAACAATCTAAAAGCAAATAATCAAAGTTTTTGTTCGCTGCCGAACATTCCTGACTACGGAAGCGCCACGGATGGTAGTAGCATTCTTCTGCTAAAAACATGAGAAAGTCAGTGGTCAGACCTTAGTCGACAGAGTTTTGAAATTAGTGTATGGCCTTTCATGCAATCTCTGAATACAAGACTGATCAGATATTGAATAGTTGGGTTCGTAACGACTCAGTTGTTCATCGTAATTTGAATGACTGTCCAATTTTACCATTTCAGTGCGTACTCTGAAAAGTCTTCTCAAGACAAAACACACTTTTAACTCTAGCGAAAAGGCAAGATTCCAAGGGAAAAAAATATATGATATGTTTCAGCCAGTGCTTTTCTAAGCTCTCATTATTCCGTCGGAGCGTAAACTCCTTTAACCCTTTTTAACCGGTCCTCCTAGGTGAAGTCAAGCAACTATCAGCATAACGTATTTACGTACAACCATTGAAACGTGAGCGGTGAGGTTTCGTTTTCCTTAGTAATTATTCAGGCTTAGCCAATAGAAAAATGATTTTTTTGTTCATTTTCGGAGGTTCAGTGTCCAATTATTTTCCTTACTTCCCTGACCTTCTCTCACAGTTCGATACGTACCCTCACGTCCTCTCATACTTGGTGCAAATTGTTTCCTTTGAATAAATTCTACGACACGCTCATAAGACACGACACGTGGTTGTGAAACATTCTGCCCTTTTCAATGAGGATATACTGGTACGTAATTTACAATGTCATACGCCACTCAGGTACTTTTAGACATTTACCATTTGAGAGCAGCTTTCAGCAACTTGACAAAATGTGCAATTTGCTTTCTAGGCCAAACTGCCAGAAGTCTTATACCTCCCTAACAATCAAATTAAACTGATATTGAACTCGATTTGTTCCCTTAACTGAGGTTATTACTTTAATTTTAGTACGGGCAAATCTTCCCCAAAAACAGGTCTGAGCTTCGTTGTAATACTACCCGTTTGGAACTTTTCTCAGCGGTTACTCAACCGACTTTCCACATCATCCCGCCGGCCTGTCTTCAGAGCTATTAAGTCTTAAATGCTGAGAGGTCTTAAAACAATCGATGCCGTACAAGGGACTTTCTTTTTTTGTATCGCCTCTAAAATTCTATTGAAATATATAGCTGGTACCTGCATAACAAATTAAAAGACTTATCGCTAACTCGCTGACTAAATTATGTCACTGCTGACTCTTCGTAGTTTCATGATTCCGAATCTCACACCAGCGTCTACCTTTAGAGCCAAACTGCCACAGGTTTTTTATAGAATCCTAGCAACACAGACCAAAGGCAAAGGGATTACTTGAAATCGTCTTCTTCAATTGATTGAAATGCTTATTGCGTTCACTTTAAGTTTCATTGAGTACGAAATCATAATAAGATGCATTATTTTCTTTTTTATTTTCGTGAGAGACAACAGTGGAGAAAATTCAAAGGAGTATTAATGGGAAAAAATACCACGTATCAACTGATGAAATTCTCTTATCGGTTGATGCTAGCAGTAAAATAATGCTGAAAATCCTTTAAACGGCTATCGTAAAGCAAAGACGTTCTTCTTATACAATTTGGCGGCGGACAACCAGGAGATGGAACTGTTCAGATAATCCAATACTAACAAGGTAATAAAGGCTATAATTCAGCAAATTTTGGGCAAAATCCCAATAACATTCGTAATACCTCTCCTGGAACTTTTATATTGCTGGAAAGTAGATTGAAAACGGTCTTTTACAATTGTTTTTCAGCTAGTATGCTTAGTTAGAGAGAAGGATAAAAATTGGTCGAACATTAGCCGAAGATTAACCTTTTATTAAAGTTTGAAGTTCGATTCAAAAACTGTTTGAAAACGCAAGTTGAAATTACTTATACCTTTTGACAAGCTTATTAATTTTTTTTCGCGCCAAAAACGCGACTGTTGCCTTTGCTTTACATCTAAGCATCAAATCCAGTCCAACATCACAAGGCCGTATGCGTAAAACACATAGCATTAAATTAAAGATACGAGCGGTACCGTAGGGTTAGTGCTAAGTCATCATGTTTTGTGAACTTCCACGGGAAAGCGATATCAAAATGGCGGACCGATCCGCTTAGAACTAGACATATGACTTACCTCTCCATCCCCATCGACTATTTCGGATATCGACCACAGATTATCGTAAGGGGAGTAGGTGAGCGACATTTCCCACTTTCTTCTCAAAAGACAGTATACTCACCCTCCCCTAGATAAAATATTTCGAGATACTTACCCACCACTACGCGTGGTCTAACAAAGAATTCGAAGAATTTCCAATTTTTTTTTGTGTGTCAAGTAACTTAAAGACATCAGGTTTTTTCCAACTCTTTGGAATATTGGCATCTGACGCCGGAACTTTCATCAGGGAATATTATGTTGCTTACATGAAATATCCCCCATTCTAAACCTAAAAGTTCTCCTTCCTTCGGACTTAAAACTATCGAGTGTACACATAGATCTCTATCAATCGGGAATTTGAAAAAAAAAACAACAACACCAACAACAGAATCGTCTCCAACGTTATTATTGAAAAACGAACAAGCTAAAAAAGTTCATTGCTTTTGTTTCGTTCTTTTTTTCAACGTTCAATTGAAAACCACTCTATCCATTGTTGTAAGCAAGTCAGATTTGTCATGTATATTTTCCTTTTCCGACTCAAAGAGTAAAAATAAGTTAGCCTATAAAACAATGTCAGCAATGTTTATCACGTGTAGTGATAATTCATTTTTTGCAGAGGGGAAAGCGCGCTTTGATCCATTTGGAAATCTTATCCTATTTTGCAATAAAATAGTTGAAAGTTTTGATAGAAAAAAGTCAACCTTTACCTTAACAGGTTGACAAAAAAAAAACATGGCAAGCAGCTGTTTAAAGAGGTAGCAACTGTAGCACTTGTAAAATTTGTGCGACGAACGAATTACAAAGGCCCAAGTAACGTTTCTTCGTTGAAGAGAGCGAAACACATTTTCCATACTGCCTTCTCAATTTCATAAAATTGAACTTTAATGTTTTGTCATGCGCTCTTTTAAACTTGCCTTTTCTCTTCACCAGAGAACGAATCCTTAACAGGTACTCGCCGTACCCTCAGCACCACAGCGCAAGCGTTTTTCGCCGGCTTGAAGCCTCCCCAAAACCTGCCGAATAGTGCATTGTCGACGACGAGTAGGGCATTATTAATAGAGCAGAAACGGAGACAGACTGGAAGCAAGGTGTATTTTGTTACGCTATTTGATAAGAACAGAAACATCCCTTTTTATTCGGCCTACAAGTTGGACCCAGATCAGGCGAAAAAGATTGGAACGTATACGAGGAAGCAAGGGTCAAGCGGTTGGAGGACTACTCCAGGTGGGTAGTTTTTTTTTTTTTTCAATTTTCTTGACTCCTTCGCCGCTTTCTTTCTGTTTTATATTGATATTTGATCAAAGTAATGTTTGTCATGAGAAGATTCAATGATACATTGTCAGCAGTAAAATTAAAGAGGTTTGCTCTGCCCGCCTTGGCAGTAAAGGACAAAATATAAAGGGCTTCGGCAGTTTTTCCCCGTGACAGCTACGCCATACTGATGAGTCCTGTAAGAAGAATGAAGCACTAGTCAGTGGCTGTTGGTGCTAACCATTGGTTAAGAGGTATCGAAAGCTATACGTCTCTAAGGTAGTTAAACTCGGTTAGCGCTAATCATGCTTTGAGCAAGTGAACTCATGCCTAGACGATACGCTTGTGTACTAACCATACTACTTATCTGAGACGTCAAGCTGACTAGTGAGGTTAATTAACATAAAGACGAAATAATAACTTACTGGCCACCATGTTTGCAATCACTCTATTGATTCACTTGGTTGCAGAGAAGTTCAATTTGGTTTTTCATGATTACCCCCGCGTTAATAAATGAGTGAAATTTGGTTTATTGGGATGATTAACAAACCCGAGATGCTATGGAGTTTAGTACGGAATATGTCTTACACTGGGTTGGAAGAAAAGAGATCATTACTAAATTGAACATCAGTTATTCATTTGAAGACCTTGACCAATTAGAACGTTTTATTTGTTATTCTTTACGTTATATTAGAAATTTATGAGAATAGTACGTGCTCTCGCATTGGTTAATAGGTGTAAAAAGATAAGAGTATATAAACACCTTTGTGATGTCGGATGAATTTTGATTGGTTAAGTGTCGTCAGATGCGCGTTTTTATTGACTGATAGGAAATATGAGCTTGTAGCAAGAAAAGCTATTTTGGTCAAGAAGTAAATAAACAGCATTCTCCTTCATTTGTCGAATTATTTTCGAGAAACATTTTATTTAAAAAAAATGAAATAAAATTTAAAAAAAAAGCAATAGGTGACTGGGTATTCTTTTAACTCGGGGAGTTGGAAAAATACTCGACAGTTATGCAAATCCACGACTGCGTCTCGGGCTTGCATAACTGTCGGGCATTCTCCCAAGCCCACTCGTGTTTAGATGACGCTATGCAAACACGAAAAAAAGTCCTCTGCCGCTTCATTGGAAAACTGGGGCGTGTTCAGCTCTCCAAGTAATTTATTCAAAATGGCAGCCAAAAATGGCGGCCGAAAACACAAATAAGTTAAAATAAAAAATAATAATAATAATAAAAAAACACGTATGCCAGTACTAGAAAGGGCACCTTTAATTTAGTGACGCTACAAAGTCTCAGCATATTAGGTGTTTTATCAGCTAATAAATTGTTGCAAAAAAAATTACACACGTTTTTATGACTGGGGGCACGGCGGGGAGTCATTCAAACGTCAGTAAATCTAAACTGAAGTTTTCCTGGGCAACATAACACCCTGCGACGTAAATCTTCACTGGACAACTAAAATATATACTTATGTGCTCTTTCTTTATTTTTTGGTATTAGTTTTATATTCAGTTCAATTTGAACTCTTTCTAATCAGTTGCCGCCAAATTGGACAAGGGTCTATTGTTGGCCTTACCAGATGGAAATCCTTATAATGCGCAAGACCGCTCTTTTTCTGAGTCTGCAACAATGAGCAGCTTTACCAATCCATTACTTTTAACGAAAACCTCCGATCAGCAACCTGCAGCTGGTTCAGGTCATTGTTATTTAAAGCCTTCTCAACCAGATACCTTTATGAGAATGTCTTTTTGTACACCCTAAAATCAAAGGGAATTTGCTCATTTGCAGCTAGTTAAGAAATAAAAATACTTAATTTGAGTGACCCAAACTAGTAGAATTTCAGAAAAAAAAAAGTTTTTTTTGTTTAAATATGTTGAAAACATGTGACAAGTGGTATGAAAACTGACTTGTAGATCCGAACATGGTGGTTAAAATATAAATAGATTAAGTACGACCCCGGCCATAATAACGGCAAAGAAAGATTATAGCTAGTGAGAGGATTTTTCTGTTTTTTATCTTGTTTTCCGAGACATTTCTTGAGATATAAATTCGGTTGACTTATCTTGTATGTATCCGCAGGAGTTGTTGGTGTAAATAAAGCTTACTCAAACGCAATCAGCACTTGCAAGGCAAAGACGGGAAGCCCTCAGCTCAGCCGAGGTCACATGAATCCTTCAGCCATAAATTCCTTCGATACAGATCATATGAAAGCTACATACACTTTATCAAACGCAGTACCACAGTTCCAGCAGTTTAACAGCTTCCAGTGGGGGAAACAAGAGGAAAAGATGCGCAATTACGCCAAAAATATATGTGGAAAAGGTGATGGAACCCTTTACATGCTGACGGGGATATCCGATATTGGCCTGAAAATACCATCAGGTGGCGGAGATCCTGTACAAGACACCTCCATTACGCAGAGATGTCCTCAATACACATTTACAAGTAAGGGTACTAGTCAAACTCTGGGTACTCCTCGCGCGGTTTGGGCAGCAGGCTGTTGCGTGTGGCAGCCACTATCAACAACTGCGCCGCCGGCAAAAAGAGGGAGATGGCAACCAGTCACATCATTTGCAGTAATGAGTAACAACCATCCCGATCAAACTCAGCTACACCTCACGCAGATGAGTGTCGCAGACCTGGAGGCTCTCCTTACTCCCTCAGGACAGTCGGGAGTAAAATTGTTTCCAGGCAAAAGTGACTGTGGATTGTCCACATATAACATTAAACTCTGACTCTATAACGAGAAAAATTCGTAAGGCGCTTTTACGTTAAAATTTCCACGCGTTTAAAAATGAATAATAACTTAAACTGTGGTCTCTAAAGTAAGAGCAGTTATTGCTAGATAAAAGGTAATTAGCATCAGCATGAAGCTAATAAAATTACATTTTAACTCCCAGTATAACAGTTTTATGTCATCAGTTGTTCCGCAAAACTATATAACAAGTCCATCAAATCCCTTGGTATCACGTTTTTTTTTTGTTACGAACGAACTATTTCCCGAAAGCTACGGCTTGTAAAACCCTGATGAAGAAAGGCAGTGCCTTTCGAAATTTTGAAGAACATAAAATATCATTATTCCTCTCCCTGTTTAACCAGCCTTGCTTCTTCTCCTATCACCCTGCCACCACATTGAATTGCAAAGCGCTTAGACCCTGGGAATGAGCTTGCCGTCTCCGCCCTTCCCTTTAGGGCATCTTTTTTCTTGGTGTCTGTATTTTCAATGCCAAAAATGCGATCACAACAAGTACATCTGCGTGCAACTAACATAATGAACACAATTTCCACTACTGACTGTGTTGACCGATACATCCGTCGACTATGGAATGATTCTCGACCGCGACAAACTAAAGTAAACTTAACATGATTGCTTATTGGTGTGTTGACTAATAAACTTAAAATTTACTATACAAAAATTTGGTTTTATCAACGGAGTTGATAATGTAAATTGGCCACCGTACAGAGATTCTAAAAGCTGACGTTTCGAGCGTTAGCCCTTCGTCAGAGCGAATCGAGGGATTATGGGTTACGTGTAGTTTTTATAGTAGAGTAGGAGCTACGCTATTGGTGGTAACATGGCAACGTGAAAAATAGGAATATATTAGTTAAATGAAAAGCGTTCGTTAATACCGTGAGGATTAAGGGTGCCGATTTGAAAGATGAATTTTTGTTCCAGATTCTTGCGGCTTTCCGTCGTACCTAGATGTAGGGAAAGGCCGCAGATAGCCATGTGTTTTTTGGAGTGGTTAGGCAGATTAAAATGGCGAGCGACTGGCTTAGATGCATCCTTGTCATTCTTCTCAACATCGCGGAGGTGTTCGCGGAATCGGTCACCTAGTCGTCTACCTGTCTCACCAATGCATAATTTATTGCATAACGTGCAGGTTATGCAATAAATGACATTTGCGGAGGTACATGTGAAACGATCGGAAAAAATCCTTCGCCGCGTTCAGTTAAAAGCCTTTTTTCACTACAAAGAGGATGATTCGGACACTTCTAATAAAGATATTTTTGAAACACTTCTAGTTCGCAAATCCAAATGGACTCCCCCAGAGGGACAATTTGCCTCTTTAGATTTTTTCACCAAAAAATGCCGTCACGACATTCACAAACTTAAATTCAATCGCAACACTAAATTTTCCAACCTTTCCTCGGAAGAGTGGGCGGCGCTGAAAAATCTTTGACATAGTTGTCAAATCGGCCGACAAAGGCGGCGCGGTAGTTGTTTGGCAGTGCGACCTTTACCAAAAAGAAGCTTTGCGGCAACTTTCGGATACCTCGTTTTATGCCAAAATCCCTAAAGATCTCACTTCCAAAAATAAAAAAACTTGTCAAAGACACCATTCAAAATCTTATAGTTAATCAAGAATTACCGGACACTGCCACTAATCTCATCATCAACACCCCTAGAATTTCGTGCATTTACTTCTTGCCTAAAATTCACAAACCCAACAACCCAGGTCGCCCTATCGTTTCTGCCTGTAGTTGCCCCACCGAACTCATTTGTAGCTACTTAGACAGGATTATGACGCCTATCGTCAAATCTTTGCCATCATACATTAAAGACAGTACACACGCACTACAAATGTTCCGCGATTTCAATTTCTCCGGCCAAGACAAACTTATTTTCACCATGGACATTACATCTCTATGCACAGTCATTCCTAATAGCGAAGGTCTTCACTTAAAGCACTTAAACACTTCTTTGATCAACGCACTGTCAAAGAACATAGCTCGGAAACGCTCCTCCGCCTTGCCGAACTAGTTTTAACGCTTAACTGTTTTTCATTCGCCGGCAACTATTACAAACAAATTAATGGTGTAGCGATGGGCACAAGAATGGGACCTAGCTATGCCAATCTTTTTGTAGGATATGTTGAACACCATTTTTTTAATCAGTACAACGGCCCCAAACCTGAACTCTACGGCCGCTACATCGACGACTGCATCGGCGCTATTTCATCCAGCAGAGAAGAACTCGATCAATTTATAACCTCCGTCAACTCTTTTCATCCGGCTCTTAAATATACCAGGGAAATTTCGGAAACTTCATTAACTTTCCTAGATATCAAAGTTTCTATTAGAGGCGACGTGCTATGTACTAGTGTGCACTACAAACCTACTGATTCACACAGTTATTTGTTGTATTCATCGTCACATCCATCACATGTCAAGAACTCCATTCCTTATTCTCAATTTCTTAGACTTCGACGTCTATGTAGTGATGACTTTGATTTTTCCAGCAAATCAGAGGAGATGTGCCAGTTCTTCGAAAAACGTGGCTATCCTGTCTCTGTGGTCAAAGCGGGCCATCATCGCGCCCAACAATTTGATCGACAGTCATCACTACAAACGTCACAAAAAGATAAGAATGACAGAATTCCATTCACACTCACTTTCCATCCTCATAATCACGCAGTCAAAAGCATCATTCTTAGTAATTTTAAATTACTCCAAAATGATCCCGAGACTGGTAGAATCTTTTCGCAACCTCCACTTATTTCATTCAAACGCGACAAAAACGTAGGCAACGTTTTAGTTAGAAGCGCGCTCAAAACTAACGAGCAACCCGGCACTTTCAAATGCGCGCGCTCAGATGCAAAACTTGTCTTTTCATTGTTAACACTAGCAAGATAACGGGACCTAAGCGATCTGTTAAGATCACCGATCGTTTCACATGTACCTCCGCAAATGTCATTAATTGCATAACCTGCACGTTATGCAATAAATTATACATTGGTGAGACAGGTAGACGACTAGGTGACCGATTCCGCGAACACCTCCGCGATGTTGAGAAGAATGACAAGGATGCATCTAAGCCAGTCGCTCGCCATTTTAATCTGCCTAACCACTCCAAAAAACACATGGCTATCTGCGGCCTTTCCCTACATCTAGGTACGACGGAAAGCCGCAAGAATCTGGAACAAAAATTCATCTTTCAAATCGGCACCCTTAATCCTCACGGTATTAACGAACGCTTTTCATTTAACTAATATATTCCTATTTTTCACGTTGCCATGTTACCACCAATAGCGTAGCTCCTACTCTACTATAAAAACTACACGTAACCCATAATCCCTCGATTCGCTCTGACGAAGGGCTAACGCTCGAAACGTCAGCTTTTAGAATCTCTGTACGGTGGCTATCTTTAAAAGCGGGAATTTTCCTTGAACTTGATTATTGAGTGAATATTGGTTCCTATTTTTTATTCACCTTGATGCCCCAGTTGCGTGGACTAAACCACGTCCGGACATCAGAGTGATGGCTTCTCTTTAGCAATGTTGTCAATAAACTTTTAGAATACGTGGTGTAAAATGTAACAGGAAAATGTTTTTGAAAGTATGGGTCATGCTTTTTCGATTCGCTAGCGTGTAGCTCACGCTGATTTTTCGTGCTCGGTGGCAGGTACATAAACGAATCAATATGCAATTTAAAAACTTTAAGTTCAGATGAAAGAGGATGGCTGGCCTTGACCATGGGCCTTGGGTCTGGGGCATCAAGATGAATAAAAAATGGGAACCAATATTCACTCAATAATCAAGTTCAAGGAAAGTCAAGTCCACTATATTTCTGGACATTTTAAAGATTCCCGCTTTTAAAGATTCCCCGTTTTAAAGATTCCCGCTTTTAAAGATTCCCCGTTTTAAAGATTCCCGCTTTTAAAGATTCCCCGCTTTAAAGATTCCCCATTTTAAAGATTCCCCGATTTAAAGATTCCCGGTTTTAAAGATTCCTCATTTTAAAGATTCCCGGTTTTAAAGATTCCCGTTTTAAAGATTCCTGGTTTTAAAGATTCCCAGTTTTAAAGATTCCCGCTTTTAAAGATTCCCGTTTTAAAGATTCCCGCTTTTAAAGATTCCCAGTTCCCCATTCTCTATTTTCCATTTCCATTCTCACATTCCCCATTCCTGCTTTTAAAGATAGCACTGTACGGTGGTCAATTTACATTATCAACTCCGTTGATAAAACCAAATTTTTGTACACTACTTCCCCACCGACGCAGCACCACAGTTTCTTTAGAAACTACCCCTTCATTCATTTAAAATTTACTAGCCATGCAATACTTTATTCATGCGCAAGGTTAATGTTACGTTTGCCGTAACGTCGATCATGAACAGATACGCTCTCTCTGAAAGTCGCATGTGTTTTGTCGGTTTTAGCCCGTGAAAACCGGAGAAACCGAGGAAAAAAAGAAAAAAAAAGATAGAATAGACATTAAGTCACATAGAATTCGGCTGACTCGGCTCAACTCTCATAGAATCGCTCAGGCGACAAGCTGGATTCACCCGCCAGCATAACTCACCGGAGTGTTTTGTACTCCCCCGCCTATGGTTAACCAAAGAGAGCCAGTATATCCTTTGGGCAAACCCTTTTTTTTTCGTCTGTCTGATAGGAGCGTTGCAAATTCTAGTTTTAATTCTACGCACGCCAGTACGAGACCCGATTGGCACCAATCGTGATAAACGTGCACGCACTCTTTTTGGTCACACTTACCCATGATTCAGTCGTGCTAATCGGGATTTAACAAAGGGACCAGTGGCTATACCGTAGTCACCCTTCTCGTCATTCCACTTTTTGCTGCCGAAGTCCAAGTAAGCACAATCCTCGTTTTTTTGTTTCTTGGCTCATTTGCTTTCCAAAGGATTCATTCTCTCTTAGCCCTATATGTGACAGGAGTTTGATTTTTCTCCTCTCTGCTTGGAGAGTTCTTTATTTATTTCCCCTATTCCTGCTCACTGAGAGGCATATCAAAAAATTTGAAATGATTGGTGTTGATCTGTACAGCCTTCCTATAGGAAAAATCCAGTGCTTGCATTCGGGTAGATAGCCTTGAGAATTTACTTGAATCAGGTTTTTTTTTTTTAATGTTGGGATTACTTTTGATTTCAATACTTACTCAATCATGAAATTTCAAAAAGCACAAAAAATCACTTGCTATGTTCTCGAATAAAAACTCCTTGGTAAACAACAGTGAGAACACAAGATGACTTTTAACTCTAGAACTGTATTAAATCAAGCACAAGGTAATTTGTTTTGTACCAGAAAACTGCACTGAAAGAAATGCAGGCATGATAATAACAAACTGTCATGCAATGTAACATTAATAATTGCACACTATGACAGTGACATTAATTTTTCTTTCTTGCTTTTTGTTCAAATTCGTGCATTTGTGGGATGCTGATCCTAACATACCTTAACAGCAATTCTTACAAGGAGGATGATAATATAAATATATAAATATAAATCCTCTAATGGCCAACACAATAATTACTGGTAAACCCAGTAGTTTTCATTGTGGGCCAGAAATTAAACAGATGAAAACTGAACAACAAATGAACAAAACAGGTTAAGAACACCAACTGGCAAGAGGCAAACCATTTGGCTATGTACAAGTTATATAAGCATATATGATTTTCTCTTATCATTTCGTGTTTGTTTTCCCTTTTTTAAAATTCATTCATAAGTTCGTCATTGACTGAATTGAGTGTTTTCTCTTTTTGATCGGTATTGGATTATTATAAAGACCTGTTATCGGGAGATTGCATGGCATTTTCCATTAGCGGTTCCAGTTATCAGTAGATAATTGTTTTCGTTGTTTCACCTTGGACGTCCATTTCCTACACACTTTTTAACAGGTGGTGGGGTATTCAATCTTGACCTGTTTCTATTGAATTTTTGCTCGAGACAGCAGAAACTGTCGACTCATTCAGTCGAGAGAGTTCTCTGAGATACTCTTCCTCTTGTTAAGGGATTCTGCTTTGTGGGCTTGTCTAAAAATCCGCATTTGTCTTCATTCAAATCTGTTTTCTGGTTAACTAATCTGATTAGCGCCGTCGGAAGAGATGTGGAAAAGAACATACCCAGTGGCTGATCATAAGCTTCAAGGGCCTGCTGGAATAGATAAAATCAGAAGCATTTTTCTACTAGAGAATATAAAACAATCGAGTGTAAAGCCAATTGTGATTTTCTAGTTTGGTAGGGGATGAGAAAATATTAATTGCACCTGTGTAAGGTGTTGCAAACCAATTAAACCGCGTGATTGAATGACTCACAGAAGGTTTTACCAGTTACTTCCTCATTCTCCTAGCATATAATCGTAATCCAGATGGCTAAGAACTATGTAGCGGGCGAGAAGAATCAACTGACCTTCTGAGCGCTAGCTTTCACGTGTAGTGTCACATGACTTTTCATGTAAACAAACCTCGAAAGTTCGGACATTCGAAAAGATCGGACATGTAACACATAGTGAGATGGCGTGGCGAGCAGATGTGAAAATGTTAGTTTCTTTTTGCGTTGGACATGGAAATGATGCAACAAAGACACAAGTCACTTCGATGATTAGCATTTGATGTGCGACGCAGTAGTTTTACACTCTTACTTCCGTCTTCGACAGGATTTACGGGGGTGAGTCAGCTTTTGAACATCTTCGATCCCTAGGCGGACGGAAACGAAATGTATTCCTTAGATTTGGTTATTACGAATACCTTCATGTATTTAAGGACGTTCGCGCTAATTGTTTGTGCGCAACGTAACTGCGCAGGTAACGCGACTGTAATATGTCACGCATTACTTCGAGCATTAGTGAAGTTGAGGTTTGAAAACCTTTGCAGAAACCGTGGACGATAAGTCTTGTACAGTGTTGGATAAGAGAAGATCGTGATCAGTCAAAATTGATTAAAAATATTTAGGAAAGTCAAGTAGACTACTGCACGACTGATGTTCGCGTTGTTTTTATCAGTCGTGCACTAGTCTACTTGACTTTCATAAATATTGTTCAAGCATTAGTCAAAATAACATGGCGACAAAAACGCCGGGGAAGAAATTCCAGGCCGGCAAAAGAATGGCACATTTATTTCCGAATCATCATGAAACGTTGAAGAGAAGTGAGCGGGAGGATGGAAAAGCTCTGGAAAAGGTAGCTGCTGATCGAGTAGTGGCTGAAAGTTTGGAAAACTCGAGGACGAACCGTTGCGTAAATTTAATGGAGCTGTTTCTTTTTTTAAAGTTTTTATTACCCTACGAACTTAAGTTCAAAACGAATGTATGTTTTTGAAGTTCTTTTCCTTTACTTTCGTGAAAATAGAGCAGTATTTTCGTCCTCGTCGGCTTGAATAGTGCGGACCTGCGTGGAAAAAACCAGCGATTATATTTCACAAAAACCGCACTCCAGAAGACGAACATGACGGCAATGGAGAAATATTATACAAAACACTAACCAAATGAAGATGACGACTGCTTAAAACTTCGTTGCTGTGCTCGAGAAAGCTTTGTTTTGGGGTAAAAACCTTTCATCCGTTCACGATCGATCCTCTCCTGGGTTCCAGTCCTTCCGCGACAGGTCACGCAAAAACGTGACAAACGAAGTTTTCCAAGAGCTTCGTAAAATCACATCGATTTTACTCCCTTGGATCATCGGTGACCCCTATTTTTTTAATCATGAATCACATACTCTACTTACTATCTACAAAATATGATAAAATGAAAAAAATCTCACCGTAAGAAGTTGTCTTTTTTTTAAATTTTCTTTCCTCGTGCCATCGAATTCCGGTAGTGATTGCAACGGATAGAGGTTACGAAAATGCTCGTCCAGGATGAACTCTACTCTTTACGACATCCCTAGCGGCATGAAATTATCGTAAAATCCCACCCCTAAAGACTTATGTACGGAAACCTTCACTCTAACAGTTTATTCTTAGGATTTTCGATGGATGAGCAGATGAGGCTACCTTTCGTTATTATGACATATTTATCGAAATTAAGGCATTTTTCCACTGCCATTTTCTCCGAAACAAAGTCGGTGACCCCCAATTTTTTTTTTATGACCTAACTCTAGGCGAGAAATGAAGAAAATCTCACCGTAGGAAGATTTTGGCGCGAACGTTCTTAAATTGTTATATATTTGTGCACTTCGAGGTCAGTAATAAAACCGAATAAATGTGATTTGAGTGTGTCTAAATCGAGCCTCCTCTGTCAGTGAGCCTTAATTCGAAAACGGTGAATCAGTCCATCTAACAACAGCAAGCAGTCCTGTTAGGCTACAGTTCCGGATCATTTGAGATTTCTGGTCAAACGAGCACGTTTACTATATACCGAGTACGACCAAACAATCGTACACGATCAAACTACAACCGAGGACGGTGTTTGAATGCACCACGGTTAAAACGTTAACAGTGGTGTCTCCCAGTAATGGAGCTCGATTGCGTTGGGACTGCACCTGGGACTACTCCTTGAGGTCGAGGTCCAGTCCCCCCAAACACCACGATTCTTTTGGCCAGCTCCACGAGCATGGCTATTTTACGGAAGGGGCAAAATCGAGGGGAACGTAGAAAGCCTTCATTAAAACGTCGGACTTCTGTTTTTGGTGTGGTTGCAAAGTCTTGCATGGGAATATACAAGTGCGCATCAGGAGCAAGGTCAAATAGACGATAACAAGTTCCCTGAAGGTATTGTTTAAGACAATATCCTCTCTTACACATTTTTCACAAGTAAGAGTAATTAACCGGCGGTGTAAGAGAAAGGAAGGCTCATCCTCGTGGAAAGAACTAGCTTAAATTGTTTGCGCGATATCTTTCGCGATAACAAAGATTTTTAAGCGTCAACGCATAGGTAATCGAGGGACTAGCACAATATTCTTGCAATCGATGTTGAATTGACCGTGATCCTGCATAATCTGTTGTTTCCCCTTTGCAAGGGCTAGCAAAATTTAATCGAAAGATTTGGTTGGTTATCTTCTCGAAAAAAGGTGTGTTTTGTGCACGATCAAGGCCGAATGAACAAAAACATGAAATCAAGGAACTTGTCAAGTTTCATAACCCTGACTCCATACACTGTGGAAGGCTATGACTCAACAGAAATTTGGCTACCGTACAGAAATTCCAAAAGCTGACGTTTTGAGCGTTAGCCTTTCGTCAGAGCGAATCCACCGACGCAGCGCCACAATTTCCCACTTCCCCACCGACGCAGCACCACAATTCCTTTAGAAACTACCCCGTTCATTTCACGATTGATCCTTGCTTTATGTTTCGAGTTTAGTTTAACGGACAATCAAAGCAAAACACAGTAAGGCATCACTGTAACTGGATGATAACTGCCAATTTGTATACTGGGCCACTGTTTATCAAAAGCCCAGATAACAAAAACTTCTCGGACCAGAAAAGGAATTCGTGCGACTATCCCTTTAAAAAAGACCTGAGATGAGGTTGTCCAAGGTCAGCGTTGACAAGCCCCATTATGCCACAATAGGCTTTTTGCGATATATTACTTTCATTCCAACGTGTTTCTATTATTTTTGTCTGCACTGCCTCTCTATCAAGCTGAATACTGACATTTCGAAAATGGCCGATAAACAAGAACCACTTTACTCATTAATGAAGAGGTAGTTTCTAAAAAAAAACTGTGGTGCTGCGTCGGTGGGGAAGTAGTATACAAAAATTTGGTTTTATCAACGGAGTTGACAGAGTTGACAGAGATTCTAACGGGCTGACGTTTCGAGCGTTAGCCCTTCGTCAGAGCGAATCGAGGGATTATGGGTTACGTGTAGTTTTTATAGTAGAGTAGGTATTGGTGGTAACATTGCTATTGGTGGTAACATGGCAACGTGAAAAATAGGAATATATTAGTTAAATGAAAAGCGTTCGTTAATACCGTGAGGATTAAGGGTGCCGATTTGAAAGATGAATTTTTGTTCCAGATTCTTGCGGCTTTCCGTCGTACCTAGATGTAGGGAAAGGCCGCAGATAGCCATGTGTTTTTTGGAGTGGTTAGGCAGATTAAAATGGCGAGCGACTGGCTTAGATGCATGCTTTACTCATTATTTATTATCAAGAAATTTACTGGAAGAGTTCGGGCTGAATTAGATGTCAGACATTTAAGAATTTTGAGTTGGTTTTACACATCTTTTTTTTAATTTCTCAGAAGAGCCAATTAGAAACGGTGGTGACTGAGGTGGAAAGTGTTGCCTCCTTTCGGTGGATATTCGAAAACTTCCCAGAAATGACAAGGGATCAAGGAGATGCAATGGGAAATGAGCCTATTACAAGTGACCAATACGGATGTGAAGGGCACACGTGGCGGGGACTGTTTAGGAGTAATGGGAGTTTGTTCCTGCAGCTACTCTCAGCCTCTCATCCAGTCACTGCAGAAATCAGGTGAGGAAAGAATAATACCATTTTATAGTTGACAAGATTGCATTGGAACGGATACGAGAGCATTTCGAGAAAGATTCAGATTCAAGGGGAGCAGAGTAACGAGATAATCAGATTAATCCAAAGAAACATCTTGATCTTCGGTTTTAAAATAACGTCATGTAATTCTTAAATCAAAATCGCGAGATTACCTGAAAATTTTCCTACATTACCTTGAACATAATCCAGAATTAAATATTTTTACCTGTTGAGAATTTATTAGTGTATTCCACTTTGAGGATATACTGATTTGGTTCTTTTTTACTTGCTTAATCAATAAGATGGTAACCGTCCAGTTGAAAAAAGAAGGAACTCTCCTTAAACACTTTATGTTTTAAGAGGTTGTGTTGAAGCGTATGTACACCAGTTCATGGGTGTAAGGAAAGCATAGCGCGTTACTACAAAGCGCCTAAAAGTTGCGTTTTCGTTTTTTCTTTTGGTACGTGAAAGTAAAGAGGATCTATATCTTTGAAGCTAGCCCTATACATTAAATTAACAGAATTAATTATTCCTTGCTATTTTAATAGGATTGTGATGATGCCTGCAACAGAAAACGAGAAAGTGTTCCATTCAGACATTGTCACATTAAGTGAAGGAGAGATGTGGGGTACAGACGTTCATGCCAATGGTTTTGTTGACGAAAACGGACGGCTGGAAATTAAATTTATTATTTATTATTTGAGTATATGACATGGAATACTATGGAACAACAACTAAAGAATATCTAGCCCACAGTTTTTCAACTAGTAAACTTTTTAGATAATAATCTGTCGCCGTAGTAAACCTTGGACGTATAGAGCTTCGTAATGATGTATATACTGAGAGGTTTTTTTACCATTGAGGACCAAAGACAGGAATTTTAAGAAAACGAATTTCAAAAAAGAATTACACTGTAAAGCCGTTTTGATACAACGCGTGTTGATCTGGATCGAAACATGGTCAGGTTTTCCGTCTATCATGTCCTTGGTTAATCGCCTTTGCACGAATAAGTCGATTTATTTTCATCACACTTTACCCACTAAGCTATTATCGGATATTCTCTCTAAGTGATGTTTATTTTAGCTTTTATTGTTTTCATTACGTGGGCCCATAACCGAAGGACTTACAAGCGGCATCTTACAGTGCTCTGTTGATTACTGAATGATACTTAGTTTGATTCCGATGGTAGTTATATATAATGGGGCTTTTAAGTGTAAGCCGGCCGGGGCAAACCTTTACTATGTTAAATATCTTAATTTCGTCTAGAAAGCATTGATTTTTATTTATCTCTTGAATTTTTTGCTGTTATGTATGTAAACTTGCGGTATCGGAAAAAAATGACTCGTATTTCCAGTAGACTGAATATGTTCAATTTTCACAATATGTGTAATAAACAAATTACCGTCATGATCATTGAAAATGCTTTCCCCATTTACTTTATTTCCATTCATTTTTACTTAGTTTACTAACTCCCCTTTAAAGCTTGTATCCCAATAAGTGAGCTATAGTTGTGCATGGGGCTATAGTTCCTATGTCAAAAAAAAGTGTCTTGAATTAAAGATCATATGAAGAAATAGAAAACTGCCTAAAATCCTTCTGAGATAAGTTTTAAACTTCAAAGAATTTTTTTGGGGAAAGGTCAAACTACCCATGCGAGCTCTACACATGCATTCCCCTCAGTTTCAGTCACCGCGAGAAGGAAATACCTTTTACAGTATAAACTTAAGATTTGAAGCCTTTCACTCACTTTGCGCTGGTGACGAAGTGCATCATTTCTAGCCTGTATAACGGTTTGTTACACCGATCGAAGTTAATGGCTAAAACAGTTTCATTACGAAGACACGCCCCGCCACATGTTGTGAGCTCCAGCTAAAGCGTTTATTTGAATGAAAGATGGATAACGTTTTTGAGCAACATACCTTGCGTGCGACCAAAGCACTGCGAAGTTGTTATGGAAAGTGACTGGCTTCCAAAACCCACCTCGTTCGAACTTGGGCGTCATATTATTTTTACTCAAATTCAAACGAGCTGCAATCGAAGTTGATTCAAGACCGGTCAAAGCAATCGAGTTCGATTAGTAGTAAACACAAGTTTTTTTTAACTATTTCACTCAAATTCAACCGAGCTGCAATCGAACTTGATTCAAGGTCGACCAAAGCAATCGAGCTCGATTAGGAGACACCACTGTTTTAACCGTGGTGCATTCAAACACCGTCCTCGGTTGTAGTTTGATCGTGTACGATTGTTTGGTCGTACTCGGTATATAGTAAACGTGCTCGTTTGACCAGAAATCTCAAATGATCCACAGTTCCTGGGTCAGCATGTCTAAGCAGATGCCTATTAAAGAAGGACTTCCACACAATGAATATCGCAGGACTTAAAAAATATTTTCAGGAGCGTGGAGTTTCAGTGAGTGCGTTTAGAAGTCTTCGCTAATAGAAATCGCCGGTGCAGTTGAAGCAATGACGCTTTACTTTAATCAAGGTAATTGCCTCTAGCGCAACTAATGCTAATCCGGCAATGGATGCTATCAGTAGAAAGACAAAACCGACGATGCAGACAATTTATTTATCCCAATCAAAAGCTCAAGAACTGCACTTCTGCCCCAATCCATTTTCCATGCAATCAAGATCATGAACAATTTCATCTCCTCGGGGCCATTCGGCTTGCACGATATTTCAGTTTAACCATTTAACGTACCACTCCACTGAATGTACTGAATACGACAAACAGGGACTCGCCGCTTACAAGTCCTTCG
>NC_090871.1:48489174-48499174 GCF_036669935.1 Montipora foliosa | reverse complement strand
AGGTAAACGAAAAATCGATTAGAACAAACTAAAAGAGAGAAATAATGAAAAACAATTTCAAATGAACTATTACGCACGCGTAAGAAAATCGTTACCCGAAAAATAATTTATAAGAAAGAACCAGAGGTTTATATTTTCATCGGGCATTTACAGTCAGTGGAATATCGTTATGGCATTAACAGTGCTTTTTGCATTCCACATTGATTAAGACTGTATGAAGTGTGGCAAAAATCGGCATGTTCTAAAACCCGAAACACCGCAACGAAACCGCGGGAACGAAACCACCAAAACCGCCAAAACCATCGAAACACGTAAACGAAACCACTGGAACCATCGAAAAAACAAAACAATCGAAATAGCAACAGATTCAGTTTCCACCATAAACTATCTCTTCAAAATGCAAATACGTTTCCATAAAATTGCGTCAACATTCTTTTCATTATAACTTTGTTGCCTCGTAGTTTTGTTTGTTGTCTTGGTTTTTTGCACTGTTTCCAACGTCGTTTTTACGCCAAACCCTTCAAATTTTCAGAGTCCAACTCTCGGCAAAGTCCCTTTTTGACTTATGCCTGTTTCTGCTTAGGTAGCCTCATACACCACAAGCCTTTTTAGAGACATCACCGCCAAGCCGGCCACTTCTCCTGGAGACTGAGAACGGAACAGCCACGACACCGGGGACTTCATCCCCTACTCTTCTCGAATAGTGTGTGGATTTTTTAACATCCCATAGGGAGCTTATGAACATGCTAGAAGATATTTGTGAGACGTGGTCTACGGTTTATAGTCCTTATCCGAGAAGACTTGAATGTCTAACCATTCGCAGATGAAACTACAAAGGCAGCACTTTCTCTTCAGTTATTTTAAGACCCTAAGTGTTGATCCGGCCAGGGTTCGATGCGACCTCCCGGGTCAGAGCCCATTGCTCAACCACTGAGCCACCGGTGCGCGAAAGTGCTGTTGTGTTTGGTCTTTGTGTGCTCATGGGCAGACACTTCACATGCAAGCATGACATAGTTAATTTGAGATGTAGGAGGCAAAATAATAAAAAAAATAAGACAATTTTTTGGTTTCACTCTTTGTTTGTGCTGAGGGAATCTGCAAAGATTGTGAAAGAATGTGAATAAAGAACAGCTGAAATAGAAAGCTCGAAGCGACAATCCATCCGGACGTCGAGCCTCGGTGGTGTTTAATATGAGTCTGTTTCGATGGTTTTGTTCAAGTTTTAATAGATGTTTCGATTATTTCGCTGGTTTCGTTTCGGCGTTTCGGTGGTTTCGTTTCGGGTTTTAGTACATGGCACAAAAATCATCGTTGTTAAAAGATTACAGTGCCGTTGGTTTAATTATATAATTCGGTCATTGGCTGATCGATGCAATCCACGAGGAAAAAAACAATAATAAACTTACCTCAGATGGGTGCTGGGAATGTCTTTTCTGTCTTGACAGGGCTAAAACTATAACAAAAAAACTAGCATCTTTAGCGGACAACCCCAGGGAAGCCCACGGGCTTGGTAGGAGATTTGCAGCAAAAAAAATTTCCCAGGACACAGGGGCATTAGAGTGCTTTCCCTTTTTGGCAAAACTCCCGGGGATCTACCCACGGGATTTGCTAATGCTCTGCTGTCACGAGGTCCAGCGGTAATTATTCCGTGGCGTGGCAAAACCCCCGGGGAACCACGCACGGGATTTGCACATCGTCTGCTTTCACGAGGTTCGGCGGAAAATTCATCGGGTGAGCGCTCGACTGCATTTCGAAAGTCTTTGTTTTTCTGAGGTGAGTAAATTTTATTATCATTCAAATTTGCAAATATACTTCATCCATCCTCCACTGAAAACTGGAGGAAACAAATAACATTTCTTGAAAACTATTTTAAGATTAAAACTTTTCTGATATAGTGTTTTTGAGAACCTATAGAATTGAGCAAGTTGTGACAACACATGCAGTTGGTACTCGATGTATTTATAAAACGTTCTGTTCCACAGATCATGGATTGAATAGAATTCTTCAAGGAATCCGGGTTTGACAACGAACGCGGGAAAGAGTACGCGAAACAGTTTGAAGAAAACAGGTATTTTGCTTCCTATTTCCTTAGCGATCTCTGACGAAAGTGCTATAAAAGACATTTATATGAACTCATACATTTGTAGCAGGTCAAACGTATATAAAATTTCGTTGTTTTAAATATGTTCCTATTAAAAAGGACAAGTCTTTATATATAGAGCTTACCTAGGATGTCAACAATGAGTTTTAACCATCTCCACAACTCTTAAACCTTCTTCCTCATACATTTGGTTGCAATGTAAATTTGTAATGAGACATTACACTTTAGTTTAGGGGTATACCTAACATGAGACTGTTTATGTTTTTTCATATCAAAACGGGAACTTCCTTTTTATTTGTAGCATGATGAGGCTTTAAGGGTTAAGTTGTGTTTAAGAAGCTGTTAAAGACATAAATTGAGGAATTCAATTTAGCAATAAACTGCTGTTTAAAATTTATTTTGAAGTTGTTTCTGACTTCTCGCTATCCTGCGGGCAGTTGGTTTCTCCTACGCTTCCCGAGAGAGAGAAACCACTGCGAGCAACCGTTTCTTTGAGTGAGCCGCCGTCCAGAGCCAAGGACGAATAAATTAAATTTGAACCTGTAAAACGAGTTAGTACACTTGTTTTGGTGCTTGCGAGTGCGCTAAGCTACGTATTAACTGCTGCGTTTGGGCGAGCCTGCTTTGTAGTGATTTCCCGCGAAATGAGACGAAGTGATGTCAAATACATCACGTGGATTGTGACGTACTTCGCACATCCTCGATGAAAAATCAAACGGTTGCTCGCAGTGGTTTCTCTCTCGGGAAGCGTAGGAGAAACCAACTGTTCGCAGGGTAACTTCCCGAGTACTAGGATGATCAGAGGAAAATATCAAAACCTTTGGAGAATGTTTTGAGGGCAGCCTTTGCAAGCCCCTGGGTGCCCGGGGATCGGCCCCCCGGGCTGGGCGCTGAAACGTGCATTATACGTCTGTAGTATAAAAACAGCCATTTTTAAATGCACTTTGCGCGCGGAAACAAAGGGCTGTCTCCACGAAAACTCAACGGTATTTAATATTTGTACTTATCTCTCTCTCATATGTTGCCAAAACCTGCAGAACCATCGAAGAAACTGAACGAAAACAGCTTACAAAAACCACTGAACCAAAAACCCGCGCAAAAAAAAAA
This sequence comes from Montipora foliosa, assembly GCF_036669935.1. Lineage (NCBI taxonomy): Eukaryota > Metazoa > Cnidaria > Anthozoa > Scleractinia > Acroporidae > Montipora > Montipora foliosa. Next base: position 48,495,966 of record NC_090871.1, on the reverse strand, counting down.
AAAAAAAAAAAAGAAAGAAAAAAATCACTCTCGGATTGCACTTGACACCCGTCAATAATTCACATTTGATAATTGAGTTAGACCCAGAGGAAATGAAATTAAAGGCATTTATCATGGCAGTGCATTTGATTTTGTGTGGTTTTACCAATTACCCGGCCCTACCCAATGTAACCCAAAAATTGCTTTCAAACAATTCAACTCAAAGCTTTGTGGTAAAATGTGTGTCGAGCATAGATAATTTAAATTTCAAACCAGAGAGATTAACTTTCTGAACTTTGAAAACCTGTTGAGCGGAACAGTTTTCAAATACCCAAAATTCCAGTGCATTTTATTAATCTTCTTTAGTTTCGCCCATCCCAGTATCCATTTGAGTTTGATGTCACTTTATTCAAACCTTCCCATAAAGTTTTAAGCACTTATTTTCTGCCTCGCTTGATTTGGGTGCGAGTTCCAAGTCGCTGAATTTGCCTAACTCTCGAAACACAGCGGAGAGTTTATAAGTTTGTTTTGCGGCAAAGAGAATTCTACAATAGATTTGAATGCATCAAGAATATATAATACATTCGAATCGTGCTCAAAAAAATTATTATATATGTCTAGATAGCAGCAACAATATAGATAGTCGTATAAACATAACAACTTTCTTTAATTTTCCAGACATATTTCGACGGTACATCCGTCATCTTCAGTGTTACATATTTTGAAATCGCCGTTGAATTTAAAGCGCGCGCGATCTTACAAACTTCGTTACATTGCGTTGTCAATATTGCGTATTAAATCAAAACAGAACAAAACAAAAATTTGACAATTTTTGAAGGTCAGTATGGAACCCCATCCAAGTGTTGTTTATTTTAAAAGTTCTATCAATCAAGGTTTTGATTATCCCCAATTTGTAGGTAAAGGGGCAAAAACTCAGATAACTGGTGAGCAAACTTGTGAAAGTCTTTTTCCGGTAAATGGTGGTTACACTTTGGTGCGGGTCAGTGTCATTGATTAGAACATCTAGGAAAATTGTCTGTCATTCTGCGGAGGAATCTCTTCCCTGAGAACCTTATCAACAAATATATTTCTAAATATATTCAGACAGCAGTCAAGGGAGGGAAAACACAGTCTCATTCAGGAATCGAGCCCCAGAAAACACCTAAGTTTTTCTTTAAAATCCCTTACGTTGGGCACTTCTCAGTCCGGCACAGAGGAGTATACGCAAACTTGCCAATCGGTTATGTAAACCTATTGATATAAGGTTAGTCTTCACTACTTTCAAAGTCAGGAATCTTTTTAATGTGAAAGATGCTGTCCCTGTAGGGCTTCGCACGCGTGTGGTCTATAAATTTTCGTGTGCAAGTTGTAATGCTTGTTATGTTGGTGAAACCAGCCGACACTTCTCCACACGAGTGCGCAAGCACTTACTTTCAGACAGATCTTCGAACGTTTTTAAACATCTGCAGGGTTCAGAGTTTTGTAAGGCATCCTGCACACCGGATTGCTTCGAGATCCTGGACTCTGCAGCCACTAAGTACCAAGTGAAGCTTAAGGAATCCATGTATATAAAATGGAAGAAGCCCGATATCAACCAGCAGGTGAAACACATTAACCTGACTCTCTCCCTGTAAGGAACTAAGCGTCACTCATTTAAATTTTTGTTTTGTTCTGTTTTGATTTAATACGCAATATTGACAACGCAATGTAACGAAGTTTGTAAGATCGCGCGCGCTTTAAATTCAACGGCGATTTCAAAATATGTAACACTGAAGATGACAAATGTACCGTCGAAATATGTCTGGAAAATTAAAGAAAGTTGTTATGTTTATACGACTATTATATATGTGGATTGTAATTCTCCTTTTTCGGAGTAACCATAATCCCCCTTCCACCCCCCCCCCCCCCCTTGAAAATTGACTACTTTCAAAGACTGATCGAAATGGCTTTCGATTTCATATTTTTAAAGTCTTTAGTTATTAGGTCTTAATTAAAACGGACAAAAACGATTCGAATTATTCGAGAAGTTCCTTTTAAATCTAGTACTTTTACTTAACAACGCTTGATCACTGAACTGTAGAAAGAAAAAATAACTTTGCACAGTTGTAGTTAATTATATTTACTATCCAGTTTAGCCAAGAAAATCTCTAGTAAGTTAAAAGTCCATTAAATGAATTCCGGCAATGACAAACCATGACAGCAGAAAGCGAAAAACTCGAAGAGTATCGATCTAAATTTCAATTGTTGCCAGACTTGCAGTATTCTGATACCTGTATTTTTTAAAATCAATGAGATGTGCAACAGTTTTGCCCATCCCTACCTCCTTTTATATTTGATTTTTATTTAAACCTTCCTTCAAAGTTTTTAGTCTCTTGATTTGGTTGCAAGCACCAAGTCGCTGAATTTGCCTAAATTTCGAGACACAGCACATTTAAATTTGCTCTTTCAATTCAGAGAGTTGATAAGCGGCAAAGAGCATAGCACAATAGATTTGTATGCAGAATATATAATGACATTCGAGTTGTGCCGAAAAAACTTCTTATAATCGTGGATTGTAATTCTTCGTTTTGTGGAGTAACCATATCCCCCTTGAACTTTCAAATACTGATCGGGATGGCTTTCGATTTCATATTGTCAAAGTCTTATTTGGTCTTAAAACTAATACTTCGAATGATTTGAGCAATGTCTGTTAAATTTAGTACTTTTACTTAACAACGCTTGATCACTGATCTGTAGAAATAAATAAATGATAACTTTTCAGAAATATGGATACCTATTTTACCATCCAGTTTTGCCACGAAGCTCTCTGGTGAGTTAAAAGTTAATTAAATCGTGCATTATTACGCCTAAAATTCTTGCAATGACAGCCCAAAGCGACAAACTCCAAGAGTACCTAAATGTCAATTGTTGCATAAATAAACAATAGCCTTCATTTGGCGCGAAAATATGCTCGGATATTTGTCCGCGGACATTATCTGTTCCGAGAAGCGAACAGTTTTCCGAGAGCGAAGCTCGAGGAAAACTGTGATAGCTCATTATGCAATGCACTTTTAATATTCAGTACTCTGATTGGGAAGCGATACCTGAATGCTAACGTAAACAAAGATTTCCCTATAGATGGTTTTCACTCACGTGACTTGACAGCCATTTTGGTGCACCAGACAACACAAAACATTTCAGAGTTCAATTCCCAACTGAGAGAATGTCTATTTTTCTGGTACCCCAAAATGACCGTAGTGATGGCTTTGAAAACCGTCTATAACAATTCCCTACATATTTCATCATCAAATTTATATTTATTCCGTTTTTTTTCCAATTCTATTAGAGCGACGTTTCTCGTTACGTCACCTATTGTTGTTAATATGCCAATCAGAACATAATTGGCTGTTGAAACAATGACTTCTTTTGTTCCGTGGTTGGTAAATTTGAATATCAAAGGAAATGTGACGTCAATGTTTGTAAACACGAAATATCGCTATTATTGTATTTTATCCGCTAAGTCCGTTATACTTTTATTCTTAACTACTATATTTATGCACGCTATGTTGCTGCATATTGTGACGTCTCTGTTAACCACAGTCACTGCTTGTAAACCTTGATCAAGAAAGGCAGTGCTTCCAAAATATTGGTTTTCGATAATATATTCCCTCGCCGTTCAATCAGCCTTGTTTGTCTTGGTTTACGAAAGAAAACTTATTACTGTTGCAGTTTTATTCTGCTTGCCAGTAATTTTTACTCCGTGCCGTTGAAATGGCGTTGTATAATTTGAAATGAGAATGAATGGCAAAGCTTCGCCATCGCAGTATTTTGCGACTCATTGCGATTTCTTCTCAGAACTATCGACGAGCATCAAAGACCTGGGTCGAATTCTATTTTGGCCAAAATTTTCTTCAGAGAGGTCTAAATACATACTTGCTGGGCTCCATTCATGGCTGTTACGTAGCGCCCCAGGCCAGCATGATACATGAACTCATATATCTGCTGAACGTACTGTACGTTAGCCATCACTTCGGTGACCTGAGTAGTATATGGGGCAGAAGTGGGTTTGCAACACTCGATACTTTCCAGTGAATACTAATAGTGACTGTTATGGGTGATGTTATCTTGATATCAATTCAGTAATGGTTTTTTTATTTTTTATTTTTTTTAATATATTTTTTTTATTGTTGAGCTTATAAGGCGCGTTATTAAATAAGATTTGGCTTGCACGAGTGACCAAAAATGCCAAAATACTTTAGAATCCAGTTGAATGAAGCACGATACAGTCCCAAGAGCTAATAAGTTACATTATTTTATGCAAAGAACCCCCCAAAACGTATTGCACCATACACCCTTTTATTAAGTCTAATATATGCCGTTTTCCGCTAATGACGTCGAACTCTTGCTTTCAAATTTTATTTAGAAATGTTCAAAGGCCTAAAACTTTTCCGATTTCTTTTCTTGTTTGAAGCCTTTGTACATTTCTGAATAAATTTTAAAAGCATGAGTCTGACGTCATTAGCGGAAAACGGCATATATTAGACGTATTAAAAGGGTGTATAGGATTGCCATAAATAATAATTTCTCATGCAAGGCTTGTGATTAGCTTAAAAAAAAAGAGTCTGGTTTCGCGGAAAAAATCAATCTAAAAGTAACTCGGTCTGTAAAATCCAGTTCCACAAATGCTATGAAGCTGTAAGTTCCTAGTAATGAGCTCTTGGCTTAGTTTAGCTTATAGAGGTAATCTACAAAAGGTAGAAGTGATCCTCCGACAATTTAAAGTGCTACTATGATAAGACATTAATCTATTTTACTTTTTTTTTGTTCGATTTCAAAACTTTGTTAACTAAACACTAAGTGACCCAAGTTTTTAGCCTTTTATTTTAACTGGAATGTTCCTGTTCCTGTCCGCCATTACAACGCAAATTATCTCCGGCACGAAGTAAAGGAGATAATGACTTTCTACGTGTTATTCCTTGGGCATGTTGGTATTATCACCCCTTATTGGTGTTAGTTCATTATCTATTGTCCTATGTAGCTATATATGTTTGCTAATGTATGCTGTTTGTCACTCTCGCTCCAGTACGCTATAACAGGCAGACAATTTTTTGTTTACCATTTTGTTTATTCATTTTTTGTCTTTCAATCTTATTCCTTATGGTCTCCTTTTGTTTTAGTGCTGGGAATATGGTCATTTGGCCTCCAGTTGTACTAACAAAACTGGCGATCGCTCGAAGTGACTGGATTACTATCTCAAGCTTGAGCTCGATTCAGACGATGAGGTTTGTAAATTCTCATTGTACGTGAACAAGGCTGGTTTAGCCAAACGAAATATAGTACACCACAAAGTAATCAAATCTACGTTGTATCGGCTCTTGCTCAAAACATTTACTTTCGGCATAGAAATACACTGCCTTCAAAGTCAGTCAAAACGCCCGCTGGGGGAGCGAAGTCTCGAAGAGTTAAGACGTGTTTTAGCAAGCTCCTCATACTTTTTCAATTATTCTCCATATTTTGTCTCTATGGCTTCTGGTCTTCTAACCTACAATGCTTCAAAGAAACAGCTTAAATGGCTTGGCACAAAGGAAGATTTACTCGACCTTTTATCGTCAAAATTAGGAATCGATAGCAGCGACTTTCAAGTTCAGGATAATGGAACCTGTTCGGTGCTTAAAGCTGGACACATCACTTGCAACTTTTATACCAAAGCAAAAACTCTCCAGATTCAAGGTAAAGAGAACGCAGAGCAGTTGAAATTAAACTTAATTGATCTGGCTAAAGAGAAATTACCCGAGAAACTACCCGACGAGGTTCCTTGGCCGGAAAGCAAGAAGCAAAGTGGCGAAGAAGTCATTGAACTTGAACCCGCTGTCGCAAAAGATCCCAGCCGCTGTTGTAATAATTGTAGTGATTTGATAGAAATGATTCTGCTCCTTAGAAAGGATATACGCGATTTAAAAGAGCAAGTTGCCGATTTTATTTCCAAAGAAAGTTGCATTGATGCCGATGTCTGTTCACACCCTGATGCAGTCATTAATAACGAACTTCGCCATCAACGAGAGTTGAACGAAAAACTTTCAAACAATTTGCATCTCGAAAGAGAAGAAAAACAACACCATCTTCAAGTGAACAAAGACTACGCTAACAAACTTCGATTGGCCGAAGAAGAACAAAAGAGTCTCATTACCTCCATTCATCTACTAACAAAGGAATTGGAAGCTCATAGGGATTCAGACCAGAAAAAGGTGCTAACTGCTGTTTCCACTGATGCAAGTGCGCAAGAAAAATCTACATACTCCTTTTCGGCAACCACAACAACATCAACAACAACGGATAGACAACGAGAAGCTGAATCTGATCATCGCGAGCAAAGTTCACATCAGACTGCCTCGCCAGCCTTGAGTCCTCAGGATGCAAATGACCAGGAGAGGAATGCAAGTCCACAAAACAGCGACTACAAAAAACCTATAATTATAATTGGAGATTCTATCATTAAGAACATAGATCCAAAAAGGCTTTCAAAGAAACCGGTCCGTAAGTTCACGTATCCGGGGAAAACAGCAGATCAGATATCCGAAGAGGTTATGTCTATTAATGTCAATGGTGATCCAGCCAATGTAATTGTTCACGCGGGTACAAATAACCTTCCAACAGATTCCGCTCAAAGATGTGCGGAAAAGATTGTAGATCTCGCAAAGTCAGTGAAGTTAAAATTTCCGAATTCAAGAATAGCAGTCTCTGCACTTACTCATAGAGAAGATTTAGATTTAAGTGCAAAATTGCATGATGCTAACGAAAGTTTGAAATCTTTGTCGGAAAGTAACAACTTCACGT
>NC_090871.1:48456674-48471674 GCF_036669935.1 Montipora foliosa | reverse complement strand
TGTTTGTAGCACGCTCCGATTGCTTTTTCTCAATGCAAAGGTCAAAATCTTTTTTTACCCCAGTGTATGATATATTGTGACACAAGTGGATTAAAAGCGATTGTTAATTATCCGGGAGTAAATTATTGCGGTTTTAAATTTTGCTGGTGTTTTTTATCTGGTAGAACTTATTTTTGTGGATCAATTACCATCCGCAAAATCCGCAAAAATCAAACCCCGCAAAATAACAGTGCTACACGGTATATCTAAATTATGTACCTCGAAGGCGACAGGGCTTAATATGATGATATCTGCAAGACTCCGTAGGGAAAATACGGATTTGCTTTCCCATTCACTTTGTGAAATGTTTATGAATCAACAGTCACTAGAATCTTCCCTTATGAATGGAAGTGCTCTTAAGTCATTCCTCTACCTAAACTGGTTGAAAGAGCCGACATGAATAATTGTAGTCCGATTTGTCACATTCCTTTTGTAGCAAACGTATGTGAAACGGGACTGAAAAGATTATCTGTGATCAGCTGTATGCTTACCTCTATGGAAATAACACGATTTCCCTACATCATTCTGGTTTTCGATCTCTTTATTCTACAGCCACGGTTTTACTTGAGGCCACGAACAGTTATGCATGTAATATCGATAAAGGAAAGTAAATGGAAATGTTTCTAGATCTGAAAAAGCGTTTGATATAGTTGATCATGATATTCTCACACTATTTATTTACGAACAGTTTGATATACAGGAACTGAGTTCATCGTTGTTAGGCTTTCCCTCTTTGTATCTGGTTTCTGATCATTTCAGCAAACAGTCCACCTTTCCTTATCAACACTTCAGGTTTGTCGAACTCCACCATTCGTCCACCGTCAAGAACCAGCACCCTGTCATAGTCCATGATGGTGTTCAGCCGATGAACAATGGTCAGCACCGTCGAATCCTTAAATTTGTCACGAATGACTTCCTGTATCAGCCGATCAGTCTTGAAATCCACATTAGCGGTGGCTTCATCCATGATGATGATCTTGCTCTTCTGCACCAGCGCACGAGCCAAGCACACCAGCTGCCTCTCACCAACGCTCAAGTTTGTTCCAGATTCTTTCAGTTTGAATTCGAGTTGTCTTGGGAGATCCTCAACAAGCTTCTTCAACTGCACCTCCTCCAGAGCGGTCCAAAGGTCTTGATCCGAATATTTTGAGAGTGGATCTATGTTCCTTTTTAAGGTACCTGCAAAAAGTACCGGATCCTGGTTTATAACAACCATGGACCTTCTGGCCTCTTGGAGATTGATAGATCCAATATCCACGCCATCGATTATCACCTAAAACGTAAGTCAGTTAAGGTTATGTAATAAAAAAATAATAACTCTTGTCTCTATGAAGGCAAGCGTACTTTCACAACGTAATTGAAGGTTTATCAAATGTTATAAGTTCAATAATGCACGCAACGGGTGCTAAGGGTGGCTAATCTTATTGGCTTGCTTTATGGCTTGCTTGGCTCTGGCCACTCAAATCCTGAAGAACATGCCTGCTCGGGGCGCACCCGCTGAAACAAAAAGTTCTTCTAGGGACCGAGTAAGGGACGGTATGTTCCCTGGGCTAACCCCTTCCTTGTGGTCAGTTCCGGGAGGATCAAAGGCTACGGGAGCAAACCCAGAGAGAAAACCAGGAGTGGAGACCCTACAGGCGATTGGTGGAACGACTGCAAAACCCTTCGGCATTTCCTGCAGCTGAGCTGGCCCCGACCGTACTGGCTCGTTCTTTCTGTTGGACCAAGGTCTGCAAGGCCGAGTGAGGGGGTCATCGTGTCTGGGAAGCCCAGGACTTCCATCCAACCCACCCAGGCTACTGCAGCATCCTGGAGAGGACACTCCAGCTTAGTCTTCCAAGACTTCGGCACAACACGAGGAGTCTGTAGATACTAGTGATAAGCTCGGTCCGATTGGAGTGCTGGGGACGGTGGGAGAGATCATTGCATCTCACTAGGCAGCTACCGCCCGCCTCAAGCTGGGCAGCCCCAAGTCAGTTAGGTGCTGTCACGCCATTGTTCACCTGCTCCATAGGGTGCTTGGAGAGTAGAGAACATTCTTTAAGAGTGCGCCAATAAACACTGCACCAGGCAAATCAACAAAGAGAATGAAGAAGACCCCAGCACTTCGCTTTGGAAGCTGAAATGTGAGGACCATGTGTCCTGCACTCACGACCGAGCTACAACAAATTGACGATGCAAGGAAGACCGCCGTCATTGACAGAGAACTCTCCTGTCTCAGCATCGACGTCACTTGCCTCCAGGAGACGCGCTTGGCTGACACTGGCACCTTGAGAGAGGCCAACTACACCTTCTTTTGGCAGGGGAAGCCACCAGAGGAGCAACGGTTACATGGTGTTGGCTTCGCTCTCAAGAACACATTGCTCGCCTTTGTAGAGCTCCCTATAGAAGGCACAGAGAGGATCCTCGCACTTCCCATGTCGACGGAGTCAGGCCCGGCAAACATCATCAGCGTGTACGCCCCAATCCTGTGTTCACCTCCAGAAGAGAAAGACGCTTTCTATGAGGCCCTTGATGAAATGATATCAGGAATCCCCAACTCAGAAGCCATCTACCTCCTTGGGGACTTCAATGCCAGAGTGGGTGTAGATTACGGAGCCTGACCTTCATGCCTCGGCGTGCACGGAAGAGGCAAAACCAATGACAATGTCCAGCAGCTGCTCGAACTGTGCTGTTTCCATGGCCTCTGTGTGCCGAGCACCTTCTTTAAATGCAAAGACATCCATCAAGTGTCCTGGAGACACCCGCGCTCACACCAATGGCATCAGCTTGACCTCGTCATCAAAAGGAGTGAAGAACTCTCCAGTGTCCTCCTTACTCGCACCTACCACAGTGCAGACTGCGACACTGACTACTCACTAGTCACTTGCAAGGTGCGCGTAACACCCAAGAAGATCTTTCACGGACAGAAGAAGGGATGCCCGCGAATCAATACCTGCTGCGCCAGTAACCAGGAGAGAACGCAGCAGTACATCAGCCAACTAGAAGAGACACTTGTCGATACCACTGATCAAAGCTTAGACCACAAGTGGGCCCGCATACGCGATGCCATGCACACATCAGCCATCACCGCCGACGGCAAGAAAGAGCATAAGAACGCTGACTGGTACGAGACCCACTGGGAGGCGATGGAGACGGTGACTGAGGAGAAGAGGAAGGCCCTTCTAGCCTACAAGGCTGCACCAGGTTGCGGCACGCTCGCTGCCCTACCGGCAGCCAGGAAGAAGCCTCAGCAGGTCGCCCGCCACTGCACAACCACCTACTGGCTGAACCTCTGCAACAGCAAACAGCGAGCTGCTGACTTCGGAGATGCAAGAAGAAACTGCCGTCGACGCCATCCCAGTTTTGCCTGCCATTGATGAGCTTGACTCGTCACCCACCACAGAAGAGCTCGACAAAGCCATTGAAAACCTCGCCTGCGGCAAGGCGCCTGGCAGCGATGGCATTTCTGCAGACGTTTTGAAGAGTGGGAAGCCCACCCACCTCGAACACCTCCATGAACTGCTCTGCCTATGCTGGGAAGAAGGCCACATCCCTCAGGACATGCGCGAAGCCAACGTAGTCACCTTGTATAAAAACAAAGGAGACAGGAGCGACTGCAACAACTACCGAGAGACATCGCTCCTCAGCAGCGATGGCAAAGTGTTTGCCCGAGTTACCCTTACCCGCCTGCAGTTTGTAGCAAACCGTGTCTACCCAGAGTCCCAGTGCGGCTTCCGGGCTGGCAGGTCAACTGTAGACATGATCTTCTCGCTACGCCAACTGCAGGAGAAGTGTCGAGAGCAGCAGATGCCCCTCTAAATCGCCTTCATTGACCTAACCAAGGCGTTTGACTTTGTCAGCCGTAGCGGCCTGTTCGAGCTACTGCAGAAGATAGGATGCCCCCTGGCACCTGCTCCTCCAGTACGCCATCTAGGACTGCAGCGAGGGAGTCTATATCCACACCAGGGCTGACGGTAAGCCCCTCAACATTGCCCGACTGCGTGCGAAAACTAAAGTCACACATGTGCTCATCCGCGAGGTGCTGTTCGCGGACGGCGCAGCCTTGATTTCTCACACGGAAGACGGCCTGTTGCAGCTTGTCAGTCATCTCCCCCATGCCTGCAAGGAGTTCGGTCTGACCGTCAGTACAAAGAAGACCAACGTGATGTCACAAGGCTCAGACCACCCTACTACCATAAACATTGACGGACACACGCTGGAAGATGTGGAGAACTTCACCTATCTCGGGTCCACCATCTCCAGCACACTCAATATCGAGGTAGAGGTGAACAACAGGATTGCCAAAGCAGCAGCAGTAATGGCCAGGCTAACCAAGAGTGTCTGGAACACCTCCAGCCTAACTGAGAAGACCAGACTGCGTGTCTACCAGGCCTGTGTGCTCAGAACTCTTCTCTATGGCAGTGAGTCATGGACCACCTACGCGAAGCAGGAGAAGAAATTAAACAGCTTCGAATTCCACATGAGATGCCTGCGGCAGGCCGTGGGAACTGACGATGTTTAAGTCACGGCAATGAACATGTACAATTACAAGGAAGGATTACGTTTTTGCAAACGTTGGCCGTGCAGCACTTTGATGTGAACAGGCTTAACTGATTAGAGTGTAGTGTCAAGTGCTAAGTATCTACTCCATATGAACCATGTGAGCGTTAGGCCTACATTTCATTGCCGTGACTTTAACATCGTCAGTTCCCACGGCCTGCTCCCGTCTGACCTTGTAGCTCAGTCGGTAGAGCAGCGGTGATCTAACCCGAAGGTCGTGGTTTCAATTCCCACCCTGGTCAGAGTTTTTCTCTGTAAGGAAAAAGGGAAGGAACTTTATTTAAGTGTCTAGTCGATTTAGCGCTGGAACACTAATTGGGGACACTGTAAAGTGAAATTAACAATCAACGCAAGTCAAGTCAAATGTTGGTTTTTGAGGAGAGGGGAAACCGGAGTACCCGGAGAAAACCTCTCGGAGCAGAGTAGAGAAGCAACAAACTCAACCCACATGTGACTCTGAGTCGAGGAATCGAACCCGGGCCACATTGGTGGGAGGCGAGTGTTCTCACCACTGCGCCATCCCTGCACCCCTGTTCTTGTGTGGGCACCATTTCCATCAGTAGGGCTAACGCTAACATGGTTCATACCGGGTAGATACTTAGCACTTCATATTACACTCTAATCAGTTAAGTCTGTTGACATAAAAGTGCTACACAGCCAACGTTTGCAAAAACGTAATCCTTCCTGTGTGGCATAGACATTGACATTTGGCGCCAGGCCGTGAGGCAGGGCGTGGAAAACGCAGAGGAGAACAGGAGGGCGACAGCAGTCCAGAAAAGACAAAACAAAAAAGAGGGGAGAAACCAGCCATCCAGCCATCCCCCCATGTTTGCACGAAGTGCAACAGAGACTGCACATCGCGGGTCGGCCTCTGCAGCCACTCGCGCAGTTGTCAACGACAGTGATGATGTACCATCGTCTCTCGCAGACGGACGGATGCCGACGAATGCTCGCAGTTTTGCCTACACGACGCATTCAGACAAAAACAACAACGTATTACTGAAGATACAAGGGCATGTGGGTCAGCCTGTCTAACACGCCTGAACCCTTTAGATAAGATTGTGGGAATTACAGATCCTGCAGTTTGCACCGAACTCTCCCCACTTGATGACCTGCTCTTCAAAGGAACAGATGTGCGAAAAGCTGAAACACGCTTGAAACCCCTCGTGGCTTTTGCGTCCGCTTTCTATATCCTCTTTTCATCGTCGGAGTCATCCTCCAACTCGTGATTTTTGTATTCATTCACGGTCTTCCAAACAAACTTCGACTGATCAGCCAACTGAATAAGTTTCTGCATTTCTTTAACAAGAGAAATACCTTTGTCGAGGGACTCCTTCGCTTTCTCGATATTCAACATCTCGATGCTATCCTTCGTATCCTCTAAAGCCTCGAGGACTTCAGTGGCAGATTTAAATTGCTCTTTATTGCTCTTCTTGCGGAAAATGGGCCTGGCATCTGCAGTCTTGATTCTCTTCGACTCTTCATACTGAACTGCCGTAAACTCTTCGCTAGATCTCTGAAGGGAAGAAATTTGTGAAGGAATCAATTCACGCATGCTGCCGAGAAGCTGCTGATCATGATTATGTTCGCCTTCGATTTTACGAACTTTATCTTCATTCATGTTTGGGAAGACGGCAATCTTCTCTCGTCGAATATGTGAAAAACTTCGGGTGAAAAAGGAGGAAGCTGACCTAGAACTAATCCAAACTACTAACAGTTAGTCTGTTATATACATTACCCGCAAAGCATCACCACACACCCCAGTCCTCTGCTGCGTGCCGGTAAAATATTCATTTCACCCAGTTTCGCCTGTCTGAAATTTCATTTTTGATTGGTTCCCACCTATGATCTGTTAGAAGACACTCATACCTGACGTCCTCATCAAAAACTCTTAATTATCTATTATATAAAACAAATAGATTCCATGTTGTCTCGCGTGTGTTCAGTAATAGGATACAGAAGGCGCCAAAATATGGTAAGAACATCAGTGACACACTGGACTATCGCCTCATGTGTCACTTTTTTGTGCTTACCACATTTTGACGTCACCTGCGATCAACTGAAACAGACGCACGGCAACATGGAATCTTTGTTTTATGTAACAAAGATTTAAAAGTTTTTTTTTTTTTTTAATGATAGCAGGTTTTCAGTTTTCAAAATTTGCTAAGAAGCTCTTTGAGAGACTCATGTATCTAGCAGAGTTGTATGAGAGTGTGATCTTTAAAAAACGTGTCATTTAGTTGCCTGGTTTTTAGACTCACTAACGTACGGATCAATGACCAACTGAATAGTGCTCTTAGTGCTCGTGGCACAATCAGTCAAATTACCATTTTGCAAACTTACAAGTTACGAGGAAATAACAACGATCGTATGCCCAAAATATTTGTATAAGAAGTTACTTCTCCGGTCTGTAAGCTGTTTTAGAACCATTAAATATTACTTGTCTTGACCATCAACGTACCTTTCCCACCGGATCTGGCATGCGAAACAACGCCGATACCAGAGTTGACTTTCCAGCACCTGTGCGACCCACAACTGCCACCTTCTGCTTAGAAAACACACGTACGTTGACATCCTTTAAGACGCAAGGTCCTCCTTCAAAATATACCAAAGAAAGATCCTCTATGGTAAGGCTTCCATCAGTGGGCCAGGACTCTGGGGGACGGTCCTCCGAGCTGTAGCCGGGCTCAGAATGAATTTTAGTATACGATATTACTCGTTCGACTGACGTCATGAAGTTTTCCACCTCTGATGCTGATCGTACACCATACTGAGTGGTGTCCAGTGTTTGCAGTGCGTATGTCAGAGCGAGTCCCACCAAGGCTAAGAAGAACAAAAAAACAAAAAAGGAACTGCTACTGCTAATTAAATGTAATTGTGAACAAGAGGAGACTACAGATACCGGAATCAATTTGTGAGAAACGAATAGTGGATAAACAACAGGTAGGTGACCTCAAATGCAGTGTGTCAGAAACAGGAGGCCAACTGGAAATGAGGGAATAGCCACTGAAGTAAATCAAAGCGCTCTCTTTAGTTGGAGATTCCTATGCATCCCTCCGATAGGATATCCATCCAAAATTTTGATGTAGAAGAGAACGACTTATAAGACGACTTATAACTCGTCCAAGACTGCCTTTTAATCCTTTCTTTTAAGACAACTTAGAAGGCCTAATGACTTGACTTATATGTTGACTTATAAATCGCCAGGACGTCTCAAATGTCAAATGCCTGCTTTGTGTGTGAAAGTCGAGAGACTTTCCGGAAATTAGGGAATATGCAGTAAAGCAATGTTAAGTGCCCTCTTTAATTGAAGATTTACGCAGCACTTACAAGTAACTTTAAAATTACTTTTTTATTTCCATTTCGGAAACACTAACACCATAACCCAGTCCTGACGGTTTTCTGCATTAGGACTTCTTCAGCGGGAAAAGCAATGGGTAAAGTCTTTGTGCTAATGGTTAACGAATAAAATGACACTCATGGAAGCAAACGAGCAAATGAAAAAAAAAATCTTCAGGGAAATTGACTTCATAAATTTCTCTGTAAACGGATGCGTGTCAGTTTGGGTTCGGACTAACTTACTGACCAGGACTTTCCGAAACCAAAATGGCAGCCACGGCAACAGTCGTGATAAACATACTAGCTAGCAGATCAAGGCGTACACTTAACCAACGATTAGAAGACAACACCATGAAAAAAGCTTGTGTGTTCTCGTCCTGATACCTAGAAAGAGAATTGCAGATTTAAGAAGGTCAGTAGACAACAGGGCAGTGCTAGAGAAATCGATATGGCCGATGAGATTTTTAATGACGGGAAGCCCAACCTTTAACACGTGCATACGTGGGTCACTGTATATGTAATCCCGGAAAATGGGTCGGTGAAGGAGACAAATACCTTTCTACACTTTGGTCAAGTGTGTTGAATAACGCAAATCCTTAAAATATTTACCTTCCTCATCTCTGAATAATTTCTTGTATTGATTTGGGTAGTATCGCAGCGTAAACTTAAACCTTGTTTATAGCTTTAAAGTCAGGCAGTTCTTTGTCAGAAGAAAGGTTAAATCAGGTATCAACCTCGTTTCCAGGACCTTTCCTTTCATTTTGAAGTGGGGAAAAAATTGAAGCCTCACTCTCAGGGTGAAAGGGTTACCAAAAGACCCGAAATTTAGCTAACAATAGACAAAGGGGCGTAGGTTTAACTGATAACTGACAACCTCTATGGAGACTCTAGAGAATGTTTGACTTCAAGTTTTGTGTCGGCTTATCAAGTTGTTAAATTGTTTTCAACGAGCCTTGGGGAACTCCTTGTTTGAAGTCGTATTTCGTTACCTGTACACTCTTAAATGAACAAATGGTTTAACCTGTTTAGTCTGTCCACAAACGTCTTGCTCATGTTTGAAGTGTGCACTATTTCCAGGCCATTTATTGTTTCCGCGACGTGTGAATATACAGGGCTGCATTTGATCGCTTCAATTCTCTTGAGCTCTCTGGAGGACTTCAGATAATAACGAGCGAAGTAAACAAGTATTCCAATCATTGGGAGAAGTGCCAAGAAGAGCCAGTAGTTTGTTGCAGCAGGAACAAAAATGGCGCTGAGCGAGAAGAGACAGAATATAAGAGCTTCAAGAAATAACGGTGGCAATACGTCATCCATACAACCGATATCTTTGGAAAACCGATTCAGGATACGCCCAGCTGGAGTCGAATCAAAAAACTTTACAGGTGCCTGGATAGTCGCCACTGTCATTTTACTGTGAAGGTTTTCAGCCGCTTTGAGGAGGAGGTAATAAAAGGAAAAAGACGACATTGTCATGACAACAAGGGCCATCGCCACTAAACTACCATAAATGACATGAGTGTTCGTCGCCATCTGTTGGTCATGTGACATCTCGGCCATTCTGGTTAACCACCAATTTGGAGCTAAGAGGCAAACTGGAAACGATACGGTATCCATATCAGTAAAATTGGAAAAAAAAGTAAGTGAAAGAAGTGTCAATGGTGAGAACTTAATAGCCTGGCTATGTACTTAGTATGTTCTTAAAATTACGATTAATCTCAGCCTGAACGTTGTTATAAAAAATGTTCTTTTAATTACAAAAAGACTATTATGTTTTAACGAATTTATGGCTTGGACAATCGTGAGACACCGGCATAGCGAACAGAATCTTGATTTGAGGGGCGGGGGGGGCTGGTACGGTATAATTTTATAGTAAAGGGACAAATGTCGCAAAAATATTTCAAAGTACATTAAAAGTGTTCAGAAAAAGGTGTACTGTGTGTTTCGATTGTGTCCTGGTAGTTAGTACTAAAGTAGATAGATAAATAGATTTTATTGAAAAACAATACATGGCAGCCAAGGGCTAAATTGTGTACCGTTAAAATTTAAATAATAAAAAAATACCTAAATATATAATAATGCTATATCATAAAGTACTATTACGTTCGAAAAGCTATTTACAAGATCTAAGATTAATTTATACCGTATTTATTTTAAAACTTGACTTGATAATAAAACTATTTCTTGCACGTTTCGTGTTTATTTTAGGAATGACAAATTTGCGTATTCGTTGAAGCAAATATTTGCAGGCCTGATGTGAAGGCGGCAATAATGCCCGTAGCCTATGATCTGAATCACTTAGGATCTCATTGAAAAGCGTGGCACAAATATTACTGTGGTGGACGCTAAGCGGCGCCATCTCCATGTAAGTAAGAGCTTCGTCGTAACTAAGGCTAGCGCACATGATTTTTAAAGCTCTCTTCTGGACTCACTCTAGCTCGTTAACTAAATACTTTGGGACTGAGTAATAATACACAGGGATCGCATAATCTAAAACTGATCTTACACCCACGTCTCGTCCCCTGAGGGACTCCTGAGGGGACTGAGCCCCACTCAGAAAGGCATTCCTCGGCCAGGTTGATTCTCTGGAACCGGTTACGTAGAAAATCAATAATCCAATTGATTACGCTAATAGGAAGATCTAGTTTACCTAATTTATAGATCAGAATGGCATGATCTATTAGATAGAAAGCCGTTCTATAATCAGAAAGGATAGTTCTTACAGTAGATCCGTTGCCATCACTTCCTTTGATCCACTCATGGATCATGTTGAGCAAGGCGTGGAGGACTTTGGGACAGCTCCGTACTGGTTAGAATCCAATACCTTCATCACAGCTGGCTTTAGATGATCCGTTAATTACAACAAAGTCCTCTGCAACCTTGGACAGACATGGTGTTAGAGAGATGGGTCTCAGGTCCTTCTTCTGATTCTGCACAGGTGTTTTCCAGGATCTGGGCAGACGCTGTTCACTGAAGGAGGCGTTCAGGATGGTTTTTACCGGGAAGGCGAACAAGCTAGCAAACTCTCTCAGTAGCCAGTTTGGAAGACCATCAGGTCCAGTAGCCTCTGCGGGATGTAGCCTTGACAACAATTTGTCGATTCTCTCTTCAGTTACCTCCAGGAATTTCGGGCAATTCTCCAGCGGCAAAGGGGTCAGCGGACTGGATCTGTATTATTCTAGCGGCTCGAGGAATGCCTTGTTAATGGTGTTAACAATTTCCTCCACAGTTTGATCTTGGATCTCTACGACATCCAGTTTGCTTAGCAGGTCGCAACTACGAGACTGCATTCCACTTAATCGCTTTAACTCTTTCCACCTGGCTTTGGGATGTTCACCTTTCATTTGTTGCACTCTAGACTCGTAATAATTAGTCCTACATTCTTTTCTCTCAAGGTTGACAGCGTTTCTATAGCACTTAAACTGAACGGAAAGTAGTGTGTGTTTCGATGGTACCCTGGTAATTATTAATAATTAAAAAGCAGCTTATAAAAATATTTAAAAAGTTACTTGAAAAAGTCACTGGATCCAAATGTTCTCTATAAGCAAAAGTTCCGAAAGACATGAACTAGTAAAAATTTCGATAGGAAAGAACGATGGCTCGATGTCACCGAAACGTCGTTCTTTCCTATCGATAATTTTTACAAATGTTCTTTGTCTATTAAAATCTAACAGAGTCAATATATAAATAAACTAGCCTACACTGGTAGTAACTCATTTAAAAAAGAGAAGTCCTAAGTTTCTTTTTGAAAATGTCACTCGATGTTGATTTTTCAATATCTATTGGAATAGCGTTCCACAAGGTGGGGGCAGCCACCAAAAAAGCTTTTCCTCTATTGGGCAAGCCAACAGTATAAGGCAACAGTATCGTATAGGGCAGAATAGGGCATCCAGCCAAATTCTCAGGGTTTGTATCGTGTTGAAAACAATTTATTTCATTAAAAAATCTCCGTTCAGTCCGAATTTGCTCCGTTCCAAACCAGTCAAACCATGACACTACAGTGTATTACTGTCTCATATTTTGCGTGTTCTCGTGATCAAATATGGGAAAATGGCGTAATAGTAAAATAATAAAGCTATGTATCATTAGCGAGCATGTGATAAAAAATATTGTGTTGTCCAACAAGATCGCCAATAGGAGAAGTGTACATAGTCGACAAAATAGGTCCAAGGCCAGATCATTGTGGGACACCAACAGGTAAACTGTGCGAAGACGAAGTTTTGATATTGACAAAAACAGCTTGACGGTGGTCATACAGGTAAGACTCGAACCAGGATAGTGCTTTTTCTTTAATGATGAGTGTGAGCCACAAGTTCCAGGAGTTTGCCAGGAAACTCTTCGAAGGTCCACACGTAAAGTCCGCAGGCCTTCTAGGTTTACAGATTTCGTTTTGTCATTGACGGATTGAAAGACTGTTTATCGTGCGTTTCAAAGACGGTGTTAAAGACTTTTACTTTAGAGGCAAGCGCTGTTTCCCGTGTCTAGTTTAATTAAAGATTGTATGCTTCGGTTAGGATCATCATATTCGTAGTTTTCTTTTGTTCGCTTCTTCCTGTTGCGAAATTATATTGTTGTAGGGTTAAGATCTTTGTTCTCGAAAGAAACGAGGGAAGCTAGTGTCGTAGCGTGAGTTGTCGTTGGAATGTCGTTATTGTTGTCAATGGTTATTAGGTGTAGCGTGGTCCTACGGGAGTATTGTATTGTTGTTAAAGTATGAAAGCTAAGGCAATTTATTCAAGTGGGGGTGTGTGTAATGTAACCGTGTGCGAGATGTAATAAATGTTTTGAAGTTCGCTGGCGGATTTTATTTCGGGGTTCTACAGAACCTATGAGGGAATCTCTGAAGCAAGATGGTATGATCAATGGTGTAAAATGCAGCGCTAAGGTCCAAAATAAGAAGAATTACAGAGCTTCCGCTGTCAAGAAACATGCGTAATTCATTCTGAACACGGACTATTGCCGACTCTGTGATATGTTGTTTCTTGTAGGCAGACTGGTAGATGTCAAACAGATTGTTTATTTCAACATGGCTTGAGATTTGCAGAGGGTTGTCCAATACTCACAAATAGACTCCGTTGGTGTTAGTACTGATAAGACGAGTATCCATTGGTACGATTGGTACCACTAGAAAGTGATGTCGTTCCAGTGGTTCTACTGGTGAACATGCAGCTCATTAAGGGCACTTAGATCATTTTGTCATGTGGTGTAGCTGGGTACAGGGCAATTCCGATGGACTATTGGTACCAATGGTACGATTGGTACCACTAGAAAATGATGTCATTCCAATGGTTCTACTGGTAAACATGCATCTCATTAAGGGGATAAGGGGACTTAGTTCATTTTGTCATGTGGTGTGGCTGGGTACAGAGCAATTTCAATGGACCATTGGTGCCAATGGCACGATTGGTACCACTAGAAAATGATGTCATTCCAATGGTTCTACTGGTGAACATGCATCTCATTAAGGACACTTAGATCATTTTGTCATGTGGTGTGCCTGGGAACAGGGCAATTGCAATGGACCATTGGTACCAATGGTAGGATTGGTACCACTAAAAAATAATGTCATTCCAATGGTTCTACTGGTGAACATGCATCTCATTAAGGGGATAAGTGGTTGGCTTATAGAACGAGGAATATTCATAATAATTATTGCGTGCATTTACTTGGTGTAAAGGCCAACTTGTTTGCGTGCTTGGCTTATAGGACGAGGTACATTCACAATAATTATAGCGCGCTTTTACTTGGTGTAAAAGCGGACTTGTTTTGTGTGCTTGGCTTATAGAACGAGGTATATTCATAATAATTATTGCGTGCATTTACTTGGTGTAAAGGCCAACTTGTTTTGCGTGGTTGGCTCATAGAACGAGGAATATACATAATAATTATAGCGTGCTATTACTTGGTCTAAAAGCGAACTTGTTTTGCACCAATAGAACCATTGGAATGACATCATTTTCTATTAGTACCAATGGACCATCGTAGTTGCCCTGTACCCAGCTAGATCACATGAGAAAATAATCTCACCAGTAGAACTATTGGAATGACATCATTTTCTATTGGTACCAATGGTACGATTGGTACCAATGGACCATCATAATTGGGAAAATAATCAAAGTCCCCTTAATGAAATGTATATTCACCAACAAAACCATTGGAATTACATTTTTTTCTATTGGTACCAATCCCACCATTGGTACCAATGGACTATCGGAATTGACGAATCGTATCCGTTTTTGTATATTGGACATGACTGGAAGATTTGCAGAGTCAAGGCTTTTTCAACTATCTTTGAAGCAAACGGGAAGGTTTGACACAGGTCGATAATTCTTCAGAATCTCAGGATTTAAAGACGCCTTCTTCAAAACAGGTGTTACAATACCATCATTAAACTGTAAAAAAGTAAAGACGTAGTTAGGGAGAGGTTCACAATATCAGTGATAGCTGGTAACAGAACTTGTAATCCAGGTTGGTAAAGGATCGGAGACACAGGACTTTGTAGAAGATGACTTCTCAGTTTCTATATCTCAGATGAAGTGACCGGGTTAAATTTTGCAAGACATGTAACAGTAGAGGCTTCCAGGGTAGTCTGTTCACAGACCCTGACACCACAATGATTGTAAAAGATTCGATGAAGATTTGCAATTTTTTCGAACTTAGTATACCACACGACTTTAAAAGGTAGTGTCACGCTATTTTTGTCAAATTTCAAAGCACTAAAGAAACAACGTCTTTGCATCCATCAAGACCAAAAAATAAAGATGTTGTTTGGTTGCCAATAATCATTGAAGTTCACTGACTGTATTCTTTGTTGTTTGCAGCCAAGAATGGAAAGGATAGAAATGGATTGAAACTTGAAAAATCTGGCCCGCCTTTTCAAGTTTGGGGACCGTGTCGTCAGAAAGTCACCAAAAATTAAGTACAAATAGCTCCCTGTGCTATAAATAAATTTCATATATTCTCAGTGGGTTGTCAGATATGTTGTACGTGTGAGCTAAAATACTAATTTAGATTTGTACTCAATTTTGACCTAAAAAATAGCAAATTTAGCACGACATTGCCCCTTTAAGAAATGTCAAGAAA
>NC_090871.1:48441674-48444174 GCF_036669935.1 Montipora foliosa | reverse complement strand
AAAAAGTTTAATGCATCCTCGCCTTCCGTCTCACGCAAATGATAGTTAATAGCACAAAATAACAAATAAAGCGAATTGGGCGGATAACGCTCTCCATTTTGCTTGGCCACTTCACAAACGAACTGAATTTGCTCAACCAAAAGTTTAGCTTATTTGCCGACAAGTGCTCTACTGAAACGGTCACATTTCAACATCTTCGCATTTGAGACCGGTCATTCTAACAACTTCTCACATCGCACATTTATTTTGCCGTCGCTGCTGCCACTCCTCGAAGACTATCCCATTTAGTGTTGTACTGTGTTGCTTTCGGAGTTGCTCCGACACTAGACTGGTCTCTTCTTCTTTACTCTTTGGAGAGCGAAACCAACCAGCCATGTTTCTACCACAAGAGCTCTACCCAGGAGGGAGGGGGCGACTCTATTGTTTTCAATGACTATCCTTGACCGACTCATCACTGCCAGTGTGACGTCACATAGCAACGAAGAGCGCTTTGCTTGGCTTGCTCCCGCTATTAGCGTGGGGACGCCATTAAGGGAAGGACAACAGAGATCAATAAGGCTAATTCCAACGCTAATATCGCTTTTGTCCGCTAATTGATCGTAAGTGTGAACTCTTTGCTATTGCTATTGTCTTTGTATGTAAACTGTTTCTTGTTTTGTGAGAGCGTGTTCCTGTAATTTTGTTGTATTTGTCGCGGGTTCAGTGGCGGGACCGCCAGCTTGCCTTCGGGACAGTCAAAGGTTGTCTAAAACATCCACCTTTTTTCTCAAAACGGTTGAACCAATGTTCTTCAAAATAGGAGGTTTTATTCCTTGATAATACACGTTTCAATCCTGTGTCATTACGTGCTGGTTGAATCAGCCGTTCTTCATATCAATCCGTTTGCGTGTCGAGGTGTTGTTATTTTTTCGATTTCAACCAGTTTCTCTGTTCTGGAGTGCTTCTTTTGTCAGTTTTTAAGCACGTTTACAAATTATTTGCATTTCAGTTACGTTAAGTTGCTGTTTTTGGCTTTTTGTGGTGAATTTCGTGTGGCTTTATTAGTGTCTGTTGCAATTTGTTGGCTTTGTTAGACTCTGTTGCAATTTTTGTTGCCTATTTGTGTGAATTTCTGTTGGCTTTTGCCGTTTGTGCATGTGGCATCTGTTGTTCCGGTTTTTGAGTGCAGCAGAGTTGAGTTTTTGCAGTGATTGAATTGAGTAGTTGCAATCATTGTATCAAGTGCCTCTGGTTAAATTAAATTGCTGTCAGTTTCTATAGTCAGTATTTGGTTTGGTGCTCGTTGGCCCTATCAATTCTCTGTTAAAAATACATGTACATGTATTTAATAATCAAAGTGAACAATATATACATATTGTACATAGTCTTAACAAACGTTCAGTGAAATAAAGTAGAATATAATTTTAATAATAATAGAGTACAATTAAAATAATTTAGTGAAAATATACTGTAGTTGTAAATATTAAAAAATTGAAAATGAACAAAAATATTGCATTTTTTATGTCAATAGTGGCAACATGTTTGCTGTATGACTCACTCTTTGACTTAACTTGGCTTTTTCCTCAAGGATGTCATTACATTTTCTATTTTGTGGGTTTTCATGTTGTTATTGCTGCTATTTCCAAAGCCTTTCCCAACTTTTCAAGGCTTCCTCTTAGTCTTTACATCCCATCCAATTCTCATGTTCTAGACAATAAAATTAAGGTTCACTCCACTGGAGCATGGCATATGCTCTACTTAACAAATCGAAAGTGGTTCAGCGTTGTCTGTACTCTTATCGACAATGATATTCGTCATCACAGTGGTCAAAATGTTGTGGACTCACGAGGCGTAGCGGAGTGAGTCTACAACAAATTTTGACCGCTGTGATGACGAATATCGTTGTCGATAAGAGTACAGACAACAATGAACCACTTTCGATTTGTTTTTTACCACAATATTCAACGCCAAAGAAAGTTTTTATTTCAGAGTGTGACCAAAATCACAACTCAAAGAAAGAGCAAGCGTTGTCTATAACTTTCTCGCAATATAATTGGTTTATTTCCCAAAATGAGCGCTCCTGATTGGCTATTACATTGCGTGACAAATTGACTCAAGCATGACGCGAGCAGCGTTGCCTAGACTCTTATCGACAACAGCAAATTATCCAATCAGATTGCGAGATTACAAGCAATTGTGGTAAAAAATAAAATTGTTCCAAATTTGAGTGTGTTGGAAAGGTTGCTTTCTCTTTTGTTGTGCATGTTTTTATTACAATTCAAAGTAAGACCAGTCTACAGCACCAACCTTAACAATTTATTTTATTCTGTTTTCACTTTAATTTGTGTTATTGTGACAATCTGTGTGCTACTTTTCTGGGAAATGTTGTACAAAATATGCTCAAAGCAGATATATAAGTACAGTGGAACTCTAAATTATTCACTGGAGACAACATTATTTCCTACTGCTATTATTTTGAAATTATTTTTGTCTCTGTTTGACCCAGTTTATAAGACTTGTT
>NC_090871.1:48411674-48436674 GCF_036669935.1 Montipora foliosa | reverse complement strand
AAACGTGGTTTCCTTTTCCCGGATTGACATCTTTTTAACTCTTTCAACCAGCACTTCTCAGCGTCCTCCACGAGAACCTCAGCTTTACAATCTTCGAGAAGAGGAAACAAATCGCTTTCGGTCAGTGGTCGTTTGTTGCCTAGTTTCAACACGTCATTCATCCACCAGAAGAAGATGACTGACAGCCAGTTTGCACTATATCTTGGGTTTTGCCGCTCGGTAGGCCTTGGCATATTTCAAAGAATGGTGTACCTCGTATTCCGTAGCAACGATCCTAGAAGGTTAAAGGAAGTTATGAAATGACCAGTCAACCCTTTCTAGATTCCGAGGTGAAGGGGGGTGAGTGGGAAGTTGGATGAGCGAGTCATCTTGTATGAACGTTAAGGGTTAATGTCATTTCTAAACATGTCAGTTTTACGGAAGTTGATGTTGCTATGGAAGCCATACTTTAGTAAGCATTTTTGTTAGTTCAAATTTTGTTTTATTTTTTTGTTCGCAATGGAAAATTTGAGCTTTACAGTTATCTTTCATGATCCTTTTACTAGCTTTGGACAATCAAGTCAGAAATGTTGGTTTATTGACTACATGAAAAATCAAGAAAATTAAGAAATGAAATGTGCCAACAGTTTAGTAATTACACTTTACGTGACGTCATGGTGTCATATTGCTTACCTCAAAGCAAAGATCATTCATATTGTACTCGTTGCGTTTCGATATCGTGCTCGCTTTGTTTTATGACTGAATGGGGTTATTAAAACAAGAAGAATACATACGAGTAGTATACGAATAGTAACATGCAGGTAACGTATAGGTAACATACGAGTTCGAATGCATACGGGTATTGCATAGCTCTAGACGGCCACACCCGAAATCCACTCCTTGTAATTGAGAGGTTTTTTTTTTATTACGAAAAAAGTTGGGGTCAGCTCCGATACAAATACAGTTTTATCGTTTTCTAAAACAATATTCATTTCTAGCAATTTTTAAAAATGTAAGTAATTAAAACACAAAAATGACCGAAAGATGCGCATTTTTTCCCCTCAAAAAAGGCCTCTTTTAATGAAGGCATATGCGAGAGTCATGTGCCATGACACGACAGGGTGTTATAGTGTAGTTTTGTGCAACGGAGAGACGAGGGCGAAAGATCAGAAACAAATGTGCGGCATTGCGAAAAGCTAAATATACCGTAGAAAACGTACTTTGGACAAACCAACCGATATGGATGTAGCCTGGACGGTAATTCATGTGTATCCGTTTGTTACTAGCTGGTACGTTACCTGTTCGTTACTCGTATGTTACTCCTATGTATCCGCATGTACCCAAAGGTTTCAGTATGTTACTCGCATGTTAATCTTGTGTGGTGTTTGGTCAATGACCTGTTGTAAATTAGCCAATCAAACAGCACCTTTTTTTCTTTCACATAAGAGAATTTTGTAATTAATGCGAAAGTAAAGTTTATTACACGCATGAATTGAATTCGAACTGTCAGTGTTTTTTAGCAATCTGAGGCGAGATCGTAAGAGCCTGAAACAAACTAAACAATGGATTGAAGCTTAGCAGACGGAAATTTCTCTTCATACAACATCCAACTGAACTACCCCGTTGGACAATGTTAAAATCCAATTGGTTTCACAGACGTTTTCCCCCGTTGTTCAGGAATGCTAACTGGTGAATTCACACGTGAGAAAATTTTATTATGCGAGGCGTTTGTTTGGCGATGTCATCATCAGCAAGCACAATGAGATTATCAAGCATGTCTGAGCAATTTAATTTGATTAAACGAATTTACTAGCTATGTTACAAGGAGTAATCAGGGATTACTAAGTGCGTTCGAATGTCTGTCACTGAAACTGAGATTGGGAGAACTTTGCGCGATTGAGTGGCATAAATATATTTTGAGGCAGGTTGACGAGGAGTCATTATTCGTTATCTTGTTGTACTTGAAACTAACTGATGCAATTAGAGTTTCTGGGTTTTAAAAGGAGGAATTGATCACAAATGACAAAAAAGTGAGATTACTTGTTCTTCAGGGGACCATTTACTCTTATCTGATAGGACGATCGTCTTGTTTGATTTGTTGTAGCTGGAATATCGAGGTTTCCTGACGCTTTTAAAGTAGTAGTAAACAACTCGCTGATCAGGCTTCGTTGATTATTACATCTACAGCGGGCTTTTTAAGGAACATAATATTGACTTCAGAAAAGGACTGATACTGAATTTACCAAGCTGACTCACGTCTCACCCTCACCTTTATTTTCTCTGATATTTAAATGTGAGTTGCGACTAGAAACATGTAAGCACGAGCAACGGTAGAGAATCAGAATGCCGTTTTTGTCCTTAAGAGGGCGTGCACCTTACAAAATTCAAGTTTTATGACGCATTTCCGTTTTCAGTACACTACCCGACCTCCCAAAAAATCGAAACATTTTCTGCTTAAGGTGATTCCCTAGTATTGCAATGCGCATCCTGTTCTGCGCATAACACAGCGTAGGCCACGTTCGTATTCAGGAATGGCTAAGAGATTATGGTCAAATTTCACGGCTCAGTTCTATTCTCTTTGTCTCACAAGTCTCAACGGATATTTCTAAACAAAACAATGTTTACATTTAACCATAAAGACTCGTAGCCATGTGTGAATATTGATATATCGATCGTGGCCAAAAACATTTCAAAATGGCGACCTTTCGTGCGGGAAAGCTCGCTAGAAAAAAGAATGGCCGTTTTCAGAGCACAGCAGTAAAGAGCAAAACAAGAAACTTTTTAGACTTCCGCAAAACAAAAGTTGAGTGATAGCCTTGATGATGCTAAAGTGTCAGTCCGACAGTGAAAGTGAAACCGCGCTATCGGGGAGACGTGTTGTCGAGGGGTCGAGCTTGCCTAATTTTATTCTCTTACTCGTCCTCTTTGTGCTGTAAAAAAATTGTAAAAAATTTACGTCAGAAGAAAAAGTTACAGGAAAAAAAGTATTCGTAGCCATCACTCGGGGACACGAAATTGACTCCTCGAAATCACGCACCCGAGGAATATTTGTAGTCAGTGCCTTTTCAAGACGTGTGCCTGTGCCATAAAACAAACATTAAATTATTCCTTTTGAACAATATATTTCAACTGTTTTGTTATTTCAAAAATTACTTCAAAGCTGTGCTTCCTGTTCATGCAAAACGTAGCCTGAACCGATGGAACAAACTTGTCCTTGATACACTATAGATGAAGTCGCTGTGATTAATTGAGTAACTTGAGCAAGTTATATCTCCCAAACGAGCTCGGTGACCTATTTTCTTAATTGCACATTTCGAGTCACCATAATGTAGAGAACAATCGAGAAAAGTTTAAAGAAAATCTTACGACAACTTCTATTACTAAGGAATCACCTTAATGCTCGTGCCCATTCTCTGTGCACTTTGCCGCATCGATGCTGTGTGACATGCATATGAAAGTTGCTTCTAGCATTGGGGCGATAAAGCGCATAAGGCACTTTGTTCCTCAAGCTACTTTGCACCTTATATAGCAAGCTCCTATTCAGGCTCATGTTGATTATCGCAACGTTGTTTGGGGAAATTGTGGGATAACTTTGCAGAATAAAGTACAGAAATTACAAAATAGAGTAGCCCTTGTTTTGACTTATTCTAACTATGAAGCCGATGCTGGTTACTTGTTTGAGCTTCTAGGATGGAGAAATCTATATTGCCGGTCTCTGCACGGGTTGGCTCCAGAATACTTATGTTCTAAGTTTGAAAAGCGTCAAACTCATTAGAACTTAAGGGACTCTGAGAACAACCCAACCCATTGCCATGCACAAACTATTATAAAAATAGCTTTAGCTATAGTGGCGCTGTACTTTGGATCAGCCTTCCGCGAGAAGTAAGATCAGCAGAGTCTCTGGGGCAGTTTAGACATTAATCAAACAAGCGTGTTGAGTAAATAGTTTACGTATCGTATTCTTGGAGAGCAGCTATTTTATGACACTTTTATAGGGTTTATTGCTTGGGGGTAGTTCTATTTTGGTTGTTGTAATATAGTATTAGTACTATAACAGCTTAATAATCGGGTGTATTGCTTGATAGGGAATAGTATCTTGTATCCTATTGATTTAATTTCATTACATTCTTATCTTGGCTGATGAATCGTCCCTGAATAAATAAATATTATCTATCTATCTATCTATCTATCTATCTATCTATCTATCTATCTACCTACCTACCTACCTACCTACCTACCTACCTACCTACCTACCTACCTACCTATCTATCTATCTATCTATCTATCTATCTGTCTATCTATCTATCTATCTATCTATCTATCTATCTATCTATCTATCTATCTATAATGTAGTTAGAGATCGCAGCTTTGAATTTATCTACCTCCTCGGCTTCTTCATCCTTCATGATAACGTTTCTCAGCTAAGCTTCGTCATTATCTGGCTCCTGAGGTGGCAAATGTGCTTCTTAATCATCGTCTCTCTCTCCCTCTCTCTCTCTCTCTCTCTCTCTCTCTCTCTCTCTCTCTCTCTCTCTCTCTCTCTCTCTCTCTCTCTCTCTCTCTGTCTCTGTCTCTCTTCCTCTCTCTCTCTTTTCTTTGCCCTTTTTTCTCACACCGTGTTTGTTTCTTTTCGTTCCAGCTTTCCTCTTTCGACTCCTTTGTCCTGTTTTTCTATTCCACATCCCGCTCGGCTTTTTCTGTCCTTTTTTCTATGTCTCCTGCAGTCTGTCTTGAACTCCGTACCACTGAATTACTTATTCCTCTTCTAGACCACTGAGTGAACGTGTCAAGTTGCTAATTCACACCTTGATAATGGTATTTCTCTGGAATTCTGGACGACAATCTACACAACAATGATAAGTAATTATTTACGCGTGCCCTGCCGACCACCAACAAATGCACTGTATTTGCTTCTTTTGAAACAACTTCACCCCTTAATAATGCTAACCCTAACCCTAATGAGAACACTCTTTAGGCTTAAAATTGAATATTGTAAACTACAGAATTCTTTTGGAGGTTAATCGAGTATATCTGTCGGTGTGAGACTTGCTTGTTTTTTCATCCGCCGTGCTGCACACTTAAAAGCACACTGCACGGAAGAGTATACCTCCTTGTGACTGGGGCATCCTTTATGGGAAATTTTTGTGCACGAGTTATTGCAGTATAGAAACTTTGAGTCGACGTTAACCCTTCTCTTTGATCAAACTGTGAATTTATTAAATTAACCCAGAATGGCCGCTCATGCTACAAATTTAAACTTATGGAAACTGTCACGACTTCTAGCCGATCACGAGCGGTGCACAGAGCGGTGCAAAGAGCAAAAACTACTCATAGTCGTAAATGAAATGCCCTAAACCTGAGTGCGGATACACATTCAAATGGCAAAGACGAACTCCATCTGGAAATGGATTTGTTTGGTGATGCTCTAGAAAAAACTGCAATGGACAAGCTTGAATCCACCAGAAGTCATGATTTTCTGGTAGTAAGCTTTCCCTTGAAAAACTATTAGCCCTAACTTCACTTGGGCGCACAAATTCACCACAAGACAAGCGGTGCACGACCCCTCGTTAGATGAAGTAACCACCTCGACAAAAACGGTGATAGATTGGTATAACTATTGCCAGAAGGTTTGTGCAGACAGAATAATGAAACAACATGCGAGGCCAATAGGCGGTCCTGGTACAACTGTTGAGATTGATAAGTAGATGCTTTCCAAGATGAAGTATTACAAAGGTCGCTACATCGAAGAACAGTGGGTCTTTGGTGGTATTTCCCGCGAAACCAAGCCCTGCTTCCTTGTTCCGGTAGAGCGTAGGGATAAAGAGACACTTTTGCCAATTATCCGCTCTCAAATATTGCCTGGAACACGCGGGATCAGCGACATGTAGAAAGCTTACGATTGCCTAAAAGACGAGGGCTATCATCATCTCACAGTTGACTATCGCCTAAACCTCGTCGACCGGACCCAGACACGCGTGCCCACAAGCAGAGCATTGAAAATACATGGTAGGGAGTAAAACGAAGTATGCCTCGTGCAGGAACATCCGTGGATATGTTTGAAAGCTACCTACAGGAGTGGTTGTGGGGTCAGCAAAATAAAAGTGACCCTTTCGTGAACATCATTGAGCATATCGCTGACTTGAACGATGTGCGATAAAGAGCCCTCTTTATGCACCGCTCGTGATTCGGCGAAAAGAGCCGTGCATTATACAGGAAAGAAAACAAATCTTCACTTTGCAGTGCTTTGGTGAATTGACAAAGAGACGAAGGACAATTTTAAGAACAAAAAGACGGTAGGCATTCAATTTCTGCTAACTTTTATTTGGTCCGTTTGTTTTGTATATGAGAATCTGAACCGTATTTGTACAAAGATTTCTTGAAACTCCACTTCTTTCGCTTATTTTAAAATTGACAAATGGCTAAAATTGTAGGAAAAGTGCAAAAATTAAATGAAAATGTTCGATTTTCCTTATCGCAGTCAGAAATTCTAGCGATTTTTTTGAAGTCCATATAGACTTCACTACAGTCCCAAGGGACGTCTATTGTTATCGCTATTGTTTTCTTGAAACAACAGTATGCAGTAGGGACCTGTGCGGAAATCTTGCCCGCTAGAGTAAACGAAGACCAAATCTTCAGCTGACAATTCAGAGCAATTGCAGAATACCCCGCAACACCTCACTGCTATTGTATCCCCTAGGCGGCATTCTTTGAAGAACAAGTGGGAATACAATACACCTTATTCTTATTCAATGAAATCCAAATAAGCTTTGGGGTATTCTGCAATTTAGCCGACAATTCAACTAGCAAAGTGTCAATGTAAAGTTCGATGTGACGATTCAACTTGCGAGGTAACAATAGGTTATTTCCGAGTTCATGTCTGCCTCCTCTAAGTGCGAGTCTAAGTGCGAAGTTTTTGTTATGAAACTTAGTTTTCATACAGAGGTAAAGTAGATCTAATTAGACGCCCTATAAAGCGTACACTGGGTTGCCTGTGGTACCTGTTACACCAAAACAGAAGGCATTGAATTGGGTGATATTGAACTGCAGCGTTCCAGTTAATTTTTTCAAGCGGGGGGTCATTAAGACCATTTGAGGGTCACCCACATGTCGCGCCAGCAGAGGCCCTTTGGCTCACACGTTCACACAATTATTTTGTAATGTCCTGTCCCATTTTGAGGTCTTTTAGTTTTTTAAGCTTTGGTAATAAATTCAGTTTAAAGATAACAAAACACGCTCTTGAGTAGAATTTACTCCTTTCTTCTTTAAATAAATACCATTAGTCTGCGAAAAACTAACTGCAAATTGCTCAGACGTACGTTTTCCAGTATGTCTGCATATCTTGCAGTTGCATCAAGAAAACGTTTATTGCACAAACTAAGAAAGGACTGAAGATGTTGTTTCCGCTTTATAATTCCTCTTCTTGTAAGTATGATCTGACTCCAGGTCAAAGCATTGTTTGGCTTTACGTTTGCACCAAAAAGTACCGTAAAAGCCAGGAGTTAACAGAAAAAGACAAGACAGTCTCTGACTTTGATGAACAAATGGAAAGGTCATTATGCTTTGTCAAAAGGAAGAAATTGATCACGTGGTAGGCAACCATAAAGGTGCACGTGATCACCGTGTGTTAACTGAATGAACTACGGGAAAGAATGTTAATCGTTCGTCGTTTTCAAAGTAAAACAACGTACTTTTTAGCCAAGAAACTTCCGTCTTTGGTTTTTTTATTTTATTTTGTCGCAATATTTAACTGCCTATTTACATTTCATCTGTCGGGTCAGGAAGCCTTCTTTGTCGGGTTCCCGAGAAACGTATCTATTTTGACTTCAGGGTGAACTATTCACACAATCGCGAGGTTGAGTGGCCATGTAATTGAAAATCTAAACATCTATGAGATACAACAACAGATTTGCGAATATTCGCAAATCACAATGCTGACAAGCACAAAGCAGAAGAAATGGTTCATAAATATGACGTTTGTCACTATCTTAATGTATTTGGGTTAGTATTGTCACGCAAATGATGTGATTTCGTGACACTCAAAATTCGCAAAAAGCGTGAGTTTCATGTAAACAATCTTCGCACTGGTATGTCGTAGCAATAAATTGGATTAACCAGGAAGTTAAAAAAATGTTGTTGCCTTCCCAAATAAACTTCATTTTACACTACAATGACAAAATCATTTGTTAGAGAGATAAAATTCCTGTCTTCTCCCGTATCACATTTCAAAGCACGTATGCAAATTTGTTAACTCATTTTCACCGCGTCCCGATTCCCGCAAAATTCTTCTTCTTTCAAATATTAGCAAATAGATTATTATTTCTCGTCAAGCGTTGCATCTGTTATGTTAAAATAACCGCTAAAATAAAGATCTTTTAACGATCTATCCGTAGATATTTTGTCATCATTTAATATTCTCTGTCAAAATTTACACAACAATCAAAACACAAAAATAGCAATGCGCGCAGCTAATTTAGTCGTATTTATCTCTTCGTCGAATTCTCATGCTTAGTTATTGTGAATTTTTTTTTTCTATTCCCCAGCAATCACCCTTTCAGAGAAACCGACCGATCCGCGAATATTTGATGAGTTTTTTTCTTAATGGGATGTCAAAAGGCCAAGTGGATGTTATGCATAATCGGGCAAGTGTGATCCAAATAAATATTTTTTCACAAAATGTTAGCGAATCGTCAAGTATCACCACAGAAGACAAGAACATCATTCTAAAAGCTTATTCTACCCAAAAAGTAGGTTCTGGAGGCAATTTTGAGAGTGGAAATCAAGTTTACGGTAAATACAAACTCACGAGGCATGGTATATTTAATTAAGTTAACACAACAGAAAGACGCTAACCTCATTTTGACACGAAAATGCTTAACAATTGCCATAAAACTATCCAGTTAAGCTCGCATATTATACAACATGATGAATTCATTAAGGTCACCTTTTCCAGCGAAATATTTTTTGAAACAAACAACATATTTGCTATTAGAAGCAAAAATCCCTCCCTATTTCATTACGTGGACAGGGAACTCAATCGTGTCAAATTACCATACGCAATTGCAACAAAATAAAATTCAGGGTCAGACCCTTTCCATGAAGAACCTTTTCCTTGAATAATGAAGCAAAAAATAGACAACAAGCTTTCTTTCAAATAATTCTTGGCTGTCACATTTCCAATTATTATTATTATTATTTTTTTTTTTTTTTTACCTGAAGACTGTGCAGAGTTGAGTACAAATAATACAAATAACCAGACAACAGAGATCACAGATCGACTTAAGGTGTTTGATTCCTTCTCTGTCTTTGTTGAACCCATAAGTTTCCAGAGAATTTTTCATTTTGTTTCAGTGTTCTACATAACAGCACACTTGGTAAAATATTAGAAATACAGCTCTCGTCGCTTTTAAGATTCCAGATATTTATTTTTCACCGCCTGTCTTGTTTATCCAATCGACGTTTCACTCTTGAGCTCCATAAGGGTGTATTTTGTTTAAAGATGCATTAAAGCGCCATGTGCTGACGCCGTTGCAGGTTAATTAAATGTTCTCCCGTGTGAACCAGAGAAATATACGCATTACCCCCAGCCCCCTCACTCCTAACAAACTACGCAAAGAAGACTCTACTCACGAAGACACCACTTAGCAGGGGAGTAACAGGCAAGACTTTTACCGACACGGAAAAAGGAAAAAACACTGGAGAAATATTACCAGGAGTAATTACCATCACAAAAACTTCGCACTTTGACTCACTTTGAAGAGGAGGCAGACATGAACTCGGAAATGGGCCATTCAACCCCGATGACAAAATGCAACATTCAAGAACAGACTGGGTCCGACTGGGCCGAAAAATTCCATATGTTTTACATACCCGGTAACGTTATACATGAGGACAATAGCTGTACATAAATTTCATATGCTTAGAAAACATGGTCGCTGCGGCTAACGAACCTTGCGACAACCTGCTGCATGAAACCTCTACTAGTTTATCTCTCAGTTGAGCAGTTTAACTGACATATCAGAAAAACGTAAAAAAAAAATCGATGGTTTAATTCTAAGATTAGGTAAAATATCTGAGTCGTTCCCTCGTCATCTTTGACAACCCTGAAACAGGCTAAATCGCTCACTTGACCTAATTGATTAGAGTGTAATGTGAAGTGCTAGTTTAGTACCCCATATGAACCATGTGAGCGTTAGCCCTACTAATGGAAATGGGGCCCACACAAGGACAGAGAAAAACTCTGACCAGGGTGGGAATTAAACCAAAGACCTTCGGGTTAGATCACCGCTGGGGTACAAAACTAGCACTCCACATTACACTCTAATCAGTTACGTCCGTTGAAATATAAAGTACACGGCCACCGTTTGCAAAAACGTAACACTTCCTTGTAAATCATTCACTTGATTGGTGAAGCCATTAAATCCATGTCAAGGAAGGCTGTTTCTGCCAAGGCTTTTATTTATTTATGTGTTTATTGATTTATCTTGATCTTCATCAAATGTACATATCAATTATAACAGAACAAACTATGGAAATATTTCTCTGAAATATCAAGGAGCAAAAGTATGGAATAATTTACCAGCTGAAATATCAAGGAGCAAAAAGTATGGAATAATTTATCAGCTGATTAAAGGAATCAACTTCATATAGAAAATGTAAAAAGTCGTTGAAAACATATATCTCCCATGAGGTATTTTAAGTGGACCTTAAAATAGAAATACACAGCGCAAAGTTTATAAAAATAGATACCATATATTGTTCTATACTGTGATTGTATCATTTGCATTGCAGTCTATCTTGACGCCCAACTTGAAACAAATTACTGTTTAATGCATTATGGAGGAGACCCTACTTGTAAAAGCTCAAAAGAGGGTTTATTGGAAAATCAGGAGCGAGGATCGAGGATCGGGGATCGCGGATCGAGGATCGAGGATCACGGATCGAGAATCGATCATAACCTGAACTAGAGCTTTTTTTAAAATATAAAAGAAGAACAATAACAAGTCTGGAAATTAATTGTGTGCACAGAAATTAAGACAATAATATGATCCGTAGATTCACTTTAAAATTTAACTCATTTTACATTGTACCATAACTGCCTCAAAGGGGTAAATGTCAGTGCTATAAAAAGAGCCCTTCCAGCACCCCAATTGTTTAATGGATATTTCTTTCTTTCTTCATCGATCAAAATTAAACAAAAAAAAAGTGCTTTCAGGGCTTTGAGTGTCCTGAACACATATTGAAAATAGAAAGTGCCTGACACTAAAATTTGAACAATTTAAGAGCAATCAAACAGTAAAAATTCTGTAAAGCCCTGCTCCATCTTATTTTCTTTTGTAATAAACCCCCCTCCGCCCTAAATTAAGTGGCGAGAAAGTAACATTTTCGAAAACAGAAAAGAAAAACTAACGTTCTGAAAGTTATAGTCGTTGCTTGCGTTGTCAGTTTCGTTATCTAAATCTGTAGGACATTATGAAAAACAAATCAATTAGTGGATTACAGGTATCGGAAATTCCTTCGTGATCTAGAACGTTGATGTAAATTTCAATATATTTTTGATAGCGTGGGATTTTTGCAGTGGTTGAGAGCACCAGAGTTAAGACTGCACCAAGCAAGATTGTGAGTATTAAATAAACCTAAAATATTCCACCTTGTGACTTTTGGAGAACACTGCTTCAAATGCAGAGTCCTAGAAAGTGTGAAGTAATGCGATACATCTCTTCGAACAGTCAATCGGGGTGTCTCGAAAACGAAGACCCTTAGACCCAGAAAACTCAGAAACGAACGAAGTACATGGAGGCCCAAAACCCTAAATTTACCTAACCCTAGGCCTAACTAGGCATAAAGTTGGTTTTAGGCCAAGGGTTAGCCAAATTGAGGGTTTGGGGGTACTGGATTCGTTTCCGAGTTTTCGAGTTTTCGGGGTCAGTATTAGGGTCTTCGTTTTCGAGATACCCCAGTCAATCCTGTGTTTTTTCCATGTGAACGCGGTGAAAATGTTTACTCCAGGCGACTGATCCCGAACCAAAGAAAACCTGTTTCCTGCGTTTGTGGGCTTGTTTTCTAGACAGACTGGAAAAAAAACTGAGCAGCCGAAGACTTTTTATAACTTCTCTTGAAAAAGAAAAAGAAAAAGAAAACGAAAAAAGAAAAAAATACGATGAACTCGGGGAAATAGCCACGAACACCAATAAGTATAATTTTGTGTAGTTGTTTTATTTAGGTGTGAAAATAAAAGGTTTCGAATTGTTCGCGTTTTGATGTTTACGGTTGTTGCTTAATGAAATCATTTTCTTTACTTTCTTCTATAGAAAAATTCATTGCCTAATTACTGAATTCCACGGTAAATTTTACGCTAAAAACCGATATCGCATGAATCACGAAGCGATGAGTGCGATATCGGTTTTTCGAGTGAAATTTACTTTGGAATTCACCAGTTTGGCAATGAATTTTTCTTGAACGGCATTAATTTTACAATAAAACAAGCACACCCTAAGCGAGCGAATGGAAAAGGAAAAAAGCCATTTCAGAGTTGACTGTCAATAGCCGGTGAATAGGAATCGCGCTAAAATTAGAAGCCATAAAAAAACTTTGTCAGTTCAAGGTCAGAAGAGAGTTTTAGTGATGTACTTTATCTCTAACACTAAATTGCGTTTAGGTGCTTTAAACAAACTTCTGAAAACACAAGTTGGTGAAATTTCCCCCTAATTTTACGAGAACTCATCGAGATTATGAACCAGAGCGTCGCACCGGAATCGCGAGGTCACGGGTTCAAACCCCGTTGAAGTCCTGAATTTTTCAGGCTTCTCTTCGCAATTGCAAAAATTGCGTTCATAACTGCGAAGATCATAGCTTCACTTGATTTCATATCCGCAGTTCATATATGATTCATTTCATATACCATTTTCATCATTGATTCATTCCTCACGGGACCATTAGAACCTACAAATGACCAGCTCCCAACGTCAGTGGCTTCATAGCTCAGTTGGTTAGAGCGACCCACCGGAATCGCGAGGTCACGGGTTCAAACCCCGTTGAAGCCCTGAAGTCCTAACCCTAACCTTTTTCAGGCTTCTCTACGCAATTGCAAAAATTGCGTTCATAACTGCGAAGATCATAGCTTCACTTGATGGAATAGACTTAATTAAGGTGGCTTACTACAGTCTGCCGAAGAAAAAGATAAAGGTTTTGGAATCTGTGAAATTAAAGCAACAGGATATCTCTTCTGAAGTGTTAGTCACTGCAAGTGATGTAAAATGTAATTTTACTGAACAAATAAATGCAAATCAGGGGAAAATGCTGAACATAGTGATCAAGCTCCTGGAGGGGGGACTGGAAACTAGACACTTCTAAGGATTTTTTCTCGAAAACCAGCCGTACAACCCCACCTCAAAATTTCAGGATTTCCGAAAGCGAAATGTAGAGAAATAAATAGTTAAATCTGCCAGACAGGTTTTTCACAAATGACAAAAACGTCGATTTTCGTCTATTTTAATAATAACTGAAAAACCGTCTGATAGAACAGAAACAGATAACCGTGTTGCTTGTAGCTTTTCCTAAGCTCTGAACAGAGGGTCTCATTGGGGTTAAGCGTGTGGCGTGAAACGTCCAAAAAATTAACCGTGTACCGTGTTTGCTTCACCCCCATTGAGACCCTCTTGTACGGCTAGGTTTTGAGAAAAAGGCCTTTGAAATATTTAGTTTCCAGTCCCCCCTCCAGGAAGTCCGTCACTATATTAAGCGTTTTCCACTGATTTGTATTTATTTGTCAGGTAAAATTACATTTTACATCAATTGTTGTGACCAACACTGCACAAGAGACATCATTTTGCTTTAATTTCACAGATTTCAAAATTTTGATATTTTTTCTTCGGATAACTGTAGTAATCCACCTTAATCACGAAATTGTTTAATTCCCTAGGTTCTTTGTGAACTCCGGCTGTTTTCAAATTGTCCTATCTTAAGATTAGATTATTTCCTACCTGATACTAAAAGACCGTACGGTATCCAGATGTTTCGCCCGAAACCCTGTTCACCCGGAACTACAGATGATTCGCCCGATGATATTGAATTGACTTAAATTGGTACACAACACTCCTAACGTGAAACCAATAAATTATGGAGAATTAAAGATTAACTAGCATGCAAACAGGCTCTTCTTTGTTCAACGGGTAAGGCGAGGTTAGACGCAAACTTTTCATAATCATTTTCGATAACAACATGACTTTGTACAGTTATGCAAATGTCCTCAAATAAATTGAAAATATCCTGCAAAGGTTGGTCAAGACAACGTGAACATAGGCGTTGTTGCTTGCAATATTTCGGCTGGCCAACACCAGCCTTCTTCAGGTTTATTGAATGGATAAATGCTAGTAACAAGATCTTTATATTTACCGGAAATGACATAAAAATGCTACGTGATGTGTTATGAAAACGGAAATGCATAAAAAGAGGAGAGAGAATAATACATGATAACAAGATGAAAAAACAAAAGAAAATTAAAAGGTAGCTAAACTAAATTACATTTCATCTCTTCTGTTAAGGCCTGCAGGCTCCAGTGTTTTTCCTCTGTGTATGAGGAATGCCTCACGAGCCTTTCTGATGGAGTCACGACTAGTGTGTAGTTGTTCGAGCGGTATAAGGATCATGTGATCCTCCGCGTGACCACTGGTCAGGAAGTGTCGTGAAACCGCAGTGGGGGTATAACTACAAAA
Organism: Montipora foliosa; assembly: GCF_036669935.1. NCBI lineage: Eukaryota > Metazoa > Cnidaria > Anthozoa > Scleractinia > Acroporidae > Montipora > Montipora foliosa. The sequence continues at coordinate 48,421,984 of NC_090871.1, read as the reverse complement.
GGGGCTTATAATAGGTCGCCTATGTTCATTAAAGCGGTCTTTAAGACGACGTTTGGTCTCTCCGATGTACTGAAGATTACATTTAGTGCACTGAATCATGTAAATTACATTAGGGGTTTCACAAGTAATTTGTGATTTGATTTTGAAGGTTTGTCCAGTACTATAAAAGTATATTGATTACGGCCATCCTCAATAAAAGGACAGGCGGTGCAACTAGTTTTATTGCACCGAAACGAGCCGGATGGAGACCCAGATTGGTCGGTGTAAGTAGGTTCCGGCAATTTAGCTCTAACTAGAATGTCACTAATGTTTTTACAACGCCGGTAGGCTACTAAAGGGAGATTAGTAAAAACATTTTTACAGCGACCAGATGAATAAAGCACGTTTGAGTGTTTGTGAATTATACGGGATATGTTAGGTAAAGCGGGGTTATAGGTAATGACGAACGGAACAGTATCTCTGTCTGTTGTTTAGGTTTGGGTTTAAGAGCGTCGTTCCGGGAAATGTCAGAAGCACGTCGTATCTGGGTTTTAAGGAAATTAAGTTCGTAACCTCGGTTGACGAGGTAGTCCATAAGTTCCTTACAGCGTTAATTCAAAACACTCATAATTCGGAAACACTTAACGTGCTTCATTCATCTGGTCGCTGTAAAAAATTCCTACCGGCGTTGTAAAAACATTAGTGACATTCTAGTTAGAGCTAAATTGCCGGAACCTACTTACACCGACCAATCTGGGTCTCCATCCGGCTCGTTTCGGTGCAATAAAACTAGTTGCACCGCCTGTCCTTTTATTGAGGATGGCCGTAATCAATATACTTTTTATAGTACTGGACAAACCTTTCAAAATCAAATCACATATTACTTGTGAAACCCTAATGTAATTTACATGATTCAGTGCACTAAATGTAATCTTCAGTACATCGGAGAGACCAAAAACGTCGTCTTAAAGACCGCTTTAATGAACATAGGCGACCTATTATAAGCCCCTTTTGTAGTTATACCCCCACTGCGGTTTCACGACACTTCCTGACCAGTGGTCACGCGGAGGATCACATGATCCTTATACCGCTCGAACAACTACACACTAGTCGTGACTCCATCAGAAAGGCTCGTGAGGCATTCCTCATACACAGAGGAAAAACACTGGAGCCTGCAGGCCTTAACAGAAGAGATGAAATGTAATTTAGTTTAGCTACCTTTTAATTTTCTTTTGTTTTTTTCATCTTGTTATCATGTATTATTCTCTCTCCTCTTTTTTATGCATTTCCGTTTTTATAACACACATCACGTAGCATTTTTATGTCATTTCCGGTAAATATAAAGATCTTGTTACTAGCATTTATCCATTCAATAAACCTGAAGAAGGCTGGTGTTGGCCAGCCGAAATATTGCAAGCAACAACGCCTATGTTCACGTTGTCTTGACCAACCTTTGCAGGATATTTTCTATTTTAAAGTTTTTTTATGGTGTGGTCACGATCTATTTTGATCCAACGTAGAGCAAGTTTAACTATTCTGTAAAACTCGTAACTATTTCTCCGCCTCGGTGTAATAAGGCCGCCAAATTAAAAGGGAGCCTGGCCACTAGTTATCATGCGTTTTGTGTCGGAGTGCACTTCACCATTCTTCTCTCTCCTGGTCGAGTCGATACCCGAAAAAGTTGTGCAATGGTGGATATTTTCAGAAGGAAAGATAAAAACTGTTCCAACTTAATTTCAAAAGACAGACGTCCACGACGTTAAAGGGGCTAGGTCACGCTATTTAGGTAATTTTCTTTAATTTTGTATATTATGAACTCTAAACGACAAATTGGCAGAGCAAAATTCAAGATTTCATTTGCCAAATCACGGCCACATAACAACTGAGAATGATTTTCCAGCTTTGTAAATGACATTTTGATATAGACTGTTATAAATTTGCAAAAGGTGGGCCGACGTTTTTCAAATTTACCCAAATTCAATCCATTTCAATCCTCTCCAGTTTTGTCCATCCATGTCCCTTCTTGGCTTCCTGTGTTTTGTTAGAGTTCTTCTATACTTTTGAACAACTATTTTGATATTTTAGTTAATTCTATGACCATTCGATCAGTGCTGAAATTGCCTAAAAACTACGTAATCTCGCCCATTTAAGTAAAAGGGTTCGGAGCAAAGTCAGCAGAATCAAATTTAAGAGCTCGAGGTTGAGCGTTCCTTGACATGGAATTATGGTTCAGTCATGGGCTCCTGCTCCTTAGCCTGTTTCAGGAAGTTGACAAGACACTCAGATATTCTGGCTAATCTCAGAATTAAACCATCGATTTTTGTTTCATATTTTTCTGATATGTCAGTTAAACTGCCCAATCTTCAATTGCTATAGTCTGCTCAACTGAGAGAAAAAAACTAGCAGAGGTTTCATGCCGCAGGTTGTCGTAGGGTTCGTTAGCTGCAGCGGATATCTACTCTGAGCATATGAAATTTACGTACATTTGTTGTCCTCATGTCTGACTTTTCAGGGTATGTAAAACACATGGAATATTTCGACCCATTCGGACCAATTGTTACCTCGTGAGTTGAACTGTCACATCAAACTTGAACTTTACATTGTCACTTTGCATGTTGAATTGTCAGCTGAAGTTTTGGTCTTCGCTTACTCAAGCGTCCATCATGATATTGCATTGTCAACACGAATGTTTAATTGTAAACTTGAATGTTGAATCACGAATGTCGAATCGTAAAGATCTGAAACATGAATGTTGAATGCTGAGGTTGAATGTTGAATTGTGAAATCTCACATTGTCCACAGGAATTTTGAAGCGTAAGCTTGAATACTACATTGTAAACAAGAATGTTGAATCGTAAAGTTGAATGTTGAATTATGATTTTGAATTTTGGGGGAGACATAACGCCATAATTCCACGCACGAACCGTCGTTAAATTACCGTAAGCATAATTAAACGTCTCTATGTAGCACTTCTACCATTTAGAAAAACTAGTTTCCTTATTTCTTGCGGAAGTTTTTTATGCAAAGTGATGAAGACCCACAAAATTCTGTATCACACACGATGCTTTTGTTGACGTCATCAGCCTGCACAATGGGATTATTGAATTTACCACCGAAGTTAGAAAGATATTTGACAATCACCGCGACGTGACGCGGAACATAAGATCAGCCAAAACGACCGTGCCAGGAAAGAAGGAAGGTTAAAAGCACGACCCCGGATAAAAATAATTACTGTAATTATACAAAGCTATCGCTTTGATGATCCATACGATGTTTTTGAAATTCATATTTAATCAATACATGTTTCGGATGAAACATCATCCATCGTCAGTTGACAAATGAGAAATAAACTAAAGTTGAGCAATAAATAGTGTGTAACAAAGTGAGATATAACATGAATAATTAAGGATGAAGGCGAGAACAGAATAAAAACACCCAACCACGAAACAAAACAGAAAAAACCAAACTGTTTAGGCTAAGAAAAGAAACTAATTAGTATGAAAAGGGATAAATTAAGATGTTTGACTTGGGAATTTAGAGATGGCTGCTCCCAAAGGATATGCATGGCTTCTTTGATTTTCAATTGGAAAGCGCAGTCGGTAACATGATGACAGAATAAGGCAGTTTCAACTTGTCTCATTTTGGAAACGATGAGGACCCGGAAAAGCATGATACTCTTTTTCTAATATCTAGTCGACGAAAACGATTATAAGTCCTGCAGAAAATCATAAAGTGGTCGTTAACAGAGATCGATAACTGTAGTTCTTTTAAAAAATTACCCTGATTGCCATAATACTGGTGACGTCCTTGTTTTATAGATTTTACGAAAATATTGCTTGGCTTCTTCTTCCGGATCCTTGTGAAAATTCAAGAGTAACAAAGCTAACATCGAGAAAGAAAAATCCCTCTCTATCGCAGCGTCTACTGTTCGTTTTAATTTGTCGCCAAAGCATTCGTGTATTCTGAACTGAGATTTTAGGAGGTTCAGTTAAGAAACTGGACGACGGCCATGACAACCGGACAACGCCAGAAAAAATAAGTGGAAAACTAATGGTGCTGTACGTGTAGCACGTGCTTCAGCACATGCGGAACTCTGCATATCAACGACGTCAATTCACCAAATTTGAGGTGAGCTTACAAATGTGAAACTTTCATTCGATTCCCTATTTTTTTCCCTGAAACCGCTCAGAGCAATTTATTTTTAGGATACTTAGTTCGCTTTTTGCGACATGAACGAGAACTACTTATGATAGAGCAAAGTCTTATTTTTATTTGAGGTTTTTTGTCGACCTCCCGGTCGTATATACGGTCCCGCTTATCATATATCCATCGAAATAAAGTTAAATATTTCGCACTTTGATGAAACCAAAAAACAAAACCGGCTACCATTCATTCCCACGCCGTGTTTAGCAAAATCCTCTTTTCAATCACACTGAAGAAAATGTCACATTGCCATTGATTTGTGTAAAAGCGCTTGATTTTTTTTTTCTTTTTGCTGTAAAATAGAGGAACTCTAGGCATAATTTTTAAGGTGTCATTCTGAACTTTTTAATTTTTCGAAAAATTAAGGTAGCCCTGAATTGGCTGCCAAGAATTTTTTTAAAAACTTTGCCAATAGCTCTATCTCAGATACAATTAAAAAATGGGGGTCACCGAGTTGAGATATAAGCAAGTAGAGACGGAATATAGGGTGCTCATGTTTTGTTTTTAAGCAATAATTAGTGTTTCATATTGTGCCATAATATTGCTGTTACGTGATACAGTGCTGTCGTGACAACGCTTTTAATAGAAAGGTCCTTAAAAGTAGTGAAACTGGTTCCAGCGATCTTAAAATTAAATCTGCTTTCGTATATTAGATTCATCATTCTCCCTTCTTCTAACGGTTATTGCTACCGATGAACTGAAAAAGGCCGAGACCTACAACGGATTATACTCCGTTGTTTTTATAAATTGAAAGCTTACCTTCCTTGGCGATGAAGTGTTGGTAGCTTACAGGTTTTGAAATCCAACTGATTCTCCTATAAGTTGAGCAACAAATCACTTACTGGGCCGTCGACGCAATCTATTCAAAACTGATCGACGCCGTTGACTTTGTATGGATTGCATCAGCGCCCCGGGGAAGTAAATGCTATTGGCCTCTGAGTTGCGTCTATCAAGTGATATTAAAGGCCACATCGGGTTATGTTAATCAGATCATGAAAAGATGCCTTTGAATAGTTGAAAGCTAGTGTGAAGACATACCTTGCTTGGATACTTTTCATCAGACAACCACAACCAAAAGAAGAAAAACTGGAAAATGAGTAATTCTGATTCTAAGCTTTTAATAAATGTGTTAACGAGAAGATGAATTATTGACTCGCGTCAGTTTAATTTTATATTTTTTGAATTGCTGGTACAAAAAGATGCAATTACGTAAAGAATTGATAGCTTCACTGTCATCAAACAAAACCAAAACCAAGCAAAGCCCTGGCCAAACTATCGAACAAAGTTGGATTGAAGGCTCCAACTTTGCTCGATCCAACATTGTTCGACAGTTTGGCCGCCCATGTTGGAAGATGTTCGTCCAACATTTTTTGCTCGATCAAATGTTGGATAGAGTTTGCTTTTGATCAAACATACAACCACAATTTCTGTTTGACACAGCAATGTTGTAGTGTTTTGCCGCTCTTCCAACAAAGTTGTGTCCTGAATCGAGTCACGTTCGTATTGCTAGCCAATCACGAATCGCTATCTTATTTTCAAGCCAAGGCTTCTTGCATCATTTGCAACAGAGATGGCGGACAAGGAGCAAGGGGGACGTCTTGGTTGTTGATGAACAAGCCAGAAACCTTGATCAGCGAATAGGAAGCAAGGCCATGTCTGTGGGACACTTTTAGCCTACCTAATCATTATCGCTGTTTGGAGATGTCTGGTTCAATAGCGTTTAAAATTCCTGCAAATTGATCCGAGCTCATAATCATCATCCCCTAAGCGCGAATGTATCTTGCAAAGAATATACACTTTTCTACTCGTTCTCTTAATCATTCTTTGGTTTTTCCTCGTTTGAATACGTCCTTTCCGTCCTAAAACAACTTCCGTAGCATAACGTTTCGCCACATTTTCAAATTTTGCGCCAACTTAAACTTGAATTCGTCAAGCACAATGTTGCATGTGGAATCCAACTTTGTTCGATAGTTTGGCCAGGGCTTTACCCTAAAAAGCTCAGCTAGAATTTTCGGGAGCTTTTTTTCTGGCTGAAATTCTCGAAAAGGTAAGTTTTGATCCCTGTAATTTTCGGATCACTAGACTTTAGCTAAGAAATCCGAACAGATGAATTTTGGGGGATGAAAATATGCCTATATCTACCGTTTAAATACCAAAATACGTTTAACAATGCTACGTTTAACTGGTTTTGAATTATACTCTGGTTGGGTGCCCCTGATGAAACGTCAGTTTAAATGTTTATTTCATCGCATAGATGAGGAAGTTGGGGTAACATTCTACTGTTCACCGGCTGATACTAGTGTTCAGTCTTCGTCGGTCTCTTTTTCCCTTGTTGCTGAAGGCTAAATTTAATGACACGAACAACGGATACCTTTATTGCGAAATGGAAAAAAAATTTTCCTTGGTGAATCCGTAGTTCGGATGAATATATCGATATGTGAAAAATTTGCATTAAATTTACTCTACATAACATGAAAAGGTTTTAGCCAAAAAACGTATTCTTTATAAATTAAATTAACGATAATTTATAAACACTTATATACTGACATTCAATTTAGCCGTAAATTAGCGGCTACGTTTGTCCTCTGTAATATCCAAGGCCCTTTAGTTAGCCGTCAATTAACGGCTAAGTTTGTCTTCTGTAATATACTACTGATATACAAGACAAACAGCCGTTAATTTACGGCTAACTAAAGAGCCGTACATCTTACAGACGACAAACTTAGCCGTTAATTTACGGCTAAATTGAATTTCAGTATAAAATGTATATATAATCTCGTTAATTTAATTTATACAGAGTAAGTTTTTGGCTAAAACTTTTACACGTATGTAGAGTAAGTGTGATGCAAATTTTTTAATATGTATATAACTAACTGTGAAAAGATGAACAACTGAATAGACAACCGACGGTCCCAATAATGTTTAAAGCGGACTTTCTACACTGACACAGTTATATATGTTTTTCGTACAATTTACTAACATAAATTTTCAATATGCGTCTGTCTTTCTGGTTGGTCTGGCAAATCGAAACTTGAACTGACAAAAAATGATTGACTATTGGATCCTACTGTTTGCATTTCATTGAAGTCTTTCAACTTCCTGACTCTCTGAGGACAAGAGTAAATTCCTTTCACTGGTCCAAGGTTTAAAAACCATGGCAATGTAAATTACGTTTCAGCTAAGGACGTGATCTAGCATCGTGTATCGCTGAAACTCAATCACGTTTTTTCCCCTTTACATGCAGATGCAGGAATTTAAGACAGCTACGAAATTTTAACAAAAAAATCTGGAATATGTTCGGCAACGTCGTTAACTACCTCCATGCCATGGTGACACCGAGGTCACCTGCACAACTTTTAATTAGCTGTTAAAAAAACAAACTGTATATTATAACGCCGCAAACGTTAGTGGCAGCCCAAGAGGTCCTGGAGCGAACGTTAGTTACGCAATCCCATTGTTGATGTTAAGGGGCCTTACAACTAACAGCACTAAAATGCCGAAAAGGGTATCATGCTTAAAAGGGTACAGACGCATAAATCATGTCATTATGCAACACACATGTCATCGGATAACAAGCATCTTGTCTATGGTATAAAGTGCTGCTGTTAACAATGTGAAATGGTATAAGATCTCGCCTCACGCCTTCACGCGAAAAGGACGAAAAAAAACAGTAAAGGGTTCACAAAGGGTTATATAATACTACATTTCATTCACAAACATACATAAAGAAACTGCAATTTTTTCATCTCGAAACTGTTTCTTTTTTTTGCTGGAGCATTTGCAATGAGGCAATTACGAAAATGTTTAACTGCATTACGAAATAGCAGTTTTAAAATATATCATACTTGCAGGATCATGATAAATTGTAACTTTGCGAAACATCATTTGACTCGTCATTTTTGACAAAAAAAATACGCCACCCCTTAAAAAACTCTATTAAAGGTTACTGTAGTCAATTTTTTTGCTCATTGCAAAGCTTAAGAGCTTCTGCCTGAGAGACCGGGGCAGACTTGGAAATGAAGGTCGGCCGATTTCGCTTAAAATTGGTACACAAAGTACTTATGTCGACTTATGTAATATGCCAAAGTTTCAGCTTCAACGACTTTTTTTTAGCCGAGTTCTGGATATCAGCCCCTCAGGGGTCCCCAGAGGCTGATTTTCAGTGTAATTTTGGCCTTTTTTCTTAAATCTCTTTTTTACCAACATGAAATTAATTTCAGGCAAAAACAAAACCATATTTGTAAAGCCCTATCCTTAGGCTTTTATGGGTGAGAACATTATCTCATGGAATTTTTTCGCTAGCCTGTGGCTGTTATCACAACTTGGTCATATTTGAGGCATATGGGAAGCAACCGGAAATGGCATGTTTTTCAGACCAAATATTTTCCATGCCCACGTTTTATATCTTGAGGTCTTAGTATCCCTGCAAAGTTCAGCCCTTTGTTTAGTAATATCAAGAAAAAAATACTAAGGTTGAGGCTTTTTACTAAGAAAAAAACTTACGAGAAGATGGCTAACCAGCCCACTTCCGGTTAGAGTTTCAACAAAGCGTGTCTGCAAAAAACAGCCATTTAATTTCGATTATCTTTTTTCCTTCCAAGTTATGGTTAAAAGAGACTCTGAAGTTAATTGTCACCGAAAAGACTTGCCGTTAATAAGAAATTTTTATGTGATGTTTTTAGGACCGATCAGATAGTGGTCCGACAGCGGTTATAAATTTCTTGGAAGAAGTCTTGAAAATTACGGACAATAGAGCCGCTGCGAAAAACTCTTTATTTACCTAACAACACATCTCTTGCCGGTAAATCACAACGCAAAATTGCATCTTTTTTCGTCCAAACTGCAACGTTAAGTTTATCTCCTTTGTTCAACTCGTTCAACGTATCACGTCTGTGGCCCGTAGTAATGAAGCGCTAATTAAATCAGGATATAAGCAAGCTTTGTAGTTCCATTCAGTAGTACTATAACCCACCTGTTTGGGCTTTAATATTTTCTGAAGAAAAAAGATCTTATCGGTCTCTTTAAATGCAACCACAACATCTGTCGTGACACTACTTGAGAATCGTTTTGAACCTTTAAAGACATTTGGAATATAATTAAAGCTAAGTCTAACACAAATAGCAGTCACTCTTCTAGTCTATTTGCAAAGTGTCTGGATAAATTCACTTACAAAAAAAACGCTTACCTGGCTTCACTTTTACAGACATGCCCCTTTCCTACAATCCCTTAAAGTTGAGGTAACATTAGAAACTTTAGCCCCAGCGATAAATTGGTCGCAAGTGCGTCGTTGTGAGTTAGATATACACAGGTCGATTAATATACCGTACGTGACGAGGTCATTGTAGTTTGCTGGCTATGACTGACTTGGAATTCAGTTGTTTTCTCGTGCAGATTCGTCTCCTTGATATTGCAGAGAATGATTATGATAGAACTTGTATGAGAACCTCAATGGCATGATTTGTTTGACTGAATATTTACGCAAACGGGTGAATTTTCGGCGGTGACGTGGACATATCACAAATCGTCTTTGATTTATATCTTTTGTGACGCCCAGACAAGCAGCTTGGTTAAGAATTAACTCCATTCAGTAAAATTGTCAACTCTGTGTGACGCAGTCAGTTATATTACCAGCAGCGCCCACTTTGACTAGCAGGGCGTAACATCTCGATCTAATGTCGCTAATGGGAGAGTCACTTATCACCTACAGCATGCATAATGGCCCTCCAGGGCGATTACCGCCTAGGTTGCTTCTTATTACCGAAACCAGAGTTAAGGGTCAGCAATTCAGTGTGAGTCCATAAAGACTTACTTTTTCATGTGATCTACAGCTACGGGTGCGATAAAAAAAACCCCAAGTCCTTAGGGGTCCAAGAAAGCTGAAAATATTTTATTTCCCAAGTTGCCAAAACAGTAGTCTTTGCCGGAAGGATAACCCACTCCATCCCTGTCCTATCTTTGATATATATGCAGTATGGATGCCACCATGGATCTGTGCTGTTTGAGAAAGCAACAAAATACTGATAGAGAAAGGGAAAGAGTGCCCGTGAGTAATCTTCCAGCAATTTAGCGGATTGGCGGCGGAAAACGGACCGTCTTGGACGTCCTTATCAATCATTTACAACATACGT
>NC_090871.1:48391674-48404174 GCF_036669935.1 Montipora foliosa | reverse complement strand
TTGATGAAGTGCGATAAGCTTACAAAACTTTAGGGTTAATAAACTCGGGCAGGAGCTCATGAGTAGGACCTTGCCTCTCCCATACAAGCCCTATGAGTCAACCTTTGCTCGTATCTTTCTATTTTAGAATGCCACGAGTTCTTCGGCTATGCACACACTGTTTAGAATGGCTAATCAGAATAAAGTTATTGTGGAACGAAGACAAAAATAGCAAAAACAATGTATGCAAATTGTGCAAATTGATGTAAATTGTTGTAAATGTGAGTTTCCTGCTGAAGGATTAGTTCTAAAAGTAGAAAGATACGCGCAAAGGTTGACTCAAGGATATAATGAATTGGGGGGCCCCTAGTCATGGGCTCCTGACTAGGGCTTTAGGTTTTCGCGGATTCCCTTGCTTCAATCGAATTAATAGGGTGTGTAGATTTGATGGATTTTCGCGAAATTTGGCCAAAATGTTCCTTGGTTGTTAACGCTCTAAATTGTGTGAGGCTTTTTTGATATTTCAAATTCTCCTGCTTGTACGCTCTTTTAAGTGACGAAGATCGGCAAATATTCTGTTCGCTAAGTTCAAATGAAATATTTGCTTGCGAATAGGATTTTTTATGTTTTTCCCTGACAAACTAATGTTAAATTAATTTCTTGCATTACGGGTTGCGTGACAACATCCGGGATGTGCTGAGAAGGCATAGGGCTAAATCAAAGGATATCCCCTCTGGGGGCATGCAGTACTATTTCACAGTCGATTACCCTCGCGTCGGAAACCCAGTGCAGCTTTAGAAGTGGAAAAAGCACAATGGACATGATTTTCCGCTTGAAACACGTTCAAGAAAAGTGTACCGAACAGAACATGCCGCTTTATGTAGTCTTCATAGACTTCAGTAAAGCCCGTCGATACTGTTTTGCGACAAGGACTTTGGCAGGTACTCAAGAAATATGGTTGTACAGAGACGTTTGTCAGCCTAATCGAGGCACTCCATACAGGTATGCAAGCAAACGTGGCAATGAGTGGTTCAATATCTTAAGACGTTTCAGTAAGCAACGGGGTGAAACAAGGGTGTGTGCTGGCACCTACTCTCTCCTCGATATTTCCGGCAGCCATGCTTAGCTTGAGGTGGCCCTGAAAGACACTTCAGGAGAAGTATACATTCAAACGAGGAAAGAAGCAGACTTATTCAATGTGGCACAGTTTAAAGCCAAGAGTAAGACATCGATAAAGATAGTAAGACAATGCTCTATGCCGGCGACAGTGCTCTAGTTGCACACAGTGTGGAAGATATGCAATCTTTAGTGGAGAAATGCGCAAGAGCAGCTAGCCAATTCAGCCTCCAAATCAACATCAAGAATACAGAGTGTCTTTATCAACCACCAAAGTTCCAGTTATCAACATCACTATCAGAAGAGATCAGCATTGGTACAGAGCCACCAGTCAAGTGCAAGACTTCTAAGTACCTAGGGAGTACTGTTTCAGAGAATGCTAGGTTGGAAGATGAACTATCTCTCAGAATGGGAAGAGCGAGTGCTGTGTTTGGAAACGTGAGGGACAGAGTGTGGAACAATTGACATGTGTCTATCCGTGTGAAATGCAAAGTGTACAGAGCGACAGTGCTGGCTACTCTATTGTACGGTGCTGAAACTTGGACTGTCTACAGAGCGCAGGTGAAGAAACTCCACGCGTACATGATGAGACACCTTCGAGCCATAATAAACATCTCATGGAAAGACAAGATAACCAACATAGAAGTGTTGAAACGAGCTGGTCTACCATCAATGGAGGACATGCTAATACAGATGAACCTGAGATGGCTCGGACATGTTGAGAGGATGGACGAGCGTCTCCCTCGGCAGGTACTCTACTCACAGTTATGCGAGGGCAAACGCAATCAGGGTAGACCAATGCAAGGCTCAGATTTAAAGACACTGTAAAAAGAAGCCTGGATAAGCTGGACATAGACAGGAGTTCCTGGCAGCAGAAGGCTAAGGACAGAGCTGTGTGGAGGAATCTGATCAGACCCAAATGAAACAGCCATTGTCGCCCACGACAGGCTGCTATGATGATGATGATGATGATCATGACTCTCGCTTCATTCAATTCTTTGACTCGCTGGAGAAGGAGTGTTTTTTCATCGTTCGACCTTTTTAAGAGGTGAGTTCTCAGTTTGCTCTGTCCGGTTCTGTCGAGCTGTGAACACTTGCCCCCTGTTTATTATCGTCGATTGTCTTTCATTCCCCTTTTTTGCATGTACGGCTCGCAGTTGCAGCTCGTTTGTTTGATCCGCCATTGGTATGTCTAGTGGGGTTCCATCTGTTCTTATTTTGGGTCACCATTTGTTAAGCGCCTTAAACGCGATTTAAGATCCCATTTTGACCCTCTGGCCGATCATAATTTTAAAGTTGGGGGAAACGTGTCCGTTTATTTACAGGGCGTTGGCGGACGTACTTTGGCAAAGCTTCGGTCGTTCGATCTTCACGTGGTTGAACAGATTGCTCCTGATGTTTTGATTCTCGATATTGGGACTAATGATCTTGTGGATACAAGTCCTGAGGTTGTTGGTTCCGAGATAGAGAGTTTAGTTTGTCTCTTACTCAGCGGGTCAGTACCATGTAGGGGCGACGTTTTGCGAGCATCACGCTTCCTTTAGAGTTTTCTATATACATTCCTTGCATTTTTTTTACTTTTTTATTCTCACACCTTCCATGCCTCAATTTTTCCGTGATTTGTAACTTTTAGTCCAGTCATGGGACACATCGCTGATGTGTCAAGTTTTATTGTTATAGTTTTGGAGATTCGTCCTCTACATTAGGGTTTGTGGCTGTTTCACTTACTCTGTTATTTTGTGTGAGGATTCGTCCCCCACAGTTTAAGAGAGGATTCGTCCTCAACTTTATGGATTCGTCCATTGTTTACTTGTTGTGGTTTTATCCACTGTCTCAGGGCAGATTCGTCTACTCTGATTACAGGAGACTTGTCGCCATTGTTATAGTGTGGATTCGTCCACTTTTTCTTATAAAGCTTGGGTTTATGGCTGTTATCAATTTTTATGTTTGGATTTATTTTGGCATAAGAAGGAAGCTGTTGCGTCGACTGTTTGTCTGACAGGTTTTCCTTGCAGCTTCTTTTGGTTTTCCCATGACTGGTCCTGTTAATCTTTTATTTTCACTGTCAAAATATTGTTTTGGGTGGTATATGGTGTGTTTTGTTACTGCTCTTTTGCAGACTCAGTAGGCCCCCAAAGCGCTCAAATCGTCTACGCAATCCTTCTGCCAAGGCAGTTGGGATAACTGCTGGGGGTGAACCTCCCCGAAAGAAGTCCAGGGGTGAAGCTGTGCAGCCAACCTGCTAACCCAGGCTCATCATCCGCGGTTAGCACCGACCAGTCTGCTACCCCATCAAGCTCAGCTCCAGTTGAGCCACAACCCATCTCCCTCTCTCCAGGAATATTGGATCAATTGGTAGCACGGGTGGCAGACGAAGTAAAGCGCCGTCTTTCTCCTCCTGACGAGGACAACACCACTCCAGTAAGCAACACCTCTAGATCCAGTGCTTTGTCTGAAGTGCCGCTGGTTTCCACCCCACCTCCACCAACCAGTTGTGTCCTGGTGCCTGGTACATCAGTTGAAACTCCAGGAATGGCGGGAGCCATAGTGCTTGGGTCTTTAAGAACCACACAAGCATCATTGTCAGGTGAGTCACAAGTACCCACTTACCTTTTCTCTTCCCCAAGTCTTCCAATTGACGCCAGAGTATCGGAAAAGCTTCGTGCAAAGATCTGGAACAAGGATTTTTTTTTATTTCAGTGCTTTACTGTCTAATCCAGTTTTTGAGGATAGATATCAAGTAATCATTGCAAATTCGGACAAGGAAAAAATTCCTCCATTATGTTTAGAAAGTGTTTCCAAGGCTAAGAAGCACTTGTCAATTGAATCCTGGCTGAGTGCTTTCATGTTTTTGTTGGAGTGTACACTAGTAGGTGTCCCCATGAGGCCCCCGCCCTCATGAAATATGGGGAAGTGGTTCAGGATATGGCAGCCAGGAGTGGTAATTAGAAGTTTTACGACGAAAACTTCCCTTTTTTTAAAGCCGGCACAACCTGTTTCACTCCCATGGGGTGTAATTCATTGGGAGTTATGGATGCGGGCTCAACATTCTTCAAATCCGGCCGGTCAGGGACGTGCTAAACAGCAGGATCAAGGTATCCCCAAGGGGCATGGTTTCAAGTTTCACCGGGGAGTGGCTTGTGATGCTGTTTGTGCCTTTAAACATTTATGTTTAAGTGTGAACGTCCACACCCAGTCAGTCGGTGTAATTTTCGTGACCAGAATAGACCTTCTTCAAACCGACCCCTGCTTGCCAAGTCCCAACCTGAAAAATTATAACTTACCAATATCTGTCATTGTTGAGAGATTAGATTTCTTCCTCTCTGGGTACAACCATTCCATTGCAGTGTTTCTTTCATCAGGTTTTAGGGAGGTTTTCCTTTACATTATGAAGGTGACCCTGGTTGCTCAGACGCAAACAATTTAATTTCAGCTACAGAAAACCCTGATGTAGTAGATGCAAAAATTAGTAAGGAGCTCAAGGCAGGTCGCCTAGATGGACCATTTCGGACTCGACCTTTTTACTCATTTCGGATTTCTCCATTAGGTGTACTTTGTTCCAAAAACGACTGCTGGGGAATTTAGATTGATACACCACTTATCTTATCCCAGGGGTTCTTCTGTTAATGATGGCATCTTCCCAGACCATACTAGTGTTTCCTATGCAACTATTTTAGATGCCATTCGCCACATTAAGGCTACAGGTCGTGGGTGTTTTTTTAACCAAAACCGATGTGAAGAATGCTTTTAGGATTATCCCCATCTGTCCTGTGGATTATAGTTTACTTGGTATGAGATGGAGGAATTTGTATTATTACGATCGGTGCTCTAGTAGCCGTAAAACATTTGAAACCCTCAGTACTGCAATGGAATGGATTGCTCAGAATAAACGGAGGATTAATCATATTATTCACCTACTTGATGATTTTCTTATCATCGCGAAGTCTCAATCATTATGCCAAGATCAGTTACATCTATTCCTTGACCTATGTTCATACCTTGGCATTCCCATAGCACCAGAGAAAACATGTGGTCCTGCTACAACATTGTCCTTTGCTGGAATTGAATTGGATTCTGTTTCTTTTGAGGCTCGTTTGCCTCTTGACAAAATTGACAAATGTCTCTGTCTGATTGCTAGCTTTCTTACTTGCAAGAAGGCGACACTGAAAGAAATCCAATCGCTAACGGGCATGCTAAATTTTGCTTTTTCTGTAGTTGTCCCAGATAGAGCCTTTTTGCGAAGATTAATTGATCTCACTGTTGGGGTCCATTCGCCACATCGTTATGTAAGGATAAATCGAGAGGTCAAAGCCAACCTAAAGCTTTGGCAGTCCTTTTTGACGGGCTTCAATGGCAGGTCCTTTTTTTCTTGAGAACTTTTGGGACAGTTCAGACAAGTTGAAGCTTTATACTGATGCTGCTGGTTCATTAGGTTTTGGAGCGGTTTTTGGTAGAAAATGGTGCTATGGGAAATGACTTGATAATTGGTTACACCGGAACATTGCTATGCTTGAGTTCTATCCGATTGTTTTTAGTTTATATCTGTAGGGTCATCAAATACAAAATCGTACGTCGCATCCTGTTTTTGACAGATAACGAGGCACTTGTTTATGTCATTAATAAGCAGTCCTGCAAGGACAAGAATTTGATGTTTTTTGTACGAAAATTAGTACTGATCTGTTTACAAAACAAGATTCGTTTTAAGGCCAAACATGTTAGGGGTGTTTATAACACTCTCGCAGACTCCTTGTCTCGATTACAGGTGGATACATTCAAGCGATCGGCCCCCGTCCACATGGAGCGGGAGCCAACAGACATTCCTGTGCATCTGCAGCCTCAGAATTGGCACCTGTAATTTCCACACTATTGCAGTCCAGCCTGCAACCTTCCTCGCTTCCATCTTATCAACGGGAATGGAAGCTCTTTTCACAATTTTTACATGTAACTCTACCAAGTGTTTCTACTACCCTGCCCATTCACCCCTTGTTTTGGCACTTTTTATCGCACACATGTATGACCGTCACTATACTCCTTCCACAGTGAGCACATATGTCTCAGCTTTAGGCTACTGCCACAAGCTCTCGGGTTTTCCTGATCCCACCAAGGGTTTTTTTATTGTTCAGATGCTTAAGGGTTATGGAAAGCTTGGGTCTCGTCTTGATAGTCAGCTGCCAATTACCCTGCCAATTCTAAGTAGAATTTTGGCATCTTCAGTTAAAATTTGCCATACACCATATGATACTTGTTTACTTCACGCCATGTGTTCACTTACCTTTTTCGCTTGTATGCGGGTTGGTGAGTTCACTTGGACAACCACAAGGGAGAGAGGCTCTCTTATTCAGCTTATTCAGGGTCATTTCTTTAAAGTTCACCTTTCTTGACTTCAAACATAATTACAATCAGAGACCTTTTTCAGTTGTTATTAATCGTCGCAACAATTTCTGTCCTGTACATGTCATTTTGGCTTACTTATCTCTTAGGGGGAGTGGGCCAGGGCCTCCTCCTCGCCTTGCAGATGGTTCCCCTGTCTCACGATCTATATTTATTGACAAGCTGTCCCTGGCCATTAAGTATTGCGGTCTTGACCCTTCCAGTTATAAAGGTCATAGCTTTCGTATTGGTGCTGCCTCGTATGCTGCTGATGCTGGAATGTCTGATTCGCAGATTAGGGCTTTAGGGCGTTGGAAGTCTGATGCATTCCACAAATATATAAGAATCCCTTTATTATCAACATAGTTAATTAAGTAAAAGCTAGTGGCAACATCCTGCGGGGGAGGTTGCTGCTTTCTACCCCTGTCGTACTCTGGACTGATTTTACTGACTTGCAAGGGCAGCAGTTTTCATAAGTTCGGAGTTACATAGTGGTGGTATTATAAGGATTTTAATTTTCACTATTTTAAATGGGGGCTGACGTGCATGCGGAGCAGTCTCCCGTTTCTCGCCAATTTTTCTATTTTAATTTTGTGGTGTGGCACAGCATGCTGCCAGTGTAAATTTCTATTATTACATTTGCTGGGGCTGGCTTGTAAGGGCAGCAGTCTCCCAATTTTTATGGTATTTGCTTGCATCAAGTTAATTGTGATATCGATTTCTACTTTTACATTCACATATGCAAGGTATGACTTGCGAGGGCAGCAGTCTCCTGTTTTTATCTATTATGTCATCTATTTCCCCAGGTTGTTACATGGCCGGTCAGACAGCATGTCGGTTTTATCTTAAATCATTGACATCTTGGGGGGGGGGGGGGGGGCGGCTGACTTGCAAGGGCAGCAGCTGCCCCCTTACCAGGTTTTCCATATTTGAATTTTCTCAGTTTGACGTATTAACATACCTTCGTTACTGGTATTGCCTATTCATGGGGAAGAGGACTTCGCTTGCAAGGGCAGCAGGTCCTTTTCTATCCTTGTTTAGTTATTTTTTCAGTTCTGCATTTCCTTTGGGTGGGGCGAGCATCATTTCGGAGAATCCTCATGCTTTTGGCGTTTTTGAGTACCCTCACCTTTACTGGGCTACAAAAATATTTAATTTTGATCCTTGTAAATTATTTATGATTTCAAAACATGATTTATTAAAGCGGCTATTGGCCTTTGTTCATAGCCATTTAATTCCAACATTGGTGTGTTCTGTTGGGGCCCAGAAAACAAGCTTCAGGATATGCAGCACTGATTTATGTGTGAATTGGAGGATGGGAGAAAACATAAAATAGATTTTCTCAGCAAGAAATAGGAAAATCACAAAAGCCTTACACAATTTTGTGTTTCATCGCCTGTTCATTGACACGGAGCGGTTTGTTTCGGCGTACCTGAGAACACGAAAGCAGGTAAATCATTTGTCCAGATTCTACATTTCATTAGCTTTACAGTGATATATACTTTGTAAAGGCTTTATTACAAGCAACGCGCGTACGGAAGATTTTCCGGAAGACCCTCTTGAAGGTCTACAGTAACCTTAAAGGAAGACCAAGTGTCTTATGCAATATTAAAACTTCAGCTGAGTTCTTCACCATAGTTAAGCAAACAGACTCTTTAGCAGTATTATCAGATCTAGAAATTTCATAACAGCGTGATGAACAACAAGACAGGAACAACATCAGACACCGTAGCTACCGGTAAGTTTGGTTGAACTAGTCAGCAACGACATGGGGAAACTCCGAAAAAGTCGGAATTAATTAAACCTATGACTTTCAAATGACTGGCCTTTTACAGCGTTTCGAAGGTACTGGTGTAACACAACGGAAAGCCAAAGGGGTAAGTAAAAATTATATTATAGAAAGGAAACGTGCCAAAAAGGGTTCCACACTAGTACTGATGTAACACATTGTAAAATTCATTAATAATTCATAAGGATGACAGTCAACAGAAACGCACTATTCAGGTCACATGTGTTGCTTTGTAAATTTCGATAAAGTTCAATTGTCTGAAAGCACGGGGAGGGATTGAAAAGATAGCAGGGAAAGGCTAGGGTTGATGAATATTTAAGTAGTTGAACTCTCAATAGGATTAACTTTTATAAAGATCTCTCACCTAATTAGTATGCTTAACTTAATAAAGACGAGTCCTGGAAATTTGTACAAAGTTTATTAATCAATCAAGTTTGACATTTCAATCACAGCTATTACGTAACAATTTACTTGCCTCTTGTCAGCGTTGTTGAGAACGTTTAATGTATACTCTCCTCCAGTCTCACACAAATGACAAATTAACAAATAAAGCGAATTGGGCAGGTAACGCTCTCCATTTTGATTGGCCAGTGCACAAACGAACTAGCTCAACCAAAAGTATAGCGTACATTTGGCGACAAGTACTCTAGTGAAACGGTCAGAATTTGAACATCTTCGCATTTGAGACCGGCCACTCCAACAAGTTCTGACATTGCACATTTATTTTGCCGTCGCTGCTGCCATTCCTCCAACTAAATGTAAATTGGCCACCGTACAGAGATTCTAAAAGCTAAAGCTTTTTGAACCCATTTTCTACATAGGCACTATAAAGGACAGCTCCTTTAAATTAATTATCAGGGGTCAGAAATTCTGAACCCATTTTCTGTATGGGCACTATAAAGGATAGTTCCTCTGAATTATCAGGGGTCAGAAATTCTGAACCCATTTTCTGTATAGGGCCCTATAAAGGATAGTTCCTCTGAATTATCAGAGGTCAGAAATTCTGAACCCATTTTCTGTATGGGCACTATAAAGGATAGTTCCTCTGAATTATCAGGGGTCAGAAATTCTGAACCCATTTTCTGTATGGGCACTATAAAGTATAGTTCCTCTGAATTATCAGGGGTCAGAAATTCTGAACCCATTTTCTGTATGGGCACTATAAAGGATAGTTCCTCTGAATTATCAGGGGTCAGAAATTCTGAACCCATTTTCTGTATGGACACTATAAAGGATAGTTCCTCTGAATTATCAGGGGTCAGAAATTCTGAACCCATTTTCTGTATGGGCACTATAAAGGATAGTTCCTCTGAATTATCAGGGGTCAGAAATTCTGAACCCACTTTCCGTATTGGCACTATAATGGACAGTTACATCAAATGCAAAAAGGCCAGCTCCTTTTATCAAGGGCTGAAAATTCTGCACCACATCAGTATGGCAATAATAAAGTTAATATTATTATTAACACAATGTCTTTTTCTCAAGAAGTAATCTTTCTTTCAAACTTTATTAAAAAAGTAGTGTCAACACTAACTTTTATGGGTGCTTAATCTCACATCAGTACAATAAATTATAGTAATTTAACCGGTAAAATAAAATACATGCTAATTACACAATGCTTTTGAGTGGTATACCATGCAATACTCCACAAGTCACTTGATTGTATTTTCTTGGTATACATGCTTGCCTAAAGGCTCAGATTGGTATACACACGAGCAAGTAAATACAAGTGACGAGTGGGATATTCCATGGTATACATGTACCACAAGAAAGGGTTGCCAACAAGGCACGATGGGAAAGTTGGGTGTGATACCGTTGAATTGCACTGATTGATAGGAAGGTTTGGTGGAATACTGACGAATATGCAATGGCCTCCCTGTATTCTGATTGGCTGTATCTTCAATGGCCTGGTTGAAAACAAACTACTTCTTGCTTAATGGAAAAGTATAAACTATCACATAACTATTGTTTTAACTACTCTAGTTGAGAATGGTTTTTTCCCCTTATATTCTCAAGGAGGGGCCACCTCATGTCTTCTGTGGTATGCTCATTTATTGACCCAGAAGGTCTCTTCAGCTAAACAGCTGCAAGCATTCCGTCTCCTGAAAGTGAAACAACATAGCATTGTACTAAAATGTAACCATGGATTACATAAACAAATGAACTGATGAAGATTAATGCCAACAACTAAAAGTTAGTAGCAATTTGTGCCCTGGCCACACCTGAAACAATTATTTTGTGTTTTCTGTATACATAGCAAAATATTAGCCACATGAACTTGAAATGTAAAACAGGAACTGGTATGTAATGGATTGCACGAGTTTCAAAATTAAAATTGTAGCACAGAGAAAGAACCCAATTTTAGCCAAGTTTTTCTCAACCATGGTAAGATACAAGCCAAAGGGTATCATGTTTAATTTAGCATACTTAAAATAAAAAGGGCTGCTAAAGTTAACTGACAGTGCCATTTTTCTTGATCAATGGAAATATTGTGCTCAGGCAAAGGTCTATTAAGTTCATTGTAAGTTACGCCAGATTTTATGTGGATATATTATGAGGGTGCCAGTGGGGTTAACTGCTTAAGGTATAAAGGCCTTTTCCATTATTGTAAGATTATATAATTTGCACCAATTAATAGCATCTGACAAGGGGATAAAAGTGTGATTTTTTAATTGTGTATGGAGCAAAGTAGACCCAAAAGTACGAAATTAGTACAAAAAGGTTACCACTTTCTAAGAGTAAAAATAGTCCAATAAGATTGAAATGACTTGTATTATGCCAATATCCACTTCGTTTTATTCCAACATTTGGGGACACTACTCCACTCACAAGCCTGCGTTCGCCGTGCCTACAATTGTGTTTTTCAGGCTTAGTCAACTCTCTCTTGCTTGGACAGCCCTAAAAAAATGCCTCACCAGTACTTGCATTTTCCTATCGGTTTTCTCAGTTCTCTACCCTATAAATGTTTGCAGGAGCCAAACTCATGGCAATCAACTGACTAAAGGACTTTTTTTGCTGCTAATATTACTGACTAAGCAGCATTTTTTAAACTGTTTAATGATTTCAGCTATACCCCATTGCCACCCTTTGTTTCAATAATTATTATTTTCATCTACTGTAGGTCAGTACATCAGCAAACTCCTGCTAATAGTGAAGAACCTTGTCACTTCCTAATATGTAGTCAGAGAAGCATTTCATATCTTCTGCATTATATTGTAAGTCAGATCTTATTAAGAGATACTTTACGAGCACCATCTGGATTCTCATCTCTTATCCTCTCTTTGGCTATTATGTACACAAAGCAATTCATTAGGCAATGGAAAATTGTTGTTTAACGTCACGTCATTTTAAGTATTTGGTCAGTTCCGTAATGTTCAGATTGCTATTAGCTAGTGAGTAGAAACTTACAGTAACTTTAATTTGTAGTTTGATTCTTTGTTCTTATTAGGCACGAAGGTACCGGTGCTTCCTTCTCAGCGCACTCTAAACACAGGTGCCCCAAGCTCAGTATGAGGGAACATAAGGATTTGTATGGGAAGACAAGACCTGAGACATGACAGGATCATTTTACGAAAAAAATTCTTAATTAAAAAACCTAACCTTATTGCCATTACCATTGCCTTGGCAACCATCGTCTGGTGAAAACCGTATTGTAGTAGCCAGGAGTAACTCTTCAACAGTCTGGCGAAACCCGTATGCAAATAAGATGACTGCGGGAGCAGGTTTTTAATCTCTAGATTTTAGTGGCCAGGTATTCTAGAATCTAGCCCCCAAACGAATCGATAAAAGGATGGACAAGAGCTTCTTGAAAAATCAACAACACTCGGCGACCATTGAGTTTCTGCTTGGTAACCTAGTCAAAAGACTTGTGGGGGTCCACACTTTCGCTTTGCCACCTGGGGTTCCCTTAGAGATAAGATGAGGTCAGTTTGCACATGAAATTTAACTGTCTTCAAATGCTCTCGATAAAATTGTACTGGCTTCTGTTAGGCTTTCTACATGATGTTCATTACTCAATACCCTTCGAACGAAACTTGCTTCATACATCAGAACAGGCGATGATCTAATCTAAGCTGTAGAATTACAAAACTTACCATGAATTCCATTGGAAAAATGAATTTGACGTTGTATACTCAGCCTTCTCAGCTTCTACCGAGCTTCCATTGTTGATCGGACACTTCATCAGTTTTGAAGCCATTTTTTAAAAACGCGAAGTACATAATTTTTTTCAAATTTTGTTAACATG
>NC_090871.1:48376674-48386674 GCF_036669935.1 Montipora foliosa | reverse complement strand
CTAGTTTCACAACATTTGATGTCATCAGTGGAAAATGTGATCAGCTCTTTAGAAAATAACTTTGATGTAGTTTGAAAGGCTGTACAGTTATTTGATTCTCAATGATAATAAAGACTTCATTCCGAAGGAGAAATACAGGTCTCGATAAGCAAAAGTTGTTTACTTTTGTTTTGACTTGCGTGAGCATTGACATAGACGTGCCCGAGGACCAAGCAGAATTACAGAGATATATATATATGCTTTTCTCTTTAAATGAGATTTTACTGCCCTATCAGTAAAATACGATTAATGACACGTGACCGTACTCGCGTTCTTTGTAGTCGGCCGTTCAAGGTCATAAAATCAACGGTTTTTTTGTAAATAAAACGACGACATAAAGACTTTGTTCCCAGATCTCAGATTATAACGTACACCTGCATTGGCCAAATCTGTTAAAGCCTCATTCATTACTGCTAAAGAGCACGTGTAATTCCTACTTGCTACATAGTAGAATCTGTGCAACTGGCTACTTTAATAGACAGAGTCCTGCTATAAAAGCCTCAGTCAGCCGTCCAAGGTTCACCTGGCAGTTTGTCTTCTATAGTAAACCAACTAGCTGTTTGTAATTTGTTAAAGTTTTCCCCTTCCTCCCTTTGGGGATGGGTTGGATATATCGCTTTGCCTTCATTAAAGGGGCTAGGTCACGCAATTTTAGGCAATTTCAGCATTGATCAAATAGTCATAGAATTAACTGAAATAACAAAATAACGGCTCAAAACTATAGAAGAACTCAAACAAAACACAGGAAAGCTAAGAAGGGACAAGGATGGACAAAACTGGGGAGGATTGAAGTGGATTGCATTTGGGTAAATTTGAAAAACGTCGGCCCACCTTTTTTCAAATTTACATCAGTCTACATCAAAATGTCATTTCCACAGCTGGAAAATCATTCTCAATTGTTATGTGGCCGTGATTTTGCAAATGAAAGACTCTTGCTCTGCCAATTTGACGTTTAGAGCTCATAACTAACAATTTTAAACAAAATTACCTAAAACAGCGTGACCTAGCCCCTTTAAAATTGGGTCCTCTCCTGTACGGTGACTTCCACCAAGCTTGTTGGCTCGTTTGTCTTGGTACATCGCTCGCTAACCAATACTCTTGTCCGATCCAGCACGTGCTGTTTACTACTCAGCTCGTAGTGCTGGGGAGATAAGTGAGGTTGTTCTACGTCACGCAATCTGGAATTCGCATAGGCTAACCAGCCGCAAGGCAGTGTGCCCCTCAAAAAACGCCAATACGTCTGTTGTCTCGTTCTATTGCGCCTTGCGTTGTGCGTTTAAAAGCTAATTATGCATGTTGATACCAAGGAACACCGTTCAGAGAGTTTGAGTTCACATTTCTATCTTTATTTCTTGAGAGTTTCAATACACGAAGCGAAATAAGAATGACAGGCCAAGTGACCCACACTATAGTATTCCATTCCGGAAACGAAACACTACCCATTGGTTTTTGAAATAGTTTCTTGTTAAAAGTCTAGTCCACCGCATGGCATATTGCTGGTACCGGTAAGTTCAACCTTTGCAGGGACATAACCTAGAAAAATCCTGGTTCACATCCTATTGATCCTAGTAAAACAACTGTCAAGGTGATGTTTTGGTGTATGGCTCAAATGCTGGTAGTGAATGTGCAACTATGTCACTATGTGCCATTATATAATTATAATTATGATAGGAAATTAATTACTTCCCCGTAATTATCAGTTGTAAATGTAGGAAATTATCTATACACTGCCTTATCAAGCTTGTCGAGACAAACATATTTCATGTTAACAGAATTACCTGCAGAAGTCATAGCGTTCAACACAACTTTTCAGATTCAATACAGCCCAAGTCATACTGGTAATGTACTTGGAAGTTACACAATAGATTTTGCTTACTGTATGTCTTTGATAGGTACTTTCCAAAATTTGGTCACAGAGAATTATAATTCTTTTATTTTTTTCTCAATGCGTGAGTGGGTGGAATTCAACAAATCCTGCAATCTGATTGGTTCCGGGAGCGGGTGGAATTTTCTCATCCGGCCTGCTCACGGCAGGCGGAAACCTAGCCTTAATTGCGTGAGCTTGTTTGATGACCTTAAATTTCCATTTTTTTTTACACCGACTCCGTTTACATACAGAGGTTATTTTTCATTAGACAAGAGGTTTGGAAATGGAATTTCTCTTGAAACGTTCAGTTTGTAAGTCGCTTTAATACTGCATTCACTATCAAGCGCGGTGCAAGTCAACAATTAAAACAAGTGATTTCAGAGAGGATGGGGGAGAGGAAAAAAAAAAGTTATTTACCAGCAAAGGGTCGGTCTGTATAGCAAAAAACTGTGACATCGTTCTTGAAAAAGCAGCAATTTCAAGGCCTCGGTCACAGTTTTTCCCTATACGGACCTCCCAGCTGGCAAATAACATATTTATTTTGACAATTGGGTGCATATTACTGCGAGTATTTAAATTACAACAAATGGTATATTTTAAATATTTGATTCTCGTGCTATGGATTCATTTGGCATGGCCTCAAGGAACTTTTGCACTTCTGGAAGTATTTTCAAGTGTCGAGATATAGTGCACATCTTTACGTGTCGCGCACGTGACAAGTGACCTTTACGTGCACCACTGCACGAAAGTTTGGTCATCTTGGAAAGATGTTTTCACATCTCACCTTTGTTTCTCTTTCATTTTTTTCTGCAAAAGATGTTTCGACGAGTCATTTCGTTTCATCTTAAGCCGTTGTATTAGCGTTTCCTTTCACAAACACTGAGCAAGAATACCCATCGATCAGTAAAAAACATTGTCAGGCTTAGCCACTTTGGCATAGATACACTATTTTCACCTTGTTTCCATGGTCCAGTGGTCATTGTCACCACCTGTAATGAAGATAATCTGGGTCCGGGTATTCACCACATACACAGTCGAACATCATGAGAATCGCAATGTAAGGCCGATGTGAGAAGGACAAACTTCTCTCTGTTCTTTTCTTTAGCGCTAAATTAACCTTACACCACTCACTGTACTTTTGCAGGCCCGAGTATAGGCTACTTGTAGCCTCTTGTTACAATTGAAACCAGTTTATCTGATGTCATGCTACATACCAGATCCCTCGAAGATAGATTAACGCCTACGTAATTTCCATTCAAACAACCAGTTCTAAGACATACTACCCCTATAGCTATGTCACCTGTTGAATTTATTTGTAATTGTAAACATTAAGCGATTTTCACCGGTACATTATCTGCGTTGTTATGAATTAGCAACTGGCTGCAGAAAGATTTACGTGTTTTGTTTCGTACTTGGCAAATTAAAACATAGGCGCTCGAGAGGCGCATGTGACTACTCCAGAGATGTGCAAAGGGAAAAGAAGTAGAATATTCTGTCACGTGAATAGGGGTGGCTGAATTTTTGGGAATTGATTCACCACAGCTTCCATATCGATAGTTTTTCGACCATTGAAAAATTTACGTGCGATAGATCATTTTCACTGTCACGCAACAAAAAAATAAATTCGAAACGTTCGATGAAAAAGGCCAATAACTTGGAATATTGCGGGAAACAAATTTAGACATCACCTCCAATTCTCAGATCTGTGCGGTACATCGTTTCTGAGCTCTTTGTCGAAGCGTTGAAATCACACAACTTTTACTTGTGTAGGTGGATCAAAGTGGACTTTCCTTTGCCTTGAAAGCGCTTACTTTTCGCTCATGAGATAGAATGTATGAACGCATCTCCTAATGTACTAGCACTTGAAAGGCTCAAACTGCTTAGATTCATAGGGATAGATATTTTTTTCAATCAAATACAGTGGAAGCCCGCCTAACGGCCATACATTCTCTTATAGAAAACCCTCGTTAATGCGGTCACCCGTTAATACGGCCAACGGCCACAATTTTAAATCCCAAACAGTAGAGTTCTCTAGAATTTCATCCCGTTAACTCGGCCATTCGCGCCAAACGCCTGTTTACAAAGTACTGTCTGCAACACTCCTACCTGTTTTCATTACAAACATAATCTTGACATTACTTCTGACAATACTGTAAAATCCAGTAAGGCAAATCGCGAAGGGATTAAGTCTTTGTGCTTTCATCAAAAACGCGATCGATACTTAAGTCTTTCGGTTAGGTAATTACGGCGGCTTCCGTTTTCTAGAAGCATAGTAAGCTGGGCCTGTTCTTGTTTTGATTTTAGGCTCAGAACGTACAGTACACTTAACAATTTTAAGCGTTTTACCTACTGTGCGAAGTTTCAAGTATTTTATACAATTACTGTACGTACATTCCTGTTGTTTATTAAAGAGAAACGTTTTTCTGGAAGTGCAAATGCGATATTTGTCATTAAGGCCCTTTAGTCATGAATTTCACCCTACCCCCGGTAATACGGCCACCCCGTTAATACGGCCAATCTTTTTCGGCCCGTTGATGACCGTATTGACGGGGTTCTCCTGTAGCTTGGTATCATGGTGTCACCATGATAAGCTACGTAAGGTGACAATTAGGAAATTCGAAATACTGTATTTTCGAAACGAAAGACGTCATGGAACTGGAAACGTGGAAAAAGATTCATTTTTCGAGTATCGTCAACCTCCTATAGATGACAATTCAGAAGACCTTGCTAATTTGATGATCTCACTGTGAAACCATCTATAGTTTGACAATTAAGTGCTACTGCAAAACTTTGTTTATATCGAAAACGGCGGCTTCATTAAACGCGTAAACGGGCTCAATTCGTCGGTTAGAAACAAACTACGAAAGCTACGTTAAGTAACCGTATTCTTCACAGATCATCATCTGCGAACACGGGGCACCCGAACCGCATTTCGTTCGTCCTCGCGAACTATTGGCAATTCATCGTACTGTTTGCAGAGTCCGAACTTTGGTACTCTTCTTATGCGGATTGGCTCCGAAGTGTATTCTATAGTTACATACTCATTTTCGGAAAAACTAACACGATGGCAATAGTGACACCACGCTATGCGGAGTAGTCACAAAAACCAGAAAAACTACCTCGTCCAAAATGTATCACCCTATTTCTGCGCCACTTGGTATTCCGAGTAAACGCTTTAAAAAAGCGTCTTGTTACGTGTAAGGGAAGCACGCCTTTTAGTCGAGAGCATTCTGCAACTCGCAATAAACGGTGGAAATGACTACTGTCTCTGATGCAGCTAATAAGTCACTTTTATTCGGTTTTATTACCGACCTTAAAGTGAAAATATATATGACAATTTTCATACACAATGGTAAATTCGTAAATAACATAAGGCGAGGAATGCATTTCGTTTCCGTCGGCCCAGCGATCGAAGATGGAACAACCAGACTCACCCGCGTTGACCAATCCTGTCGAAATACGAGTGTAAAATTATCGAGTCCTACACCAAATGCTAACCATCGAAGTGACTAGTGTCTCTGTTACATCATTTCCAAGTCCAACGCAAAAAGAAACTAACATTTCATATCCGCTCACCACACCATCTCACTGTGTGTTGTATGACTGTCCGATCTTCTCGGATGTCCGAACTTTCGAGGTTTGTTTACATGAAAAGTCACGTGACACTACACGTGAAAGCTAGCGCTCAGAAGGTCAATTATATTTAGAAGCTTAGTTCCACCGGGTGTGAAAGGGTTGCGTCAAATGACCTGTAGTGTGGTTTTCTATCAGTGGCCGGTTTAGTGTTCAAATTCAATTTGCTAAGCTTTCAGATTCTATCGAAAATCTGCAAGTTTTTTTATTATTTGGAGATCAACGTTCTTGGCGCTTTTATCACAGTGTGGTTCCCACTCAGTGAGTTTAGCCCCTCTGGCCTTTCTCTCAGCAAGCCTCTGATGACTCAGCTCGTGTTATGTTTGGTACACTCGGATGCGGAAATATGCGGGAAATCGTGCAGAGAGAGGATCTCTCAGCGATTTAAGGGTTGTTATGGCGCGGCATTTTTAACCCGCTTTCATCCTTCCCACTGTAGCTCCGAACTTGAAATGAATTGAATTTGCCGCTGTGGCGGACTATTGAATTCTAGTTCCCATAAACATCTTTCAG
This sequence comes from Montipora foliosa, assembly GCF_036669935.1. Taxonomy (NCBI): domain Eukaryota; kingdom Metazoa; phylum Cnidaria; class Anthozoa; order Scleractinia; family Acroporidae; genus Montipora; species Montipora foliosa. Next base: position 48,380,622 of record NC_090871.1, on the reverse strand, counting down.
AACACATAGAATTCTCATCGAGTCTGCCCGCTTTTTTTTGGCGGCTCCATCTTAGCCATGGTCCACATTCAACTCTTTGTAAATCAACAACATCATTTCCTAGCGGTGTTTGGTTAGCTCAACCAACTTGAAGTCTATAAAAAAATTATCTAGCGAGTGTGGTGACCTCGATGCAAACCGAACATTTCCCTGCGTTTGTAATGCATTTTACAAAATCAACTGGGAAGCTTTCACTTCAGTTCAATAACTATTTCTCCTTTCGTTAGTTTTAATTGATTTGATTGGCAACCAGTAGGGGTAATATACGGCGCTGCTGTGTACTTGTTATGACCGTTGCAAGTTTTATTTTTACACACCAATGTGACATTTCTATTCAAACCTTCATTTCATTGAAGTATTTTGCTCGGTTGCATAGCGTTCTCGCCGGAATATCATCATCGTAATCATGAGCTTTTGGAAACTTAATACAAACTAAAGTCTGAATTTATAAGGGACCCTTAGGCAATTCTGCCTGATTTTGTTTCTTCTGTGCATGACAACCTTCCATCTGTGTGTGCGGAGCTTTGAAAGGGGAGCTGTAATTATAGGTAGAGCTTTCTTGCGGTGCTTTTGAGTGCTCTAAAAGGTGTGTTCAGCTGAATGTTATTCATTGACTTAATCCTGTCTGTAGATAGAATACAAAACTAATCAACATAGTGAGTACGTTCTTGCGATACCTCGTTCCTAGTATTGCGTCCAGGGAAGAGAAAAGTTATATTTGTTGGTTAATGTTGGCGAGTCCAGTGAGTAAAACAGTATCGGTCAATCTTTTGCGTGTTCCATAACAGGAATGGCATAAAAGATATTTCTAAATGGCTTATCAAAGTGTGGACATTTCAAAGAGGTTCTATTGTTTCCTTTGTTTCTCAGTTATTTTGGATTTAAATCGAGTGATAAATGATAAAGCCCTTATGGACAGATGTCTCTCAATAACTTAAAGAGAATTAAAGAGAATTAAGTTTTACTCGATTAACTTGTCGTTGAAGTATAACATCGATGACTTCGTGTATTTGTCACGAGGATAACAACCTGTGGTTTTAGTCTTCCCTGCATTGATCAATGAACGAAAACGTTTACCATTTTTAGACACACAGCAGTCAAGGAAACACGCTTTTTTTCATGTACCGGATTCTATGAAGAGTCTTTGTTGGAATCAGTCTCACAGTTTGCTTGCTGACAGAGTCGCCACGTACACCTGACTCAGTGAGATCTTATCTCTAAGTGTAATCATTGCAAGCGAAAGAAAATTTTTTTACCTGCTTGTACGCTGCAGGCCTGGCGACGCAGAGACGACCAAGCTTGAAATAGACTGCGGCGGGTTTGCCATACTCTAGGGAACCGCCTTCCCAGGGCAGGCATTGGACGGTTTTGGCGACAGTATGCTGAGGTGTTGTTTTTGTTTCGGCAGGGAGTCCAGTACTCCGTGGCCAAAACCCTCACGCCCTTTGTCTGTGTCTTTGTTTGGTGGTTGCCAAGTGCTTTGTGTCGTGGCCACATTTTGCCCTTAGGTGAACATGTTTGTTGACTTAAGAACTAAAACGCGTTTAACTAAAACCCCGGAGAGCCACACCAGTTGTTTTGTTTTTTTTGTTTATTTGTTTATTTCGACCGCCCGCCGCTAATGATAAAGATAACAGACAGCATTGAATTTTAACGAGATCGTTAATGAAAGTGTCATCAAACAACAGCTTTTTCTTGTCGAAATATTCCGGACAAAGTAAGTAGGTACAATAATTTGCGGATTCTTTAGAGTACTTCAGGTGATTCCTTTCTTCCGCCCTAAGTCTTTGGATTAGTACTTTATGTATTGCACTTGTTATTTAATGATGCATGGATGTTGGAACGTTGCCTTTTTACAAACTAAGTCAAAATCATGAAAGATTACTTGCGTATTCTACGTACGGAGTAGCTCCTAATTTGTGACTAACATTGTTATATATGCAATAACGAGGAGTACTCTCTCAGGTACTCTTTTTTTTAGTTTTATGAGAAGAAATATGAAATTTATATGGCCATTAAGAGCCTGAAGAAGAGATTGTTGATTTTCTCAGTAGTTTATTTTTTTGCTTTTTGTTGTTTGTTTTAACCAATGTCAGCTTTTCGTTGGAAACTGGTCTCGTTCTTGTTCATAACGAATGAAAAAAAACACAGCCGCCTGCTGGGGCATCTTATCTTCAAAATGCAAGTTGAAAGTTGGCAACAGTCACAGTTGTCCCAAAACGATTCTCAGTCTGTGGTCGAATTGATGACAGCATCTTGGATAAACTCTTGCAATTTTCTTGAAAATAACAGTGTAAATCTGAGCGATTCTTTGAGTTTGATGTTTCAAATAAATGAACAATCGGTAAAAATTCAAGATGTTAATCTTCACAATTATTTTTTCAAAGGAGTTAACAATTATAACTGATTCTTGCATGCACGCAGTGAAATAGGAAGGGTTTTTTGCCTCAAATATCAAATATGTTGTTTGTTTTAATAAATTTCTCGCAGAACACCTTAAGTGGGTCTGTGATCTCTGTTGTCTGGCTATTTGGAATCTTACGAAATAAAATACAAGTCTAAGTTGCTTAAAATATGAAAAGAGATGTTCTAATACTAAATTATTTTACTACTAGATTGGTATTTTGTAGGCCCCGTTTACAAGCAGGTAGGGGTCACCCTAGCAGGATTGTCAAAGATAGCCCCAGTTTACAAGCCAAATTTGTACTGGTAGGGTTACCCATCCTCCTTGTAAACAGGGTCTAAAGCTACTAAGTTTCTTAAATTAACCTTAAACAATAACACTTAACGGATTAATGTGCTATACGAACTCAATATATAAGGGTTATTGACCAAGCGTGAGGTCAAGATGGCTGGATATTGGCCAAGTTTCTGTTTTTTCATAAACACGCAAAAAAAGAACGAGGCCAATATCCAGTAATCTTGACCGAACAAGCTGGGTCAATAAAGGATTTATTATATGGGCTAAAACACCAAAAAAATTATCATTGATCTTGCGGGACCAAGCGAGAAATCCCGAGCGGGCAGTATAGCTCCAACTTGCCCTCTCGGGTAGCCAATCATAGTGCGGGATTTGGTTCATCTTGCCCGCTCACAGAGCTAGTCATATAACAATTATGTAACAATAACAGTTACATAAAGTTTGGTTCGTTCTTTTTTCAGTATCAGTACGCTGCTCCATTACTCTCTCGCCGAGAGAGTAATGGAGCCAACCAAAGTCCTTTCTTGCCTGCAACGAAACCTTTTCTTTTCTTCAACAAAATTCTCTCATTCTCTTATCTTCAGCAGTGTAACACTAACTGTTTCAGTAAACTGGCCGACGACAAAGGAGTTTCATCGTTGTTTTTTTTTTTCGGCTTTCTGTCTATGCTTCTCCTCTACACAGCTCTGCGCCACCTTTATACTGGCCGACGACAAATGGATTTTCTCGTTGATTTACGGCTCTTCCTTTCCAGCACTTTTCTCTTCCAATTGCTCTCAACTGCTTTCCACTCCTCGTTCTGTTTTCCTCGAGTTTTTGCATTAAATTCCGTACTCATATTGATGTACGCAGCAATTAACACTTACGACACAAATTGCTAGCGCTAATCCGACAACCACAGATCTAGAGCTGCACGTTCAATACTACACTGAAATAACACTAAAGGAAAAATAAGCTTATTTACAATCTTACCTTACTTAACATTAAGTAATTAACACTAAAAGCTAATGACATTCCATAACAGAAAAGATTAGTATAATATAAACTTACTCTTAAAACTTAATGAGAAAATGAGAAAATTCTGTCACACTTCTTACGATAGCCACGGGCTTTTGTCAGAGCTCTGCCAAAAGTAGCCCAGGTTTGGGGAATAGCTATGCAACACAACATTTGAGCGGCGTACTTATTATAATAAAGCATCTGGCCAT
>NC_090871.1:48356674-48369174 GCF_036669935.1 Montipora foliosa | reverse complement strand
ATACTCTTGCAAAATTTACTACTTTTCGGTTAATTAAGGTTTAAATCTCAGATTGAGTGTTTTCTGAGAGTATTCCCTCATCTGTTTGAACGTCATCTCGAAGTCGACATCGGATATCATCGGCTTTCGTGACCCGATGAGGTTCCGACGTGACCTCCTTCTGGCGGATGGCAGAGTGTTGATTGGAATCAAGCTGGTAACAACAGCTTTAAATGTGAACAACTATTCTACGATCGCACTTAACCCTATGGTTGGCTCACAGAATGTGGACTTTACACTTCGGACTACGGAAATGACCTGGTTGTTGAATAACATATTGTAGCATAAAAAGAACACTGAAATACTATAAACTTAAAAGAAAAGCGGCTAAAAATCCTTCGAGCAAAGTATAGGCTATCCGTAACCTCTTGGTTAAAAATCCCAAAGTTCTTTGGGCCCAGTTGTGTAAAAGTCGATTGATACTGCAGGATTCAAAATAATATCACAGCTTGTACCCCGAATTTGTAGACGCTTTTTGTTAAGGTCCACTTGTACCCGGCTGTCAAAGAGCAATGAGCATGTATACAACTCGATTATTACAGTAAACACACATTGAATGCACTGTGGTACACGGATATCAACTTATGAAATTCGTGACGATATGTTCATAAAACTGATATTTGGGAAGTCAATCCAATCATCGGTACAACGAATTTGAAAGGAAATGCACATAATTTGAATTGCTTTTTTTAATTTTCCGCGATTGCATGTGTGTACTGCTACAATAATAGACCAATTTTGATCATGATATATTAAAATTCAGTCCCAAACAAAAGGTATCATCTGGAGGCTCTATAGGGAAAATACATACAAGGATTTGTAAGAGTTTATTCCCCAGAGCCTCGAGATTATGCCTTTTGTTTTGGACTGAATTTTAATATCTCGAAATTGGTCTATTAGGCAGGACTCTCCCAAGAACCCGTTGCCAAGCACGTAACCAAAATCTTTAAACTGATTTTAAAAACGACTTCACACATATCGCATGCTTTGAACTGCCAAATCTTCATTTTCATTTTCATCGTTCATCGTGAACGGCTCGGCTCTCTTTTTAGGTGTTTGTTCAAGTGTAAAATAGGCAACTTTGTCTCACTGACAAAGCTTCGCGCTTCTTCACTCACAAACATGTGAAACCCGTTCTGTCGAGCAATACGAATACAAAACTGACTTTAATTGGAACGAGTGAAAATGCTTAACAATCACGTTGTAGTGCAATATCTTGATTACACGTGCACAAACCTGAAAGCGGTAACGCAACGGTTTGTCTGGAGAAACTGCATGTTTCGCGCTTGAGCAAACGCGTAAATAGTCGTCCACGATGAATAAGAATTCTCCACTTCAACTTTTGCACGCTTCAAATTGCCAATCCTTTTTCTACTCTTTCTGCTCATTTTAAAACGTTTCTAAAAAAGTTCTTAAAACGTTCGTTTCTTGGTTGCTTTATTTTCTGATATGAAAATATTTGCTATAACTCACAGGGACTTTGGTTTCAGTATTACCAAATTGAATGATCTAATCCGACATTTACATGTAATACCAGCTAAGATATTTTAGGCTTTATTTTATCGGTCAAAAAGACCTTGAAGGTGTAATTTTATATTGAAGGAAAAGTAAAAGTTAATCGAAATCCTTGATATATATAAATACTCTTTCAATCACCACACAACAACGGGTTTTCGTTTACTGTATCCTCACCTCTTTGTTGTAATCTCTTATCTTGTCTAGTTTGGTAGGCAGCCTCTAGATGGATCTGAGCTATTGGCTTGGAATTGTTGTCTTCACGACGAGGCACCCAGCCATTGCTCCGTAAATCTACGATGTCCTGCATCATGAATCTGACGTTATCCTCGCCGAAATTATTTTGTTGATCTCTCTAAAGTACTGATCAAATCTTGGCTGGGGGCAAAAGATAAAAATGTGTACAGCAATAGGCCATTTCCGAGTTCATGTCTGCCTCCTCTTTAAAGTTAGTCTAAGTGTAAAGTTTTTGTGATGGTAATTAGTTCTACTTTATATATGAATGAAAACTAATTTTCATAAGAAAAACTTTGCACCTAGACTCGCTTTGAAGAGGAGGCAGACATGAACTCAGAAATGGCCTATTAACACCTTATTGCTGATCCCAAAAAACTAAAATTTATATCCCATGAAAACAAATTCTAAAAAAAGGCACGCATAGCGTACACGTGAGTAGGGATCGAAATTTCCCCCACACGAATTGACCAGTAAACGAAGAACTTTTTGCACAAGCAATTATAAACGTGTACGAAATGGCCACTTTTAATTTGCAAAATTAAAGGAAACGAAAACCTGAATTTTGCGAAATGTAATCGAAATGTTCATTCGGGAAATGCAATCTGTATTTTGCGAAATGATCTCGATGTCAATGACGTGCAAATCGTCCATAAACCAGTAAGTCCATTTTGTTGGTTACCGCAATCTCGTCACCTTTTGTTTGATAAATAATAATCTCTATTTCATCACAAACTGCAAATCCGTCGATAGCCTGCCAACAGGCTCTTCTTTTGAGTAAAAGGATTTCATTGCACTTTAATTAAGCAGAGAGCAGAGTTTCCTCTAAAGGCGTTCGGAAAAATCTGGAAAATTTCCAAGTTTTGTGCCATTTCAAATTAATTGTTTTCAATCCTTTAAGAGTTAAAAAAATCTGAGAAACGTGTTCCAAATCATCGATGATTGCGTCTGACCAAGCACTAATACAATAATCCAAAGTAAAACCCTTAAATGGTGCAAATCTCCATCTCATCCTTTATTCGCTTGTGATTGTTTGCGTTGGTACAGGCAGAAGGCCCGGAGAAGTGGTTTAACAGCCAAGAGAATCATGAAAGCAATAAAGTTACCTTAGCCTTTTCGTGATCCAGATCTTTTCCAATGGTAGCAAGAAGCGTGCACAAGCATTCGAATGATTCCTCATTTTCACTTTTCAGCAGCTTCGCAACACAATGATGCATGATACTCTCTGTCAGCATCTGTAAAATTCAATTTCACTTGTTTGCGCGCTAACCCGCTCGCACTCCCCATGTTGCTTATGTAAATAAAAGAAGCTTTATTTTCAAAATAAAATTTTGTCTTTGAAGTAACCAAGACACAATTCGGTGATTAAAATAACGGGAAGTTATGTTTTAAGATGACGTTCTTGGTGCCGTCACCGTTGTCGTTGCTTGAGCTCCCTAATATAATCACTTCCCGACTATTCCAAGCCTTTTAACCTGACAATTGTGTCGCAGTCTCTCAAGAACCAATATGAGTCATGTTTTATTTAGGGGGGGGGGGGGGGGGGGTTTGAAAATTTCTCTCCAAGTGCTGACATCATAAAACCTCAAATTTGGTTATTTTACAGTGTTGTTTTGCTGACAACGGCGAAGAAATGGACAGAAACGCACATGAAGGGCGTGCAAAGCACAAGCACAAAAAAAGGAAAATTTCCTTTTCGTGTGCTTGTGTTTATGCTTATTTTACTCCCGTTCCCACAAGATTTTTCTCATGCTTATGCTTATCGCGCAAGTGGGAACTAGGCTTGAAGGAAAATTCTCGACTTCTCATCAGATTGTATCTTATAGGGAGAGACTTCGGCATGAGAAGATCCTTCTTCATTGGCTGGAAAGATTACTGCAAGCCACACAATCTATCCGTGCTTTGGCACCGGCGAGTTTTTTTGAGTTTCTTCTCAGAAATGCTTACTCCACGGATCAGGATATCACCATTCACTGTGAAGGCAAAGAACTTCGGTAGGTTAATGCTGTGAGGGATAGACGAGAAGGACATTGGTCTTCTTGTGACAGTTACACGATGTACATAGATTAGAAGGTCACCAACGTAATATTCCCATGCACCGGTCTCAAGTATTTTGTAAAGCGCTGACCAACAGTGTTTAATTCAAAGCACCCATTCCGAATAGCGCTGGTCAACAAGTATTGAAGTGTAACACCTATTTTAAACCGGTTAGCTTTAAGGACGGTGCCTACTAATTAAAGATATTTTTGCTCTGGTTTGTGATTATGCACGAAATGTAGATCTTAACAAGTGTTATTGAAATCCAAAAAGAAAATTGGGGGTAACCACGCATTTTTCAAAGATAATTGATGAATAATATTTGTAAAAAGCTTTATACTACAAAGCAATGTATGGCGTTCCTTCTTAAACTGAAGCTTCATTATCTCTCAAAAATGCATGGTTACCCCCAATTTTCTTTTTGGATACCAAGAGTACTTACTAAGATGTACTTTCTCCGGATAGTTTTAAACCTCGCAAAAATATCCCTGTATTAGTAAGCATCACCGATAGGAAATCCGAGTATCTCGAGATGCGCAGAACGTATGCGCAATAACAATAGTAGGCACCGTCCTTAAGAAAAAAAGTTATTTATCTAAATATGATGAAAACTCGCAATTGCTCATCGGCTGGCTCATCCCGGGAAAATGGTCGCGCTTGAGGCTTTTGTCTCAATTCTGACTACACTACAATGAGCTTCGAGTGACAGTTCTTTAGAATGTGACAATCAGCCGTACAAATGCAAGACAATCCTACTAGAATGTTGAAAGTAAGTACATAGGGAGACTGACTGACCTACTACGATTCTCAGTTGAGTATGACACTAGGGAATTTTGGTGACAGCCGAAAATTCAGCGTCAAAGTTACCATGTTGGGCCTTGACGTCACGAGCGATGAGCCCGCCAAAATCTACAAATGGTAACGGTTAAAGTCACACTGGCGACCGTTACCAATTAAATGACGTTAAATCCCGAGAAGTTACCCTTGGAAACCAAGCAAGTTGTCCTTGACAACATGGTAGCTTTAACGCTGAAACTTTGTTACCAAACTTCCCTAGTGTCATAGTCAACTAAGAATCGTAGTAGAATGACCTAAATCCCCCGCCAAAACTGTTAAATACCCTTAACTAGTCCCGTAACACCCCGCGAGCGTCTCCATCGTGCCGTCAGAATATCAATTTCTGACTAATTCATTCAGTCATTCAAACGTCAGAAATTACATTTTCTAGAGCCCGTTTCCCATAAGTGCAGAAACTTTTTTGGCCCTTATTATTTAAAGCCCTTTGTATCTTTGTGCCAGCTTTTTCTGCGTTATTTTGAAAGTATGTCGTAATACCAGCTTCTTGGAAGCCTAGTTGCGATTCGAAGCTTTACAAAATGATAGCTTTTCGTTCTAATAGAAGTCAAACAGGTCCCTTATTTGTCAAGGACTCTGAAATGTTAGGAGCAGAGTAAAGATACTGGAGGAAACAAAACCAACTCACTGAGAAGCTTATCATTCGTCTTTCACTGAATTTTCGTCTGTGTTATTTGTGCTCTGATTTGGTCAACTTTCTTAGCATCCTTCTGCTGTAAATGGAAGCTACTTAGAGGCAAGTAAGATTAAACTGAAAATTTCAGAAGTTCGATCCTGTTTTTCTTAGTAATAACAGACACCAGAGAATGGAGGCACTTCAAGAGAAAAACTGAGACTCGATCAGGTAACATCTTAATGCTAATATGCCTCTGTTATGTCCATCTGTACAAGAAAGGTTGGAGTCAAAGTAGACACTCTTGACTTCCCAATGCGATACTTATTCAAGACTTGTGCTTATTGAGGTTTTGCAGGGCAGCCATGTTGCATGGCAGGAACAATAGATTCTTTTCCCTATGGGAACAAATGTTCTTTCTAATGCAAAACATTTTCATTGTTCCTGCCATCCAACATGGCTGTTGTGCAAAACCTCTATTTCATGTTATTTTCTTGGGGATGAAGCTAGGCTGTGACAAAATCAACGAAGAGACTTACTAAGCTTCGAAAGTTTCGAACCAAAAAAAAAAGAAACTATTATGGACGGAAATAAACTTTTTGAGTTTGTTTTCTGCATTTTGACGCTTTCACTCTTCGTACGTGTCCCGCTCATCTCCAAAACCGGTCCTTGCTCTTGAGAGCTTCTACACTTGTTTTGTGGAGGTCAGCATGCATGAATTTACTTCTTTTGTGTTGTTGGCATCCGCAAAGAGACTTCATTCGTGTTCTGGCTATTTTAACCCTTTCACACTCTAGGCGTCCCCCATTGACGAGAAAAATCGTCTTGTATTAGACAGAGTAAAATCTGTTAAGTGTCACTTTTGAGAGTAGTCTCCTCCACAGCCGTTATTCGGGTGTCACACAACACTTGCGTGACATCCAAAAAAGGGCTGCGAAGGAGACTGTCTTGGGGAGAGAAGGGATATAAAACTTGCATACCACGGAGCATCAAGCGGGGAAAATAATAAGCATCCAGAAAGATTCCATCGTATCTGACATCTGATATCCATAGTTCAGTTTTTAATAACACCTCTTACGAATAAAAGTTCTTGTTCAAAAACCTTTTTTTTCATATAATTACAGTGCAACGCGCCTTACCGTGGCCACCTAACAAAGGTTTTTACAAATTGTTAGGCAGGGCCGATGACGAAGGCTACGAGAGTTGTCTAAAACTATTACTTCCCGTTATTGCAATAACTTTGCGAATGTTTCCGGAATGGAAACCCTTTCGGTTAACGTAGTCTTCAGGGTTGTTTTGCGGAGCTGGAATTGGAATATGACAACCATCAAGACAACCAACAGTTTGGGGAAAACCTGCACGGTCACTGAACTCGTCAATCCGTTGCCGAATTTCTTGCGCATTTTGAGGAAGCCGAATATACCTCGGTTGAAGAACTTCTACAATGGCCTCACAAACCTCAACAACAATTTCGCAAACCGTTGACTTTCTGATTCCAAACAGATTTGCAACGGTGTGATAACTCGCAGTTTCAGCAGGCCGATACAATGTAATAGTTAGTCGCTGGTGAGCGGAAATTGCCTTGCGGTAGTTCGTGTCGCGCTTGGAAATAAACGGACTCAGCTCTTCACACAAATACTCGAAAGCCTCTCTTGACATTCTGAAGTTTTCCTTCCAATCTTTGTCGTCCCATCCTTGACAGGTTTCCTCCCAAAACCCGTTGACCCTCGGTTTTGCCCATATTTTCCGCACCGGTACAACTGGCAAAAAAGCGCGAGTCAAAAACTTAACAAACAACATTGACACAAAGCTTTGGTTTTATCAACGGAGTTGATAATGTAAATTGGCCACCGTTCAGAGATTCTAAAAGCTGACGTTTCGAGCGTTAGCCCTTCGTCAGAGCGAATCGAGGGATTATGGGTTACGTGTAGTTTTTATAGTAGAGTAGGAGCTACGCTATTGGTGGTAACATGGCAACGTGAAAAATAGGAATATATTAGTTAAATTAAAAGCGTTCGTTAATACCGTGAGGATTAAGGGTGCCGATTTGAAAGATGAATTTTTGTTCCAGATTTTTGCGGCTTTCCGTCGTACCTAGATGTAGGGAAAGGCCGCAGATAGCAATGTGTTTTTTGGAGTGGTTAGGCAGATTAAAATGGCGAGCGACTGGCTTGGATGCATCCTTGGCATTCTTCTCAACATCGCGAAGGTGTTCGCGGAATCGGTCACCTAGTCGTCTACCTGTCTCACCAATGTATAATTTATTGCATAACGTGCAGGTTATGCAATAAATGACATTTGCGGAGGTACATGTGAAACGATCGGTGATCTTAACAGATCGCTTAGGTCCCGATATCTTGCTAGTGTTAACAATGAAAAGACAAGTTTTGCATCGTGAGCGCGCGCATTTGAAAGTGCCGGGTTGCTCGTTAGTTTTGAGCGCGCTTCTAACTAAAAAGTTGCCTACGTTTTTGTCGCGTTTGAATGAAATAAGTGGAGGTTGCGAAAAGATTCTACTAGTCTCGGGATCATTTTGGAGTAATTTAAAATTACTAAGAATGATGCTTTTGACTGCGTGATTATGAGGATGGAAAGTGAGGGTGAATGGAATTCTGTCATTCTTATCTTTTTGTGACGTTTGTAGTGATGACTGTCGATCAAATTGTTGGGCGCGATGATGGCCCGCTTTGACCACAGAGACAGGATAGCCACGTTTTTCGAAGAACTGGCACATCTCCTCTGATTTGCTGGAAAAATCGGAGTCATCACTACATAGACGTCGAAGTCTAAGAAATTGAGAATAAGGGATGGAGTTCTTGACATGTGATGGATGTGACGATGAATACAACAAATAACTGTGTGAATCAGTAGGTTTGTAGTGCACACTAGTACATAGCACGTTGTCTCTAATAGAAACTTTGATATCTAGAAAAGCCAATGAAGTTTCCGAAATTTCGTTTCACATGTATCTCCGCAAATGTCATTTATTGCATAACCTGCACGTTATGCAATAAATTATACATTGGTGAGACAGGTAGACGACTAGGTGACCGATTCCGCGAACACCTTCGCGATGTTGAGAAGAATGACAAGGATGCATCCAAGCCAGTCGCTCGCCATTTTAATCTGCCTAACCACTCCAAAAAACACATTGCTATCTGCGGCCTTTCCCTACATCTAGGTACGACGGAAAGCCGCAAAAATCTGGAACAAAAATTCATCTTTCAAATCGGCACCCTTAATCCTCACGGTATTAACGAACGCTTTTCATTTAACTAATATATTCCTATTTTTCACGTTGCCATGTTACCACCAATAGCGTAGCTCCTACTCTACTATAAAAACTACACGTAACCCATAATCCCTCGATTCGCTCTGACGAAGGGCTAACGCTCGAAACGTCAGCTTTTAGAATCTCTGAACGGTGGCCAATTTACATTATCAACTCCGTTGATAAAACCAAATTTTTGTATACTACTTCCCCACCGACGCAGCACCACAGTTTCTTTAGAAACTAACCCTTCATTGACACAAAGCGTCTGCGACGAAGGTATGTCCGCCAGCGCCTCCTGGCATCTTCTTCCCGTTTTAAAATGGTTTTACGTTGATTTATCTGCTTTAACCGTATCAAAGAAACCAAAAATGTATCGACATCCATCACGCCGGTAGTATTTTGGCATAGATAAAGCTCAAATCGGATTTTTAAATACCAGGGCAATGTTCTTAAGTTCTTTTCCAGTCAACTTGCAAAATTTGGGCTAGTTTTGAGCAAAACTAAAAATCAGCCGAACGTTGTCAGACCTGTCACTTACTAAGTTTCTGCATCCAACCCTTCCAATTGTTTCCACACTTCCCTTTTTAGCCAACGCCATGCAATTGTAGATTGGGTATTATTTTCTTTACAAACGAACGAAAAATTCGATGCAACTGCTATGCTCTCCTTTTCTTTTCTTTTCTTCTATTCTAGTGACATTTATAATTGTCCATCATATCAGTATTTAGTCACTACTCTGCGAAAGATGCATAAAATATTACTGAGCAGCATGTTGTCAGAGTTCTACTGTCACTACGAACACGAAGGAACGAAATATTTACCCATTTGTCAGTGCTGTTGTGTACGACGTTTATAGTTCATGCACAAATCGGTATTTAAGCCGCCACTCTTTGAGAACGAGGCGTACAACATTCCTAAGCAGCATGTTGTCAGGGTAATAATTTTAATGTCAAGTCTAATTCTGGCTAGCGAGTTCTCAAACGCTAGCGAGAATTTTAAAACTCGCTAGCGAGAATTAGAAAACTCGCTAGCAAGAGTTGGACAGTCGATCGCAGAAACTCAAGACTGGATCACTGGAACTCGACACTAGATCGCACAAACACTACAAAGCGTGACTCGACACAAGATCGCAGAAACGCAACAATCAGTAAGAAGAACTAGAGCTTTTGCCACGAAACTCGACCATCCCCAGACGTAACTTAGCCTACAATTTCTATAACTCGATCGTGTCAACATGGATTTCAACCTCGTTTCTAGAAAGTTGAAGGGCTTTTGGCAGTAACGGCTTGCCATAAAATGGCTTCCTTCAAAACAATTCAAGAATTACTGCTACCTTGCTTGGTGGAAGAAATTATAGACGACGAAGAATTTTCAGTGCTTTACAAGGCTTATACTTACTTACTTACTTATGCCTAGTACCCCTCCTGGGGCATAGGCCACCTACAAGAGTTCTCCAGCTACCTCTGTGCTGGGCTTTCCTTTCTAGCTGACTCCAGGTCAGCCCCAATCTCTTGATATCTGCTTCCAAGTCCCGTCTCCACGAGTTCCTAGGCCGTCCCCTTTTCTCTTTCCCTGGGGATTACAAGACAGGGCTTGTCTTGTAATGTTGGTAGAAGGCTTTCGGAGAGTGTGGCCTATCCATCTCCAACGTCTCATCATGATCTCAGCATCTGCAGGCTTCTGGTTGGTTTTTTGCCATAGGTCTTCGTTGTTGATGGTGATTGGCCAACGTATCCGCAAGATTCTTCGTAGACATGAGTTGATAAAGATCTGCACCTTCTTTGTAGTTGCCACTGTTGTTCTCCAGGTCTCTGAGCCATATAGTAGAACAGGTTTGACATTGCTGTTAAAAATCCTGATCTTAGTCCTAAGTGTCAGATCTTTGGAGCTCCAGGCGTTCTTTAACTGCAGAAAAACTGCTCTCGCTTTGCCAATTCTGGCTTTAAGGTCAGCTTCTGTGCCCCCCTGGATGTCGAGGCTTATGCTCCACAAAATCTTCCATTTCAGCCCTCGGCATACGAGAAATTTTCTCTCGCAAACAAAACTTCTGTCGAATGCAAAGCTGATTTTCGCATCGATAAACGTGGTATCGCGTTAGTTTTTGAATCCCTAAGAGTTCCACCCATCTTCAAGTGCTCTGATGGAACAATCTATGATGGACCCGAAGGCCTCTGTATCGTGCTTAAGAGGTTCGCATATCCATGCCGCTATTCCGACATGATAGCAATCTTTGGGCGATCGGTGCCAGAGCATAGTATGATCAGCAACCAGGTTACAGACTGGATATATAATACTCACGGACACAAGGTTACATAGTGGAACCATGGTATTTTAAACCCACCTTTAATCGCTACGTATGCAGATGCGGTCCATTCTAAAGGAGCAGCCCTTGATAACTGTTTCGGCTTTATAGATGGATTAATCGGCCGATGTCAAACCAGCGAGTTGTTTATAATGGCCACAAGTGCGTCACATGCGCTCAAGTTCCAGGCCATCACGCTTCCCAATGGACTGATCGCTAATATCTATTGTCGTGGAGTTTCCACGAAATTGAAGTGTAGGAACTGGTAACTAGCTAGAGGCTTGGCTACAAGCCCGTGGCCAGGTTACTGAGCTGAGGATGGACTGAAAACGTGGTTTTCACGAACAATTTGGACTTGAATGTTGGACAAAATTCTTTAACTTTTCGAAACGGAATTTAAGGTTTAAAAGTATTGTGACCGCATCCTCGGCAACATGTGGTAGCAGAGCGAGGTTTTGATCCTCGGACCTCTGGGTTATGGGCCCAGCACGCTCCCACTGAGCAACACAATACTTTTAAACCTTAAATTGAGCTTTCCGTTTCTTTAAATATCACTGCGAAACTTCGTACAACATATGACATGATTGAGAAACATCTTGAAGCTCTTGGTGAAAATGTGGACCAGCCACATTTTGTTTTCCTCATTAAATCCAAGCTGCCAAAGATGGTGATTTCCCGGATGGAAGAGTACAAAGACATGGAAGAGAAATGGACAGTGGAAAGCATCCGCAAGGAATTAAAGCGGTACATTTGTGCTCAAGAGGTTGGAGAACATCAAATGCAAGTGATGCAGAGCTCTGAAGGTCAAGATACCACAGTCAGGTCTCAGAAACAGAAATCTTTCTCTTCAAAATGGTCTGGTGCTACAACAACTGGTGCCTTACTTTCTGGAAATGAAGAATCTGCTACTGATAGTCAATCAAGGGGTTGTTTTTACTGTTAAAGAAAGGATCACTGGAGTGACCAGTGTAAAACTTATCCAACTGTTGAGTCAAGAAAGGCAAAAATCAAAGGAAACTGCTTTATTTGTCTGAAGCCAAATCATCTATTGAAAGATTGCAAAGTAAACAAGCAGAAAGTTGGAAATCACCACAGGAGTCTGTGCCCAAAGAGGTTTTCTTCCAATGAGGAAAGTGAAACTTTGGCAATGTTTACTGATCCCCTAATGGTACCTGAAACTGAGAGTTCATTACTCGTCTCTGGAGAACAAGTTCTGATGCAGACTGCACTGACGGATGTTGTGAACCTCAATACTTCAAAGAAGCTATCTACCCGACTCTTACTAGATTGTGGAAGCCAGAGAACGTACATAAGTGAGGATTTAGTAAATAAACTCCAGTTGGTGCCCAACAATACTGAAATTCTGACTGTCTTCACGTTTGGTTCTACAAAGCCCAAGGAATTTAAGACTCCAGTGGTCGACTTTAGTTTGAAGTTAAAGAATGGTCAGACAATGAACATTCAAGCAAATGTTGTGCCAAAGATCACTGGAATCATTCAGAGGGCACCTATTAATTGTAAGCAGTTTGAACCCCTCTTAAAGGAGCACCAACTTGCTGACACTTTTCCAAGTGAGCTAGAGGTATCTACTGTGGAATTGCTGATCGGAAATGATTACTACAGTGAATTGA
>NC_090871.1:48349174-48351674 GCF_036669935.1 Montipora foliosa | reverse complement strand
AGTGACCACAAGTAGTAATCTCGGATTATTGACGTCCGATGGCATTCGAGGCCAATCTGTTAATGTGTCCCAACCACCGCCACCTCCCCTTTTTGATCTCAACTGTTAGAGGTGCTGTATTGGTTCTGCGGTAAAGGTCTTCATTAGAGATAGTTCTTGGCCAGAAAATCCTGAGTATTCTCCTGAGACATCTTGTTTGGAATACATCTATCTTGTGGCACATGGATTGCAAGACCTTCCAAGACTAATTAATTAATTTAGTTTCTGTGCCAATTTTTGAAGACCTCCAGATATTCCGAAGTGCTGCACTTCTTCGATGTTGTTGTCAGTGGTAACCGGCTGATCTGATCTTGCACTGATCTTCATTAGCTTTGTTTTGTCGGTATTGATGTTGAGTCTAATCTGTCTACCTATTGTGGCCACGTCATTAGTTTTCCCTTGGATATCTTGGTAACGATGAGCGAGCAACACAATGTCGTCCGCAAAGTCACGATCTTCAAGGGTGTCCATTAGGGTCCATGTTATTTTTCTTCTGACATTCATGGTTGCTTCCTTCATGAGCCAGTCTATACAGAACGAGAAAAGAAGGGGGAGAGCACACAGCCTTCTTTTACCCCTGTCAGTATGGCAAATTCCTCTGTCAGATTGTTTCCACAGATGACTCTTGCACTGTAGTCACTATAACGCATTTTGATGATAAACACAAGCTTATCTGGGATGGCATAATTTCCAAGGATTCTCCAAAGTGTTGGGCGGTTAACGCTATCAAAGGCTTTGGTAAATTCAATAAAGTTGACATATACTGAGGCTGACCACTTATTGCTCTGTTCTACAATCTGCAGAAGAGTGAAAATTTGGTCGGCACAACCTCTCCCTTTTAAGAAGGTAAGTTATGGTCAAAATAACTACGCATTGTTACAGAGGAATCGATACAACGTAAATAACTCCCTAAGAGGAGATGTGGGTACCAGTAAAATATCTAAACCCAGAGAGACTGAAGAAAATAATGTCGAACACAAAAATTAATAGACCGATAAACAATTTTCATTCTTTTTAATGCATGCTTCCTAGGTAAGTACTTTTCAATAGAACTTACGTACTGTAAATCTTATTTTCCTTTCAATCGGTTTCCTATTAGGTTTTACTTACGAATGGCCAACAACACACGCACAAAATCAAACAAGCCTTTTGAAAGTCGACTAAGACAGAGAAAACTAAGTACAGGAAAACGCGTTTCAGCAACTTGCGTCCTCTCTTGTTTTTGATTCGTGTGAAAGGAGGACCTAACATTTGGATAATTCTTAACATGTGTAGTCAAACCAAGTGCGAAACTGATTACGAAACTTAACAGAAAACCGCTAAAAGTTCAAGAAATCACAGCATGCAAGAAAACCTGACTTTCTAATATTTGTAGCTCAGTGAGCTGGCCTTTAAATGAAAGCGGGCTTGCCAGTGCCCTTGATAAAAAAATCTCCTCCTTAATTTTACATTTGAAGACGAGTTGACAATACAACACGATTCACGTGAAAAAAAAAAAAAAGAAAAAAAAAAAAAAAAAAAGTACGAGATCACTATCAACATACACTGCTTCGAACTGACCAAGAAACTAGGAAAACAAATGCAAAATGACTTATTGAAAGGAATCGGTTTCAACTGAATCCGAATTTATAACTCTCAGCATCTTGTCTCGTAGAGTCCTGATCTGGATATGTAGCGCACCCATTTGATTGTATCGTGATCACTGTAATTCAGTTTGGGCTCAAAAACCTTGAGGTAGCGGACCTTCAGACCAGAACATGCGAATGGCACCTGCCAAGAAAAATAAAGGAAATTGCAATACTCAGGGTGAATGCCAACCGTTTTTCCTGTGGTCAAAGATTCATTCGTAGGCTGTCAGGTGGGATTTTTGCTTATGCGCAATAGACCTTTTTTGTAACAAGTGCTGATAGTCCACTTCAGATCACATGACATACTAAGCTACAATGTACTTAGGACTGGGAAGTCGACAAATCATGGCCTTCCGGCTACTTCTGCGCAGCCTCAGAAATCTGAGTAGGAGTTGTTGCCAATGGTTTCGAAAAGGGACTTCCACTCTGATTGGCGTACTGAGTCTGGAATCAGCCAAAGTGCGTTTTCTCCGTGCTGACCAACAGAAACGGTTGATAATCTCTATAATTAGTGCGCGGTAATGGAACATTGAGCTTATTTTCAGAGTTCCTGAGGTCATAAGCAGAGTCACGCCACATAAACTTTGAATACAGATACTCTGGAGCTAGCCCGTGCAGACATCTAAACATCATGGTGGCTTTATGAATTTCCTGCTGGCGTGCAAGATTTTTCCACCCTAAAAACTCGAGTAGCTCAGTTGCATCAGCATCATAGTTAGAGAATGTCAACACACGGGCTGCTCTATTCTGCAATTTCTGCAGTTTGTCTCGTAGCGTTTTCCCACAGTTACCCCAAACAATGTCACAGTAATCAAAGTGAGGTTTACTAAAGC
>NC_090871.1:48341674-48344174 GCF_036669935.1 Montipora foliosa | reverse complement strand
AGTCATGTAACAGAGAAAACTAACAGGAAAAAAAAATGGACAAGAAGACATTTGTATGTACAGTAATTGGCATATGGTCCACAAGCTTGAAATTTATTGTTACTTAAAGTTACCAGGCATATGGTTCTACAGATGAAAACTAATAAATAATTTTACAGGGAATCATGCCACAACAGACAGCATTTTCTGGCATTTTCAATGATAATTATTTGTATCATTCATATATTTCTGTAATTTTTACCCATGAATTTTTAGATGGATATAAAGGACAAGAGGCTTTTGGGGACACTGATAAAAGGTTCCGAAAAGACCTCGTATTGAAAACAGATGTTTCAAGGGCTTCCAGCAAAACAACAAATGCCCAACATACACTTCCTACACTTCCCTGTTTTTGTTTTTTTGCACTCATTGAACTGACCTATAATCATTAACCACTCACATGTATAAACCATTTTTACTCCATAATAAACATTTTCACATAATTTGCCATCCTTACTTCATGAGTTCAAACTCTCCATCTGGTGGGATGAAACTAATTGCACGTTCTGTTTCAAATTTGCTAAGCTTTACACACTGCAAACAGAAAGTGAAGCGAAACGAAACAACATCAGGAAAAGACAATACTAGTTAGAAGCCAGGAACTTGTTTCCTGAAACTGCGATTTGCTCGCGTTAATTGGGAGAGCTGGTCACAATAAGTTATATTGTCAAGGAAATAAACAGTAAAATAATCCCAAGGTTTGGGCCTTGAGAGGACTCTTTGTTGAAGATACATGATGTACATGAGGAATAAGGGCACCTGCAATACAGCCAGGGAATATAAGGAATATTAAATCTATTAGAGTATTTAGAGCAGTTTTCAATTGAGTGTCGAAAGTAATTAGCAAACTGCTTTGGTTTTGCATTACTTCACTCAGTGATTGGTTCAAAGTTCTCGTGCCACTTTTTCAACCAATCAGAAGTGAAACCAAAACCAATCCTGGCTCACGCATGCACATTTTCCTGCAATTTGTTTTGGCTACAAGTAATTGCTTTGAGTTTTGATTTGTTTACTGGATTGTCTCCGCCCTTTTTGATTGGCCAAACTAATTACTTTCGTTTTGGTTTCACGATACTCGATTGAAACTCACTCTAAGAAGGAATTATACAATTTTTTTTAGATATGTACATTGTTTCAAATTAATTCTACATTTTCAGTTCCAGAATGTTATAGCTTGATTGATTTTTATCCTGTTATTTGTATTTGTATTTTTTAAAACTTTTTAGAAGGCCCAGTGGAAGAATAACCTTGGCTAAACTGGTAGTATTTGTCATACGTTTGTAAACCTTCTTTAAATTAAGTTGTTACTGGTACATTACATTACACAAGTAAAACAATTTCACAGTATTCACTGACCTGATGGAAAGTACAATCATCAATTGCTATTCCTGACTTGCTCGTTGTATTTCTGACAAATAAATTATGACAAATGTAATTCTCAAGAGAAAGAAACTTAATTAATCATCACAGGAAAAATGTCATCCTCTTCTTTCAAGTGCACAAAAAAACATTTAATAATTATTGCTTTAGTACATGTACATGTAAATCTTACATTTTTCATAGCTTAATGTCAGCAACAGTATTAAAATAAACTTAAGACTCACAAGGCATCCTTTTAAAGACATGTTTTGGGATGACTCATGCCATGGTCAGTTTACTGCGAGGTTGGTTTCTTTACAAACCGTATCCATACAAGAACATAATGATTTAATTAAGTTACAATAGAAAAATTAAAATACAAAACAGTTTCAATTTGCGTGTGCGACAGAATGCTGACTCTTCATCAGTACCAAAGAAAAGTTCTTGTTGTTCTGTTGTAACAATTATGCACTTGTAATAATCACTCACTTCTTTTGAGGGTCAAAAGAGGATTCTGCTGCTCCACTTTTTTGTTTCTCCACCACTAGTTTGTCATTCATTCCAAATTTACATTCAGGCATTCCTGACAGAAAGCTCTTCATCACAACTCTGCCTGACACATGGGCACTGAGAACTTGACCTTGAAATTAAAAGTATTCAGTGAATATTAACCAATAAATGAAGACCAGGATATGCATTGACTGAAGCTGACAAACACAAAATCATTATGTACGTTAACTATGTTGCATGGGTTATTAACATGTTCGAAACTCTGCTAATTTTTAGAGGACAACAGCTGGCGTATTACATCAGTAACCGTAGTAAGGACAGTCACACCATAGCCTGGTACTTCTTAAATGGTTATCATCACTTGATGCCATGTTAGTCCTCACAGATTATTTTTTACTTGCTTTTGTTTTACAAAAAGTACAAAATTAATATACAATGTTCATTACGTTTTTTTAGAAAATTATGCAAATTCACGTGAAATTTGAAGCAACATGAGGGATTTCTAACGTCCAATTCTCAGTGAATAATACAATTTATTAATAACACAACTAAAAATATTTAAAAATTTTTGAAATCTGCCTTTTTGCAGTGG
>NC_090871.1:48319174-48336674 GCF_036669935.1 Montipora foliosa | reverse complement strand
AACACTGCTCGTAAAGTCATCACCAATGGATGAAAAATTAATGCAAAACAGTTAAAGCACACCACTGGTCCACTTAACAAAACCCTTTCTTGATTTCCAAAAATTACTTAAAACCAAATTCATCAATACCGCAACTAAATTTAGTTTACCATTACAAAAATGTAGTTGGAGTTAATACCAACAATCTGTTGATTCAAACAACAAAACCATGCTTGCCTGAGTCTTGATTCCTTGCTGAGTTATAAAAGTCTTCAGAATAGCAGTGTCAGTCTTCTGAGGATATCCATAGTCAGCAATCTCTGTGTTAAAAACCAACAAACATACATGTTTCACTGGTGCACATGTAGATGTAAGGTTACCATAAATAGTGACCTTCAGATTGGAGTATGAGAACGACTACAAGAATGAGTTTTCTGTACTGGGAATGTGCATTACATGCAGTTAAAGAACGAAAATGTTCAAAATGCGCATGCTCAGAAGTGCAAACTCAGACTCTTAGTCATCCGTGTACTCCAATCTGAAGGTCGCAAATGGTTAACCCTTTCACCACTTAATTAATGTAGAAAGTAACACAACGATTTTCCCATACGCGAGAAAACCAGCTGATTTCTTGGAAAATTGAGTGTGTTTCACCAAGCTCATTTTTCGGTGGAAAAGAGTCATTTTGGTATAAGGCAACCCCATAATAAATTGACACTAATAAAATGTCTTTTTCATACATCTAAGTGATTTCCATATCAACCAATCTAGCATGAAAGTGAGGTTGCCGAGAAATGACAAAAACCAAATATGCTCAAAGTATCAAATAACATCGCAACTATAATATCATTACAGTTCAAAATCATTTTTAATCTAATCATTTTCATCAAAATATGCAGAGGTCAAAACTTAATGCATTGACTTACTGTAGTCAATGTTTTGTATCAAGCATACCATACATGTAGTTATTGCCCCAACATGCAGTCAATACCAGAAAAATACCAGACCAAACTTTTTATAACCTTTAATGAGGCAAAATCAAAGAACCTTCTTAAAAAATACCCTCACATATAAATAGAATGGTCTAACGACAGAACAAAGCACTGGAAGTAGGGGCAGGCACTGGGTAACAAATGACCCGAAGGGAGGGGTGGGTGCTTAAGTCATTAGTCTTTCCAATACTCAGCTTGGGTGTGCCACGCCTTAAAAAAAATATTTATCTATACTGCTTCACAAAAAACTTCACAACGATTACACTCGTCTTGAAAGTAGTCTTTGTCAATTTGTATGGTACATGTACTTGATTCTTTGGAGTGTCAGGGTGACTACCTGCAGTGTCACAACGTCTCTTCTCTGTGCACACCTGACTGTGTGGGTTCTGCCGCCTTTTTTACTTCGAACCATTCATTAGTCCGCCTTGCTATTTTGTTCACAAATTCACCGAGGAGAAAAAGTTCGAAAATGTCAATTGCTTTCCCACTGCCAGGCAACTGATCAACAGTTGAGTGACAATGCGTACACTCAAACGCTACACTTGGATAATCCTCATAGTATGATTTAAATGCTGCTCTGGTCACTTGGGTCCTTTTCCCACTTGATGTCATCTGGAATTTCAAAAACGAAATCTACAAAATTTCATCCAATTCGTTCTCAGAGTCACTTGCATTGGATGAAGTGTCAGCCATTTCTTCAGGAGATTAATTTTTATAATAAAGATATTATATCACTGCTTAGAGCAAAATAAAAAAACTGCTCACCGTCCAACAGCTCATAAATCAGGACAAAGTTGTTCTTGATTCCTTCTTCAGTGACTTTGCCAAAGTAGGATGTCATGATTTCTACAGTTCGATTCAGGAACTCAAAGACCATAGCAGCATTAACGTTCTGTCTTGTGACTGCAGCCAACCAAACATTTCCTTGTCGTATATGAAAAAAGCTTGTCCTGGCTATGTTAGTGACAGGGGAACGCACTTGACCTCTAGCATGGATGACATTGACCCGAAAGGCATCAACAGCATTTCGACTACAGTAAAAATTGAAACAAAAAGCTGTCTGAGTTAAGTAATAATTATTTAATCGACTGCTCCAGGGAACTGGATTGGAAAAATGGTAAGAACCCTTGCCTGTCACCTACTGGTGTCAAGTTTTTTAAGTCCTCCACTCTACTCAAAGAGGTTTATTATTAGGTACTCCATTGCTCCAGGGTGAGATGAAATTTCAAGCATCAGCTTGCCCTGTGGGCAAGCTGCAATTTAATAATTTTCATGTTAACTAGCCTAAGTCATGGAGGAGCTAGCCCCAATTTTTATTTATTTATTCATGAAATCAATTTACATGTAATATACAAAAATAATTTTAATCATAGGTACAAGTACATGTAGCTTCGATAAGCTATTAATTTTCTCTTTGATTTGCCTCCAACCTGTATTATACAACATGGAACTTTTAATTTCCTAAACACTCAAATGCACAAACACCTACAAGTTTTCAAGTTACAAGTGCTTGAATCAAAATTTGGAATGTGAAAGAGCATTTTTATGGCCACAATGTACATGTTAAAACTGAAACATGTACACTGTATTATTGTTTTTTAACAGTTTATTCTTATGCACCAACCCTGGAATATTTTATTGAAACACCATTAATATGGGCCACAAAGTAAACAAATTCATTTCTGTATAAAGGCAAGGATATCATCCTAAAAACGAGAAGAAACCGACAGAGTTCTTAAATGTTATCGGACAGTTTGTAAGATACATGACTTTGTAGGAATGTTTCATTTGCCATGTATGTTTGTGATTTGACAGGAAGGGACTTTCATGAATCGGCCGACATACTGTAATATTTTGAGATGGAGCAATTAATATTTTTGAAAAAAAGAACTTCTGATGCCATTGTATTCCTTGAACATGCATATAAATCTTCTTAAGATTTGGACAAGTGAAAACTTGTTCAATTGATGCTTGCCTGTCCGGCGACCTGCAATAAGAAAGCGCTAGCCTGAAGCGTCGTTCAGTCTAGCCCAGGGCTATTGGACAGCCTTCTTGCATTGTTGTGCCCTGTTGCTCACTCTCCTTAAAAACCAAAAATAATTTTTAATTTAATTTGATTTTAATCTGATCTCTGTGGTTCACTTTTAGAAAAGGAACTTTACACTATTTCAATTGAATTAATTTTTAATACTTTACGTGCACAGTTACACATATTTATAACCATTAGACTTATTAAAATGTTCACCACGACCAAAGGTATTTTATCATTGTTAGTAAGCTTGACACTTTTAATCCTGAGAATAAGATTTTAGGATTTTACTCTGTCTAACACCAGATGTCAGATTTTACTTGTAAATGCAGGCCACTTCAACAATGGATGGGTTTACAACATCTACATTGTAGGTCCACTCCAAAACTACTGGTAGGTCCCCTTTAAAATTACCCCCTTCAATCCTGAGAGTGATCGAAGCAAATCATGGAAAATGGCAAAAGTGATTCATAGAATGTGCATTGCTGCAGATCATTAGATTGATTTCCCAAATATCAGTACTGTGAACGTGGACTGTGCTGTCATGAATTAGGCTGATATTGTTTCCCGCATTGGCTTCAGTGTTTTACTTTCCTTTAACTACTGCATTACGAATGGCAAATTGTACTGCTACACTGTACATCTGCCGAGAAGTTTGCAAGAAGTCGTTGCCTACTTGTACAAGTACACATGACCAAAATCTTCCCAAATGGAAATTTCACTTTTTTCCCTAAGAAAATAATGTCGGAGTCATAAGCTGATTTTAAAAATGATTCGCAGTGACATAACTGCATGCTTTGAACTGCTAAATCTTTGTTTTAATACGGGTGTTTCCCTGCGTCAATTCCTAGATGTAGGGAAAAGCCGCAGTTAGCCATGTGTGTTTTTTGGAGTGGTTAGGGAGATTAAAATGACAAGTGACTGGCTTAGATGCATCCTTGTCATTCTTCTCAACATCACGAAGGTGTTCATGGAATCGGTCGCCTAGTCGTCTACCTGTCTCGCCAAAGTATAATTTATTGCATAACACACAGGTTATGCAATAAATGACATTTGCGGCAAGATTCTACCAGTCTCCGGATCATTTTGGGGTAATTTAAAATTATTAAGAATGATACTTTTGACTGCGTGATTATGAGGATGGAAAGTGAGGGAGAATGGAATTCTGTCATTCTTATCTTTTTGTGACGTTTGTACAGTGCAGACCAGAAATATGCGTCCTACGCAGACGCAAAACGCATGCGCGTTTTTTGCGCACACGCGTTTTTAAATGCGCGTTTCCAAACCCGCATTTGATGCGCGTTTTTTCTTTTGTTATGCAAACTCGTATCGTAGATGTGATGTTCATTGTTCCACGAAACAATAGACAGACGATAAAATGAATATTAAATTTCTGTGATCAACTTACCAGAACATTTGAATTGAAGAGCGGTGTCAACTGACCATTGTGAGTTTTCGAAACGAACCTACAAAGTTTTAAATTCTTTCGACATTCACTGAGTGAAAAATAATGAAACTCTGTTGTCATCCTGCAGCTGACCACTGATAGTTAAGTTATTGTGACCTTTCTGTTGCCGAAACTGCAGTTTGGATCGTTGTCACAGAAAATGCCAGACAACGGAGAAAATAATTATGTAGACGTAGCTTCTGACTTTTCCGCCAATTCTTCGCAATAAAAGTGCTTTGCCGAAAATTTGTCGAGCTTAAGAATTTCGGGAAAAAAAGAAAACAGCGCTACTGATGAGTTTTTGTAACATCCCAAGTTTTTCGCGAACGTCAAATACTGAGAATGGCGCCACAGAAGTCGTCATGAGATAACTGCTTTGAGGCTCCGACAAGTAATCATTTGGTTCCAGGCTCTCAAACAAAAGAAGACGACATTAGCGCCGTTTATACGAGAGAAAATAAGCCGTGGCTTACTCTAGCCGCGGCGTACATAATACGCGAAAGGGACTATTTATACGAGTATAAACTCCCAGGCCAGGATAAGCCGCGGCTTGAGAAAGCCGTGAACGTAGATTTTGTACCATTTACACCGGGTGTTCGCGTCTTATGTAATTATATAAGCCGCGGCTTATTTCCCTTTTTTGTCACACAGGGTTTCACTCCGTATGCTTCCAGCCAACCCCGCGTTAATTTTCCTCCGTAAAGCTTAACTAAAGAAAGAAGTTGGTGCAGAAGATATCTTAAAGGGGAGATTTTTCAACTCCGAGCGCATTCCAGTGAATCTTGCTGAAGTAATACAGCTTCAATTCGCAAAAGGACACAATGCCGAGACGCCTTTTGAATGTCACGCACGCATTACAAAAATTATTTTGAAATATACGAGAAAGTACCGGTATTACAGATGGCGTAAGTAAGTTTTGTTTGCGAATGAATATACTCCTTATTTCGTTGATTTTACTGCATTTCACTGCGCCGTTCGTTCAAGTCTTGCTCTTAGCGATATTTGTTATTGATCGACTAACTTTACTGACCGTCGATTTCTGTTAGCAAAACCGATGTCTTTCAAATTGAAAATAGCCTGTTTTACGTTTTAATCACAGGAAAATATTTATTTCCCTCATTATGTCATTTGTTGATGCAGCGAGAAGTGAAAGTAATTTTCAAATGTCTGAAATTAAATATGAAGCGGAAGCGAGTGCATTGTTGACTCGAATTTCACTTGGAAGCACGCGTTACGTTATTTGAAATTTTGTCAAACACTTCACTGTTGACATAGCCATTGTCTTGCGCTGAAACTAACAATAAAACTTAAACGATGAAAAGACAATGGGCCAACTCATACATACTAATTATCTTTGATGAATGCGCGTTTTTGATGCGCGTGTCACAAATGCAGACGCGTGTGCGCAATTTTCGTATGCTCGTTTCGCACGCGTTTTTTGGGACGCATATTTCTGGTCTGCACTGTAGTACTGACTGTTGATCAAATTGTTGGGTGCGATGATGGCCCGCTTTGACCACAGAGACAGGATAGTTTTCAACTCTGAATGCATTCCAATGAATCTCACAGTAAACCGGCCTCATTGCTCAAAAGGACACAACACCAGTATTCAAGACGCCTTTGCAACTTTCTCCCACGCATGAAACAATCATTTTGAAATATTCGACAAAGTATTACAGATGGCATAAATGGCGTTTTGTTTGCGAATGAGTATGTATATTCCTTAATTCTTTTTCCAGGTGAAATTGATTTCACTGCATTTCACGGTGCCGTTTGTTTTTTGAAAGTCTTGCTTCGTGATTTTATATTGATAATTTTATATTCTTGTCGATCAAATGATCGTCAATTTTTGTTGGCAAAAGCGATGTCTTTCAAAAAAATGGCCCAGTTTTACGTTTTAATCACAGGGAAATATTTATAAACCATTTTGGAAAATACCATAATACTCTTTGTTTGTCCCCCCAAATTTTGCTTAAGCATTGTTTCCAGTTTCTCTTGGGACTTACAATGGTCCCAAGAGAAAACAAAAACAATGCTTATGCAAACTTTGGGGGGACAAACAAAAAGTATCATGGTATTTTCCGAAGTGGCCTATTCCCCTCGTTATGTTATTTTTTGATGCAGCGAGAAGCAATTTTCATGTGGGCAATTTTCTTATGCTCGTTTCACAAGCGTTTTTTGGGATGCTTATTTCTGGTCTGCATTGTACAGTGGTAATAGGCAATTTTCACTATAGCGTCATTTGACTGCAACTACCAGAATTCAGTTTGTTTTTCTTTTCTTAGCTAAATTTTGTATTCCTAGTGGGGTAAAAATAACAAAAGCTCTCGTTCGCATTAGCATGAGACAGGCAAGGATTCTGGTACTTGCAGTTAGACGGCATTATCATGCAAATGCCGTATCGTGACATGTCACACAAGTTACAAAAGTTTTTTTGGTTGTCGGGCAATGTTGGCAGGCAACCGAGACGAGTACTGTACCTACTTGCTAACTCCATAATTTCAACCTCGTGGTTTGAATTGGGCCAGAAATTTGCTATAATTTGCTATAGGATCTTATCTCCCCCATAAGATTTTCAACAATAGCACACATCTCTGCATCTTCATGGCACTTAAGTAGTAAAACATAAGAGATTCAAGATTCCAATCTGAAATAAATCAAAGCTTGCAGCAATACACTTACCCAATATCATCCCGGTAAACTCGGGAGATCAACACCTCTCCTTTATGATTGTACACAAAAAATCCGCCGATCATTTTCGCGTTGAATTACTTAGCTGAAAGATGAAACCCTGTGATGCTAAGGAAGAACTTTCCAGTGGCAGGATAACAGAGGAAACCCAGATATTGAGCTGAACTTAACGGGATTTTGACCTACACGATACTCACACCACCATTTTTCTCGACGAGCGGACACCCAACAGAAGCCATAAAAGGAACATACTACCATATTTGGATTAAAATTGTTTTAGAGCCCAGACTACTCTTCTAACGAACTTTGCACGGTGTTTTTAGTAGCGAGGCTACAGATTTTCAAATTGGCGCCGTCATTGGCGCCATGGTTTGTTATGGCGGACGCAGAAGAGGAAAATTGGCCGGAATTTTTTGAAAACAATCGCCTCATTCCAGTTCATCCCAACAGGAGGAGATCAGGATCACAGGAAAAGCCTAATATTCCTTTCCGGTTGTTGTTCAAGTCTTTAATGGGAATTTCTCTTCCTCCAACTATTGTAAGTTTCTATATTTTTGAATTTTAACAGTAACGTAATGAATGCAATTGACGCATTCGATCGTTGTTGTGCTTTTTATTCACAGAAACTTATTAAATTAAACTTTACTGTTTCCCTTTCAAACCTGGCGAAGACTCTTACTTTGATATGTGCAATACAATAATGTACCTGTGTATAGGACGTTTTTATGCAACCTCTAGAGACACCAATAACAATAACGAAATGTACGACTTCTGGTGGACGAACAAATTAAAAGAAGCTAAGGAGAGATCTTTTGTACGTTTCCGTCCACCAATATGGCGGAGATGACGTCACGTGAAAACTTCAAATACGTATATACCACATATTAAATAGGAATTGTCCAGAAATTTTTTGTCTGGCGATATGCCACTAGAGAATTTTTTCCTTGGTATATGTGTACCATAAGTGATACTTTATCATGGAAAAGCTTGCTCTCGAATGCCTTCTTCCATTTCCAGAACTTCTCCCTCAGCCCCTCCATCGTCTCACTCATCAAAACCAAGTCATCTGCATACAACATCTCACTTATCAAACCATTTCTCACATTCTCCCTAACCACGTCAACCACGATCGCAAAAACCAACGGCTACAACACGGAACCCTGGTGCACACCAACTTTCACCTCAAACTCCTCGGACAGCTCTAACCCTCTCAACTGGCCCTTTCACCAAGTCCGCTTCCACATTCCAATCCCACTCATTCTCTTCATTCAAAATTCTTTCCATGTGCTCTTTCCAGACTTTCCCTCTATCTTTCTCACTGAAACTCAGCCTACCGTCGCTTCTTCTCATGCATCTTCCTCCCTCAACATCTTTCCCATCTTTCTCATTGACTTCACAAGCTTGAACACCTTGTTTGCATGCTCACTCAACCCTCTCAGCTCCCGCTCAGCCGCCTCCTTCATTGCTTTTGCAATCACCTTCTTTGTCCGATTGTTCATGTTCTTGTATCTGGCCTTGTTCGCCTCAGTCCCACTTTTGCGCATCTCCTTATGCGCATCCTTCTTTCTCGCTATAGCTTCCTTTACGTCCTCGTTCCACCACCATGTGTCCCCTTGATCTCTCCTCCCTTTCTTCTTCCCACATACTTCATCACATGCCTTTAACACCCCTTCCTTAAAACATTTTCACAAGTCTGGTGCATGGTTTATTTTGGTCCGTCAGTAGCAACGAACAGTTTAACAGAGTTTATGAATCTTTCAAATTTTGTTGTTATCGATCAAGGCTGTTGCCTAACAGGAGCCCGTAGCCTGGGGCTCCCAAAGAATAGCTCTGGGCGCCTTAATTTTTCACAGCAACACCTTTCGCTTCATGTGTTGGGCTCCTAAGTTCTCAGCATTTAGCTCTGAGGGCCCCTTTAAAGTTTTCTTAGGCAGCAGCCTTGTCGATGTTAAAATGGCCAGGGCAACACAAAGTATTTGAAATTTCATTGTTGTGAACGTTGATTCTCACTAGAAATGACAAACCTCGGCGATTAATAATTGGTAGATTTCAGAGCGCAATCTTGATACTGGGAGATCTTGAGTCTCCTACAGTAGATTATCTGGGAGAGTTGATATTATCTGGGAGAGTTGACAGCCCTGCTTTTGCTGTGATGTTACGTTCCTTCAATCATTTGCCATTTTCAGTGGTTTTTTACATACATGTACAAGTATTGCGGGCTAATATTTTGTTTTAACAAACTGCTGACAACACGCTGTTTTCAGGTTAAAATGTTAACCATCCTAACACTGTCGTTTTGTCATGGAGTGTAATTAAAGTTGTCATTTTTTTTTCAGGACGTCAGTTCCCAGAATGTTGAATTCCAACTTCGATTGACATTTTATGATGCTGCCAACAGATATTTTTTTGGAAGCACTTGGCTAGGGCCTTATCTTCCTAGCAGTGATAATGAAAATGGACGGCACAGAGTCATCTGTGATGAGGTATATGGCATGGGTAATTTGAATGGACGTGTATAGTATGGCATACTGCGCAGGGGGTTCATGTCGGGCACCGGGCTAATTAACTGCCTGTGCACACTCTTTTGCTTTGACTTTGCTGGGCGGTTTTCATTTTTTTGCTTACTTTGTTATATCAAAAGCATTAAGAATGCCCCACTGCCAAACCCTGATGACCTCCGGAGCAAAATTTGAATGATTTCCTTGACTACGGAGGCTATACATGTAGGGCCATTACCTTGAAATACATGTGTGACCTTACCTGAGTGTGCATTCATGGCTTTCTGTTTTTTAAATGTAATCTATTGCTCAAAAATGCATGTGATGAAAGACCTTCTGGGTTTTTTTGTTTGGTGGAAAGAATTATTGTTTCCTTGATAATCGTGTACAATGATGGTGTTTTGGCAAGGTAAAAATATGTTCAGGCTCCAAAGTTGCGGCAGGAATGCATACAATATACCTTGGCAAAACCTCGGTAATTGAAATTGTAATTGTAATTGGTGCAGCAGCATTTCAAAGTCTTTGTATATTAGTTATCCACAAGATTTGAATTACGTAATTGTACCAATTAAAGAAAACTATTGTAGTGATTAAACAGGTTGCGGAGTAAAAAATTATTTGCTACATTCTCACCACATGAGATCCCAACATCCGAATTCTGTGCTATTCCACTCAAAAGTGTTGAATTTACACTGTAATTATTTGTCTATTCAGTTTCCTCTCTCACTCTTGGCAATCTTGCTATGCCTTTCTTGGAGGAAAATGGAATGGTTATTCAGCAGGGGACAGTTCAGATCTCAACTCAATTAAAATGTTGTTGCATGAACTCATACAGAACTTGACAAGAGTCTTTATAACACCAGTCGGATGCTTTACCCACTCAACCGCATGTTGGATGTACAAAATGATTGCATAAAACTTGTTTGCATGTGGATTCGACAAGCACCGTCTTTTGTAAAGTTTCAGCATGAATTGTATATTTAATTAATTATACAAAAGTCACAGTAAATAAGTCTAATTGGCAACTGAGCCATGGAGGAAACACCCAATGAAAGGATGCGCACCACACACTAAAATTTGATTGGTTAGATTTCATTATTTTTTAAAAACATTGATCTCTGAAGTTCATTCAAGCAAACCTTGGGAACTTAAATAATTTTATTATCAAAGTTGAGAAATTTGAAATCTTGAGTCCTTCTTAGCGATGATGTACAATGGTGTGATTTTTTACACTAACTGTATCTAAGCAAGTGTTCTGCCTGACAAAGAAAGAGATTATGATCAATATAATAAATTGTCCTCCAAATCCAAAAAAAAAAAAAAGCGAAAGGAATAGTCTAAAAAATGATTCATCAGTGCATTCATCAACTGTGTAATAAAACCCCCTTTAGGCCAAGTTTAGTCATTCTATTTGTTTTTTCATTTTTTTAAAGGCTGTGTATTTCTACTCATCACTGAATGACATCACATGTGTTGGGGTAGTGGAAGTTACTGGGGAAGGTAAGAATCATTATTATTGTAATAATTTTTATAATGTACAATGTAAATGAGATGTACAATGCAGCTCTGAGATAAGTGTCCAAAAAATTGTGGGCAAAACATGTGACACTGTACACAAAATGCAGATGCACATCTATACAGTCATGTAATTATATGCGTAAATTTGTCTGCGCGTGCAATTGATGCATCTGATTAGTTGAGCTTGAGCTCGTTTTTTTTTTAATATGTGTATTCAGCAAAGCATGTACTGGTACTTGGGATAAAATGGTCACTTCAAAGGTTCTGATCTCTTCTCTTGTTATGGACACTAATTAAAATTAGTAATTCATTTAAAGAAATGTGGCACAATGCAAAGGATTGCTTGCACTTCACTTCCAATAAGTGTCTGAACTGGAGAAGAAGCAAACCTAAAATTATAGGGAAAAAACTACTACTTCCAAAAGTAGCAAACTGAGCCTTAAATTGATGATCTGATCTAGCTATTAATTTTCATAAAATCTTAAGCAAATCTTCTAAGTTTCAATCAGCAGATATCTTAAAAAAATGTACAAAAGGCTAAATTTGTAAAGGTTAAAAAGTTTTACATATAGTCCTACATATAGTTTTTCGCAAAAATAGATTTGTATAATCACAATAACTTGTAGTTTTAACAAAGTTTGAACTATCCATGCATCAACTTTTGTTGCATAATTCAAAGTAATTCCATTAAATTGAAATTTATAACATTTCATTCTGTCAATTATTTTTTCTCTTTAAAAATCAGTGGGTGGTCAGAGCTTTGGGTGTGGCTGGACTATAATCAGAATATTCGATAGAATTTCTGAACTTTCTGAGACAACCTCAAGACAGCCTGGGGCAAAAAGGTAATGTGTCAGTTACATGTAAGAATAGCCTTAAATTATGCAATGTCAAAATCAAAGAGTACCTTCCCAGTTTTTCAGATCTGAGAAAAGTTTAGTGCTGTGCGTAAAAAGCCAACAAACCTTGTCATGACCTGGCTCACGTAGCAGATCGAATGACATTAAACTGTTCATTGTACAGTGGTAGTCTCGGTTGAAAACCATTTGAAGCACTTGAAAATGAGGATCAAAGCACGCAAACTAAAAAATGAAGCACCAATTGCTTACATGTAGACTAATTAACTGACTACATGTAGGCACAGGAATATACTGTAGCCATACTCACTATTATTATTCCACTATTACACCATTTTACCATATTTGGTCAAGAGAACGCGCAAAATATGAGACGGTATTCACTGTAGTATCCAGGTTTGACCGGTTGAGCAAATACGGACGGAACGGCAGTGTTTCAATGAAAGAAATTGTTTTCAACATGATGCAAAGACTGAGAATTTAGAGAATTTGGTTTGTGATCTCTTGTCACTCGTCTTTTCGTTTATCCAGTCAAATAAGGACATTTGGCTGGCTTTTGTGCTGTTTACATGTACATCGTACGCACGCGCCCTGAAGGACAGATGATGGTTTTTTTTAAGCACCCTCACCAAATAAAATTGAAGCAAAATAACACATTTTTGTAGTGGAATAATAAATCTCTTATTCGATGGTTTAACATGTAATACTCGAGGCCATTTTGCTCATTGCTCGACTAAACACTACGCAACTCGCAAAATATCCGTGCGTGTTACATGTTAAGCCCTCGAATAAGATGTATTTACGTCACCTATTGTCATTAATGTTCCAACCAGAGATCTACTGGCTGTCGAACCAAGGGTTCTGTGGTTGGCAAAATTTAAATGTCAAATACGAATTGTTTATAAACAGTGAATATCGCTAGTGGTTATGAAGATAATAAGTTTCTTGTTAGCTAAGGGAAAATTGTGTGACTCTTACTGGTTGCTTACATTTTATTTTAACCTTAGCCTCCCTCTTTACTGTGGCTCCCCTGCTGCACTGGTTACGATTTCCGAAAGGATTGAAGGTATTCTTTTTTCAGCTTTGAAATTGTACAATGTACATGTACATGTATTTCATGTAATTCACACAGTGACTATCACATAGAGCGTTTTTCAAATGAGTGTCATAAAACCAAAACCAAAGTAATTACTTTGGCCAATCAAAAAACACGGAGACAATCCAGTAATTCAATCAGAACTCGAAGTAATTACACGTATCCGACCCAAAGCGCGGGAAAATGTGTACGCGCAAGCCACGATTGGTTTTGGTTTCACTTCTATTGGTTAAAAAAGTGGCATGAGAACTTTGAACCAATCACTGAGTGAAGTAATGCAAAACCAAAGTAATTCTCTAATTACTTTCGACACTCAATTGAAAAAAACGCTCTATTTAAGTGATTTTTAATTAATAAGTTCAATTATTGCATTTTGAGGGTTTTTTGATTAACACATTCCTCCCTGAAGTGGTCTCCCAGTGACTGGTAAAATTGTCTGGCATTAGGCAGTGAGAGTAAAGTCTATGAGTCTCAGTTTGGGATTGAAAGGCTTCACTTTAAAAGTTCACTTTAAATAAATTTTTGTTTTTCATAATGTTTGGCAAGATGCAATCAATTGTTGCTTTTTGTCCACTTGTAGATGTTGCGGGTCATTTTGTTCCTTTATAGGATAATTTGCAACCAAACTAGGTCATTTTGTTTCAACCAAGGTCAATTTTGGGTAGGAACAAAACACAGGTCACAGGTCATTGTTTTACCAATAAATAGTATCTGTTGGGGAATTTTCCACTGCACTGGTCTGAATAACAGAGGAGTGTATCTTTCCTTTTGATTACACTTTATTTTTTCTTCTGTTCAATCCTTCACAATGCTATTCCTATTGATATCAATCTCAACTCTAACTTGATACCCTCTGTGGTGTACCTTTATTTGTCATTCTTCAATGAGTAGTTTTGTGAGTTTGTGATCTTTCATAGGGGTGATGGGCTGCTGTGACTCCATGTTTGAATTCTCTAACCTGCCTCTGCACCTCAATATACCCCCACATTCCCACAATTTCAATTTGTAAGCCAGTTCCTGGTATGATTTGTCATTCTTCAGTTCTTCTTGACAAGCCTTGATGCATGTGTTTTCTGTTGCAGCTATTTCGTCTGTGTGGAGTGTGCTTGTTTTCTGCTCTTGTCCTTTTCTACTTGACGGTAAATTAAACAGGAAACATTCAACCCACTCAGTCACTCTCAACAGCCGTCCATATGTACTGAAGTTGTTTACGTCCAACACCTGTGTGACACCTGAAGTGATTTTTCGTCACGCCTGCCACTGTCACGTTAACCCGTTTTCTCTCTTCGTTGCTCTGAGCGGTTTCACTGGCCTCTGAATTTGGCCATTCATTTTCTGGTCGGGATAGCCAACTGGGACCTCTCCACCATACATGTATACACTGTATGTATACATGTAGGTCACGCTCTATCAGTCTTGAGGCTCTCTCACCCCTTGAACCAATGTCCGCTGGATTCTCTTCGCTTGGGCAATACCCCCATTCCTCCTTCTTAGTGACTTTGAGAATTTCGTTAGCCCGATGGCGGACAAATTATTGTTTCCACTCCCCATTGTTTGCTATCCACCAAAGAGCTGTTTTGCTGTCTAAC
This sequence comes from Montipora foliosa, assembly GCF_036669935.1. Lineage (NCBI taxonomy): Eukaryota > Metazoa > Cnidaria > Anthozoa > Scleractinia > Acroporidae > Montipora > Montipora foliosa. The sequence goes on along the minus strand of NC_090871.1, from coordinate 48,321,978 downwards.
CACAAACATAATACCGGATATTCTGACTTTCTCTTCTAAGGCGTTCTTAACTGTGTTCATGAGCGTAGCAAGAATTTTGCCCGACATTAATTTCAATCGTGGTATCGTCTGCACCTTCACAGGGGAAACTCTCGTCTTGGATGTTAGCAATGTTGGAGTGATGATTCCAGAAATGTCACACACAAAATAAATAACGGCGCAATAGGCCATTTTGCTAGCATCGGCAAATCCATGCAATGAACAATTAACCTAATACCCTGGACTACTCCATAAATGCATCTTGGAACATGAACCTCTTTTGCCTCCTTTAAGTCTCTCAACCATCTTCCACTGTTTCTCGAATTCGCCAGTTAACCTTTCGTCCCATTCAACTCTTGGAATAAAACTTTCATTCCAACTAGCACTGGATTCAGTAAACCTATGGGATCATACATACCTGCAATCACCTTAAGAATGCTTCTACGAGGCCTGAAGGGCCAAAAAATTTTTGCTACTAGAATATCTGAGCTGGCGACCAAATCTGAAAACTTACGAGCCAGCCGGTCCCTAGGTTTTTTCCTGAAAGTGGAGCACTGAACACGGTAACGTAGGTTGAAACGAAGTGACCTACAGGTAGTTTGGTTGCAGTTTAACTTAAGCGAGAAAGTCACCTGCAACATAGACACTACTGCATGTGACCAACAGGAAAATACATGTACCAGTTCCTGTCTTTTCATTGAAGTTGAGTTTTTTTTAGACAGGTAGAGTGTATAATCTTGTAAAGCCAAATGTGCAATCAACTGGGAATAACTGATGTTATTATAAGAGGGCTTCAGGATGGTGAAGTCATTGTGGTGAAATCCCTTGCCTCTCGCAAGAATGGTTGGGTTTCATATCCTGGTTGTTACTTATATAGACAGTAAACAAGGGCTGAGTTTATGCATGTTATCAAAGCCACCCCATAAAGGGTGCGAACCTCCAACCCAGAATTTCTCTTACCAGTGTGCATTATACATGTAAGTAGGGGTTATGTATGGGCCCAACAGATAATTGCAACACATAATCATTGTTTTGTCTTCTTTCATTGTATTTTTCTCAACCAGAGTCACCGAGTTTGCTTCCAGTTGAGGCTTGTAGTGTAAGTTATGTCCTTCAAATCCACCCAGTGCTTGAGAAGGTGTTTCATCTGATTCCTGAAAATGCTATCATGAGTGGTGATGACTTTGTGCCAGGGATTTTAGAACCACAGCCTGATGGTAACTACCAAATGAGATTGATTTATTTTCAGTTGACTGAAGAGAATTTAGAAATCAAGGTGCATTTGTTATAACTGAAAAAAATCACAGGGCATGTATAGCAAGTTACTAGTTTCATTATCTGGTCAGCCATGGTTTTCAGGCATTGTTTTCAACTTGCTTATGGTTTTATGAAATGAACTTCTTTGTGAATGATATTGAAACGTCTTACAGTTTAACCTAATTTTATATTATAAATTTAAAGTAATACCAACCCAGAAACTCATCAAGAATGTTGCTTCTGGTTTAATGTAATTTAGAGGGGTGAATGCCATGGATTTTTGGAAAAACATACACTATAATTATAATAAATTATGTTATTATAGATTTCAAAATTGATCAGAGTTAGTGCTTGATGTCTGTGCTTTCGTTGTGAATTTTCTTGTAGGTCTTGCTCCCTTCCTCAGGAAACTGATCTGTTAAGTACATGTACATTGTAATGATTAACAAATTATAGATACCTGTCAATATTTTTTTCACTAGGCTCTCGAGTGATTGACATTTTGAAGAAACCAAGGCTGGCTAAGACCACTCCAAGCTTTATCAATAAGGTATAAAAAATGCATGTTGCATCAACATGCACATTCAAATAGAAATGACCTCTTAGTGAACATTTCTGCTCAGTTGTCAAACTCTCAAGTTTGCATGGATGCACTTACTCCTTACCGTTGTTAGTTCTTTGAAAATTACCAAGCAAAGCTGTACTGGTTTTTACAATTATTGTAATTTGTCAGAAGTGATCATTTATCATTTATGGATTCAAATTATGGTAACCATACCCAGGACTGTCAATAAAGCTGGTAGCTGGCTAAACCCGCCAGCTAGTATGCCATTTTCAGTCAGCTACTTTCGTGTCATTTTAACAACAAGTCAAAATGAACAATCTTTTATACTCAAATTTTTCAAAATTGTTCAAATGGTTGAATTTGGGAAAGAAGCATGACGTACAGCTGTACATGCATTCTAAAGATTGTTAAAGCATCGCAGTCATGAATGCAAGCATTAATGGAACGTATAGGAAATCTAGAAAAAGCTTGAAGAGTTGAACAGCATTTGAACCAAATACCTATGTAATTCCAGTGGAGAACTCTTCCAATATACTCTTCCAATCTTTATTTAGCGATCAAATTTACTGCAGTTTAATAGCCTTTCATAATGAGGCTAGGCTCTTCACACATGTAAATAAATGCATGTACATGTATGTGCTGGTGTTTAATAAATTAAATAACATTATTTTTTAATGCAGTTGAGTATTTCACTCTGTCCATCAATTGAGGAGTTTGAAGATGAGCTGCGTCAGATGCTTAACAGTGACCGACTTCATAAGGTACATGTAATGTTTAAAATAAAGTAGGCAAAATAGATAAATCAGCTTGGGATATAAAAGCAGTGTCACCAACATGAATTGTATGCATAAGGTAAGGCTATTAGTCCACCGAATACAGATCTTGGCGGATGTAGACCTGCTTAAACAGATGACGTATGTGGAGAGTGGTCATTGGGGAAGTGAAATGTGAAACACAGGTGAAA
>NC_090871.1:48296674-48316674 GCF_036669935.1 Montipora foliosa | reverse complement strand
TTCTGTGATTGCGCAAGTTTAACCTGTGCTTTTCATGTCCACCTTGAGCATATACTTGATATAAAAATTAATACATGGATGACTTTTTTTGTGAAGTAAGCAAACTGTTCTCTGTCTTTGTTAATGTTTCTGCTGGCTGCAGCCAGCAACGTTTTGCCAAATTTTCATTGCATTTCATGACTGTCTTATTTTAGGGACTCAGATTCAGCTGCCTACATAGGTTTCATATAGGTTTCTCTGTTTTTACATGTACCTTTAACACAGCAAACCTTGTATATCAATAGTTATTGATATATTTACAGCGGTCAAACAACTTCCTGAAATATGTCTGCGTTCCCACTGCTAAACCTTTGGCTTTGTGTGCATCTATGGAGATGAGCCCAGTGACAGAATAATTTTATTGTTTAGAAAGTCCATTTATGTTCTGATGGCTTTTATTAACTTTCTCGCACAGTGAACAACTGTTTCCTTTCATGCTGTTTTTTTCTTTAGTGCAAATATAATGTTTCTTTATTTTTTCCAGCCATCATTGTCTGGAAGTCTAATGCGCTCTCAGAACCAAACTATAACTTTATGTTGGGCCTTGTGGCTTCCGTTTGATGGTGGTGGTAATGATGAGAGAGAGACCATTGTGGAACTGAATGGTGGCTCTCAAGGATTTCCTAATCACAGGCTGGTATACACCGAGAACGTGCCTCAGCAAAGTGACGAAAAGGTTTGCTATAGATCTGTTTGCTTCCTATGTTTAAAAGACCTTTTTCCTTGAGTTCAAGTGCAGTCTCAAGGTTATTTAGCCAAGCACGAGGAATCAGAGCAAATCAAATCAAATGTTGGTTTTTGAGGAGAGAGGAAAACCAGAGTATCAGGAGGGAAAAACCTCTCAGAGCAGGGTTGTATGGCGTTGAATCTGGATATCGACCCTGGGACGCACTGGTGGAAGGCAAGTGCTCTCACCACTGTGCCAGCCCTGCTTCACCATATTTCAAACCTGGTCATTTTGTGTGGTTCAGCTACCCACGAAATAAATTATGACACATTTCCTAGAGGAAGCATCATTGTAGTCCACACATATGTAGAGCGGTATAGTACAAGACTTACTAACCAACTGCCTCACCTAACTTTGTGTAGTGTCATCAAATAAATTTCTGATTTGTGAAAACTAGGTGCACATGGAATAAATGCATATTGATGAGTTTTCATCGCAAAATGCCTGCAAATTTGTCTTTGGTACTGAGGATGTAAAAGAACACAAATTTATGTAGTATTTCTAACAGGGAAATTATTATTAGAAGGTAATGCGGCCCAGTGGATAGTGCGTTTGTCTTGAGATCCAGAGACCACTCTTTGAATCTGATCCTGGTAGTCCCTGGTTCAACTTCTCGGCTGCACTTGTAGATAGCCATTTGGTAACTTGCCTCTGGCCAGTTGGGACTCTAATTTTAAACCAGCTGTTGTTGTTTCATTGATTTCGTTTCATCAGTTATTAAAGTATAATAAAATTTGTTGTATTATTTTGTGTGTGCAGCGTGTGGAATTCTTATCACTCAGTGTGGAACATAATACAGTGTATATACAATAAAAAGTTATTCAAGTTGCAAATAAATGTGACACAATATTTAACAATTATTTGCCGAAGGCGAAGTGATTATTGGTGAATATTCGTCTCTGTGAATATTCACTGATAATCACTGAGCCTGAGGTGAATAATTGTTTTAGTATAAATACACAGGTGATTATTTCAAAAAAGAGAAAAAAAAAACATTTCAACGTGAAATCATCTTCACTTACAGTGGCAAAACGACTACTGGCAGCCATTTTGTCCGTCAAGGTGATTATCGGCTGATAATCCGAGATTTTGTATAATCACCTGTGTATTTATACTAAAAGACAATATAAGACAATAAAAGCAAAGCAAAAACAATAACAATAGCAGCAACAAAATAATGTAAAATAAATACATGTACTGTAAGCACTCTAAAAAGTCACATGAAGTGACTTAGACTAAAACACATGCTTCATGTGAAACATGGCTCCCTTTGTGACCTTTACATGTAACCTTTTGTTTACAAGCATGAATATCTGAAAGGATAATGTTGTCAGTTGTTAAGTAAATATCTACTACTGTAACAACATTTTCTGGTATTTTGGTCCTGTGTATATTTTAAATTTGATACAGTCAGGTTTGAAAGTTTTGGGTGCATCTTATAGCTGAGAAATTGCGGTATTTTTCTTCATTGCACTTGTGGTTTATATTAGTCTTATTCTCAATGACAGGTGTCTTGTACTTAGGGATCTCTGTTGCTTTTTCTTTTCTAGAGGAGCAAGTCAAGTGGGACACTCAAGTTTATCTTCACTCACCAACGCAGAAGAACAAGCAGCTCAAGATCCTCTACTCATGGGTCCCAGATGATGATGCCATCCTCTGGCTTGTCCTCTCCTGGTCCATTAGATCCAAAGGGAGGAATGTTCAGCTCTCCCGACAGCCAGTCAGTAATGCCACTCACACCAGGAGTGGCAAGCAGGCCACCGCTTCCCCCAGGAAACAGGTAATGATAATTTATTATTGGCAAAAATAACTATTTTCCTTGCATAAAATTGCAAGTAGTGACACAACTTTGCAGTTTCCCGCAAGCCTAAAAGATTAAAATGTTTGAGTTTTCTTTGGAAGAGATTGTGGTTGTTTCCTCGACTGCATTGATCAACAGTGTTTCACACTTATTGGGTCCTTTCAAATTAATCTGCAGTTCCAATAAGTGGTATTATACACTGCAACAACTGCAGAAAGCAGCTATATGTGACTTTTATATTTATCCTCCATCAATGAAACAAGACTGCAATATAGACACAAGTACATTTCGTTTTAATCACTGGTTTCAAAACAGAGTTGGTATAAAATCATTTCAAATAAGTAGAATGATACATTGTACTTGCCTAATGCCTTCTAGTTGCACCACATGTTTGATGCATATAGAAATACTATACATAATATACAGTACCACAACTATTCAAAACTCACTCACATGTTAAAAGAATTATTACAAGTTTGGCATTAAAAAATCAGCTACTGTAGACAACTGTGAACCGTTGACAAAGGGGTGACCGAGCCAAAGTGTCTTTGTAGTCTAAAAAATGCTGTTCAGTACCAAAATCCAACAGGAAAAGCCAAGATTTGCATAAATTCTTTGCATGGATCTTTAAAAAAGGTTCTACTAGTTTGCTCGCAGCAATGAAAGTTGGAAACTGTTTGTGGCCAATGGATTGTCACAAATTGGTTCCAATCAATGATTGCAGAGTACTACCAGAGATTTGCATGAGTTCATTCATGCAGCATAAATATGTGCATATTTTATCATTCATACTAATTTTACTCTTCCAAACCTAATACTACTGGTAGTTATTTGTTCTTGTAAGACATTACTGATTATGAGTTTTTGCAAGACATTTGTCCTTACAAATATTCTATCGTGTGAAATAAAATGAAGTGGTATTCGATCCTCATTGCATCTTTAAAAACACTTAACGCTACATTGAGCTCTTGTTTACTTTACCCTTCAAACTATGTATTGTTAGTCCTCTGACTTTCTTTTTCCACTGTCACCTACACAACTGCTGCTTGTGCCTTCCACCACTTGGCACCAACTAAATTTTACAATACTATGAATAATGATAAAACAGTTCGATGTTATCAACTAAAACCAGGGCAATAATTTATTTCTGTAGCCAGTCATGACAAAGGCAAAATTAACATCCAGAAAATGGTCTTGTCTAATTCTCTGATACACAACATCAAATTCTGCTTAAGGGATGTCTGAATCTTTTGAATGTGTAACATGATAAAGGATTTTTGGCACTTTCTATTTTTTTAAATGTTTTCCTGTTGAATGTGTTCATCTTTTAAAGAGCATGTTGGTTATTGTCAATAGCTCTTCTCTAAAAACCCACGGCCCTCAGATTTGTTGCAAAAGTCCACGATTCATTACTTGTGACTTACAGTAGATAAATGCAAACAAATATTTTCCTTTGTACTGTTAAAGGGTGAAATGATGAAACAGTGGCACTACATAACAATCAAAATGCTCGCAATTGTTGAAGTCTGATATGTTTTTTTTTTCAAATGTTGTTGTATGGAAGGACTCATGCATCAATTGTCACTTCATTTGTGGAGTTGGATACGATTGTTCCAAAAAACTTAGTCATCACCACCATCCTCATTATCACTGTAATCTTCATAACTATCTTCTTCTTCTTCTTCTTCCTGTTCTGCTGCTGCTGCTGCTGCTGCTCCTTCTCCTTCCCATAAGGAAGGACTCCTGGCTCCAGTGAAATTCCACGAATGGTCCTGGAATTGGATACGGTTGTCCCTGAAGACTCCTAGCCCCTTCTTGTTGCATTCATAGCCAAATATCATATCCTCACATACTTTAAGTTCAGGTCGAAAGAACACCTCTTTTTCTTTGAGCACTTTCAGGTTTAGAAAGACGGCTACATGTGGTGGTTTGCAAACAAATGGATCCTTTGTCTTGCGCCCTGGTGGAGTCGCTCTCGGACTCATAGCTGCAATCTCTCCATCCTTGACAATTCTTTCAAGGCGCTCAAATACCACTCCAAATTGTCGGCGCCTAAAACTTTTGTAATCTCCAGCTTTCTTCAGGTTCTTTGCAGGAGGATTCTGTGTAGGGTGGTATTCATAAAAACATTCAAGGCTGTCATCAATCATCCAAATGAATTCCAGTTTAAGTTTCAAAGCAATCTTTTGGATCCACAGTCTGGCATAACCGGCTCCTTTCTCGTCATTTGGGAGGCTTATGATTGGGAATTTGTGCCCACAACACTCAACATACTCTTTAAACTCAGAAGGTCTCACCACGAGAATACGAATGGTCGACTCTTTTGTTACAATTTTATCTTCTGGCCAATCCAACAATGCAATCTTTGCTCTGCGATAAGAGGGCGTAAAGATCCATCTCATGTCTTTTCTGTCTTGGTTTATGTGTGTAATGTATTTATTGCCGCTCTTGGTATTAAACCATTCCTTTGAGTCACTTGGCAAATACATGTTCAACATGTACTCACAGTCAAGGTAAAAGTTATAGCTGGAGGAAGTGATATACTGATCATCTTTCAAAGAAAAAGCCTTCAACTTTTCGTTACCTTGGTTAAGAGATCGTTTGTCTCCGTCTCTGCTGTTTGTTTGGCTTGTCGTGTTATTACTCGCAAACTTTTTCTTCATGTCGCTATTCATGTCCTCTGCAAATTCTGGAATATTGTTGTAGATCTTTTCAAGATCAACCCTCTTTGATCGGTCGGACGTTTGCCACTTCTCCCGGACAGGAAAAATCTTATTAACTTCAACCGCACTAAACGAGACTGGAGTAGCATGATCCCAAGGATGATTTTCAAGCCATTCTCCCTGCTCGTTTTCTTTAAGCCATTCTCCCTTCTCGTTTTCTTTACTTTCAGAAAACAATCTTTTTGGTTTTGATTTGGTGGCATTGTTTTTGGTACTTTTACCTTTTTGCTCAGGCGTTTGTTGGGAAGTTCCTGGTTTTGCGTTTTCCTCTTCGTTGTTGTCGTTATCTTTTATCGTTAAGTCCTCAATTTTGAGGACGTCTGCTTCCCCAGTGTTTTTCTTACCTTGGTTTCCTCCACTCATTGTCGTTCAATCAGTTCACTTTCAAGAGCAGCTGTGATTTGAAGTGATCGAGCGCTATTTCCTCCACCCTGCGAGCAGAGCCTCCTTTTGTATTTTTCTTTACTGAGGAGGAGGAGAAAAGTAGGCTCTGCCTGAATCGCGTCAACTCTTTGAAGCCGCCGCAGCCCGAACTTCTGGACTAGTCAATCTTGTTTTCTCTCGTCAAACTGGTTTTTCCAGTGTGAGCGTCCATTTAGTGACAAAACCGATTGTTATAATTGAGCCCGCTGGCATGAAAAACCAAGATGGCGGCGAGATCTGGCATATTAGGCTTGGGTTCGAGACTGTATCCTGGCAACATGCAGCGCATATTCAAAAAAGATCTTACTCGATTCATGCAGAGCCTTTCTGGAGAACGCCAAAATCGAGCAAGCAAAAGAAAGGCTCTGCTAGCAGGGTGTACATGTATTTCCTCGTGGATCCACAGCCCTTTTGACAATAATTTGGTTTTATCAACGGAGTTGATAATGTAAATTGGCCACTGTACAGAGATTCTAAAAGCTGGACGTTTTGAGCGTTAGCCCTTCGTCGAGCGTTAGCCCTTCGCTCTGACGAAGCGCTAATGCTCGAAACGTCCAGCTTTTAGAATCTCTGTACGGTGGCCAATTTACATTATCAACTCTGTTGATAAAACCAAATTTTTGTATACTACTTCCCCACGGACACAGCACCACAGTTTCTTTAGAAACTACCCCCTTCATCCTTTTGACAATATTATAACGAAGTTCATGATCAATAATAGGACAGACGCACAATGGATCGTTTTCACGTGACGTCATCATTTTCTAAAATCCAAAACTAAAGAGCCATGAAAGTTTTTATCCTCATCAGGCATAAGAGGTGATAAATTTATATCCATTTGCAATTTTAAAGCTCAATAGCGTGCTTCGTTGCGTGACACGAGGAGATGATCAAGTTTATTGAGAAATATATATTTATCTCATGATTTTGAGCCTTTTTAGAAGTTAAAGCATTAGAAAAAGTGCTTACATGTAGGTAAATAGCTGTCTGTTCAGTACAGATGATCACTCGCCTAGATAGCCAAAGTAAGTAACAGATATTGACACTATATTCAGGCCGCCATATTGGTGCACCACAGATGTACACCAACATGGCGTTTTCATACTAGGCTCTGTAAATTTTTGCGAAACATTTCGACGACTATCTGAAGTTTGGGGAAACGCACAGGCCTAAAACTTTGAGAAGTTTCTTCTTCATTTATCTTCTACAACATCACGAATTCTTGACTTTTTCCACTGGATGGTTTTCGATTTATTTTTTTATTGCGTGACAGTGGAACGATCTAAATTCAAACCGTTGTAACACAACACCTCCAAATGCTGCAAGGCGGGAGTCACGTTTCACGTAAACAAACGCCGTCGTTATGTCATAGTACATGTGGCAAACATGCCACGTTTAACGCACTGAACATTCGCATAAAGATTAAAAGAATAATAACTACTCACATTGTGAACTTGGGCCACCTGTGGACGAGGTTGCCACACAAAGTTAACACTCTTTAAAGGCTTCGTCACAGGTTCCTCTCCCACGAGTGTCTGCTCAAAAGAGCCAGAATTTATGTAGACCAATTATTACAATGGACTTCCAGATTCTGGAAGTGCTCTTGAGACCCTGAGAAATTTTGTGTACAGTCACTGCAAGAAGATGGATTATATGGGGTGCCAAATGTAAAAATATTATTTATAATTCCCTATTAGTAAATACTTTTCCCCTATATTTTGCGTTACTAATCAAATGTCACAAAAGTTGCCCTGTCCTAATTGACAAACGACTTAACTCACCGCCAAATGGTTTAATCAAATGTCAAATGGTTTAAGAGAGGGCAATGCAATGACAAATGGACAAGACAAGACTGAAATGGTTTAGTAAAACAACGAACAGTTCAAGTAATCGACGGACGACTTAACTCACTGGCAAATGGTTTAAGAGATGGGCAAGCGATTCAGTGCAAGGTCAAATGGACAAGTCAAGACTGAAATGATTTAGTCGATGGGGTTCTGACGTAAATATCAGTCATCAGCCCGATTAAACTTGGCACCAACCTGACAGGCTTTTTGTTTTCTAGGTGAAATTGTTTTCTTCCTTCTTTTTGGATGAAGTATTCTTTTTGTTTCAAGAGCAGGGCTAACTGTAACTAAGGGCTAAATGTAACTGATTAATGATGTCCACAGCATGAAGATAAACAAGATAAGGTTTTATGTCCCACTTCAGAGTTGTCTTCTCAATAGCTTTACTCTTTTTTTGTACGTGAAATGGAAACTGTGTCAAGGTGAGGTTTTGTAAAGAACGTAGTCTCCTTTGCAGCCGTCTTTTGGGATGTCACACAACTTGCTTTGCGTGACATCCTGACCATTGACCACATGACTGACTAAAAAGAAGGTTCCTTATTAAGGTAATTCCCTTGAAAATGGCATACTATCCAGATTTTTGTCAAACTTGGCACAACTGATAATATTTCATACACAGGACACTAAAAAAGGTATGGTGTCAGCGTGCTTGTTTTCGCGCTGCATGCTTTTCATTCTAAGTACAACAAGAAAAGCAAGGTGACACAAACTCCAACCGGGTTGGTGTTTGAAACGACCGACATTCAAATAGGTAGGTCTGAGATCCACTGATAGCACGCGAATTTCGATGTTCAACTGACAGCCCATAATATCCCAAGCCCACATTTGGAAATCACATCTTGGACCCAGTCTTCATGCAATAAATTGCTTCGATTCAACGTAAAGTTGTTAAGACATCGTTATGTTGAAATCGTTTGGCTATTTTTGCATGTTTCCCGTGTTGACACACTCGCCAAATACATTAAAACTTTCACTGTGTTATGTCCAGCTACAGGAATGTAATTTACAAGGAAGTTGGGGTCAATTGCTTTTGTGATAAAGTTAGGCGCCCGTTCGGGCTCCTTGTACAAAACTTTGGTCGCCCACGCTCGCAACCAGGGCGCCCGTTAGGCAGCAGCCTTGCCACTGTTGGAGGCGTCCGTCTTTAAGAAATAGGTTTAGCTGGATTGGGGAGTCGCAGAATAGGCTCACTTGTTAGGTAAGACTTGATTGTTTGGTAGGCTTTCTCTTGTGCTTCACCCCAGTCAACTTTATTGGGTTGGCCTTTCCGTGTGAGATCAGATAAGGGCACTGTGATCGCTGCAAAGTTGGCGATGAAATCTCTGTAGTATCCTGCTAGACCCATAAGTGATCGCACCTGTTTCTTTGTGCTAGGCCTTGGGGCATCTTAATTTTCTCCACGTTAAGCCGATGTAGACCAATAATTCCTTGCTCCAGTCGATGGCCTAGGAAACTCCACACTGTTTACTCCGAATAGGCACTTAGTAGGTCTAATAGTGAACCCCGCTTGTACAAGGCGCGAAAGTAGCTCTCTTAGGGCTCTAATATGTTCTTCCCACGTATGGGTGTGAACCAATATGTCATCTCAGTAGAAATCAACATCAAGTAGATCTTCTAGCAACTTTTTCATTGCACTCTTCAGTGTTGCTGCTGAGTTGATCATTCCAAATGGCATCTTCAAGAACTCTTACAACCCGTCAGGTGTTATGAACGCTGTTTTCTGTATGTCCTCTGGTATTGTTATCTGCCAATATCCCTTGCTAAGGTCAATTTTTGAGTAGAACTTGTCTCTGCTAAGCTTCTGAAACAAATGTTCAGCAGTTGGCATAGGCTCGGGATCAAATATGGTTAGTTTATTTAATTTCCGATAATCAGCGCACACTGTTTGTGTTGTCTTCTTTCTTCACTACTGCCACAGGTGACGCATACGGAGAACTGGACTCTCCAATAACTCCCATTTTATGTCGGCAATATCTCTTCTCAGTGATTCTCTGATGCTGTAAGGTACTGGGTAAGGTCTTGATCTAACCGGCTCGTCTGAAATGAGTTTAATATGATGCTGAACGAGGTCTGTGGCACCTGGTGCTTCAGTAAACAAATTCGTGAACTGTTTAGCCAGATTCATAAATTGATTCCGTCAGTCATCCGTCAGATTTGGTCTGGTTTTAAGATCCTTGATCGATTCCTTGGCCACATATCCACCAAGCTCTAGAAAATCAATGTTTTCGCCCTCTGCTTCATCAGCTTTAGCTGCACAGTTGACAGCATCGTATATACACGTAGCACCTACTCCACCAGCCACTGCTCCTTCAGCTGTAGTCTCCTCTCGCTCAAAGTACTTTTTAAGTAGGTTCGCATGGTAAACTTTCTCCTTGCCTTTTACTTTCACTTTGTAGTCATTGAGACCTGCTACAGAACTAACTTCAAAGGGACCCTTCCACTGCATAAGTAGCTTGTTATGGTCGGTAGGTAGCAGCACAAGCACTTTCTCACCTGACTCGAACTTCCTAACTTTAGACTTGCGGTCGAAAGAGTGCTTTCCTTTCTGCTGTGCTTTCTCCAGTTCACTATGAGCGAGTTTAAAGGTATCTTTTAATTTCTCTCGTAACTCGAAAACGTACTGGTAACTGTTCTTTACCTCAGGCCCCTCAACTTTCGTCTACAGCTGTTTGAGTATAGCCATTGGTCCTCTGACAGCTCTTCCATATAACAGCTCAAACCGTGAAAAACCAGTGGACTCTTGGGGAACTTCCTGATAAGCAAACAACAGCGGGTTTATGTAGCAATGCCACTGTCTTGGCTGCTCACTACACAGTCTCTTCAGCATAGACTTCATTGTTCCGTTGAACTTCTCCGTCAAACTGTTACACATCGGTTGGTAGGGTGTTGTTGTAAGCTGTTTAATACTTAGTAGTCGCGTGACTTCTCTCATGCAGTCAGAAACAAACTGCGTACCCAGATCACTCAGGATCTCCTCGGGTACTCCTAGACGGCTGAAGATATCTACCAATGCCTGTGCTACAGTCTCTGTGTCAATGTTGTTTAGTGGCACAGCCTCAGGGTAGCGAGTCGAAAAATCTACCAGTGTCATTATACATTGTATATCTGTATCCTTCTTCACTCGGGGGACTGATAGGAGCAACAAGATCCATTGCTACTCTCTTAAAAGGACTATAAACTGTTCTGGGCTCTCATCAACTTCCAGCTTTGATGCTCTAAATTTCCGGCGATAAACATCCTCCGTAAGGTCATATCTCCTCATCAAAGCTAGCTTTACTCGGTCATAATCTTGGGCTGCTTCCTCGGATAACCGCGAATAAACTTCTAGCGCACGTCCAGACAAAAGAGGACTAAGTTTCGAAGCCCATCCTGTCTTCTCCCATTTAGCTGTCGCTGCAAATGTTTTAAATCTTTGAAGGTAAGCATCAAGGTCATCTTTGCCATCAATAAAAGTGGGTTTTGGTGCTTTAGCCCTGTCCTCTCTGTCTGCAGGACGCCCGTCAGCACTCGCCGCCGCCAAACATGCAATTTTCAACTCGTGCTCTCTTTTTTCCGCTTCAATAGCCTCTTTCTGTTTCAACAGCTTGGCTTCCATCTCCAATTTTCTTCTACGCCTTTCCTCCTTCTCTTCCTCTTCCTTTCTTTTATCCTCCTGAAGCATTCGACGCCTCTCTTCCTTTTCTTCTTCTAATTGCCTCCTTTTTTCTACCCTTTCTTCTTGTTCCCTTGTTTGTTCTTTTTCAAATTGCCTACGTTTGTCTTCTTCTTCCTCTTCCCTTCTTCTTTCTTCTTCTAACTTTTGTTGCTTTTCTACAAACTCGAGCAGCTTTTCTCCTTCCAATCCGAATTCTTTCCCTATCTGCAAAAGCTTTTCCATTTCCACAGTGGTAGTTTACAGCAAACACACAATATACTCCCTTGTAACAGTTCGTCTTACTTTCGCTGTAACTCCTTCTTCTTGAAATGTCCTTTCCTGGTTACTCTAGTGGGCAAACAGTGAATTCCTCTCCCGGACAGGCCCCCAATGTTAATGAGTTCGAATGTTTTTAAGGACAGGTAGCTTGCAAACTAAACTGAACGCAGGGTTGTCGGAACAACAACAAGAAGATTTCCAAAATGAACGTAGTTTCCACGAAGAAAAACTCTAAACAGCACGTACTTGATAAACTTACACAGCGTCCGCCATCTTGAATAAACACTGTGTCTGTCACACTTCACCAAACACGGCTAACGCCAACTCTCTTCGCTTGTGAAAACTAAAATATAGTTTTTCCAAAATATTCTTGTAAAATATTATTTCTCGCTAAGCATTGTGTGTGTAACGCAACAGTAACATGACACATGTATGGTACACCGAAGCATACTTTACAAACACTACATCTCTTCTTTTTCCCGGTAAATAAAACTCAACAATGAAATAGCTATGACAATCTTTTTGGAGTAACAAAATCCTGAGCAAAACTAAACGTCAGCACGAAAATCCAAACATGCAAATGTTCTCAAGTTCAAGTGAAAATGTAAAATGTTCAAGCCTTGTGGTGAAACAATAAAATAATCTCAGGAATAAACAGTCATGTCATAACAAAATCTGTAAACTTTTCTGGCAACTTCTTAACCCGGGATGGTCTTAACGATACATGGCACTTGGCCGTTTCTTGTTCTGTCACTGATTCTGTTTTTTTGCAATGTTGTCAGGTAGCGGGTGTCACGTAAGTATTATTTTTTTTGTCACCACTCTTCTTGTTCGTTAGTGTGAGTGTTAACTACCTATTGTACGATTCCCCAGTGTATTATGTATTATCTGATTTAGTGTTATAGAACTTCTTTTAAGTGTTGTAATGTAGTCATCTTAAAAAACATGTTTTGTCGTAATTTGAATAAATTAGTTTAACTATACAGTATATAGATGTAAAAAAGTTGTGGGCGTTGGTTGGTTGTTGAAGTGGCGCAAGGTTTGTTGACAAGAGGGAAGGCCAATTTTTAGAAGAAAGTGGAGGGCAGAAATGCTCAAACAGTCAATGCTGAAAGTCTTTTGCAGACCCCAACTGTACATCAAGACAAAACCCCTTTGTCTACGGTGGAGGAGCAAGCGAGGAGAATATTACTGTACGACTCTTTAGTGAAAAGGAAAACGGAAAAGCTGAGCGCTGTAGTTGACAAAAGAGGAACAGGTAAAGTAAAGTCCGAGAAAGATAGAAGGCTCCGGAGAGCAGAAGCAGAAGCGGACCGAGAAGCAGTTAGTTTAAACCTGCATTGCTGGCTGAGGTTTGTTGGTTTGTGGGTTAGTCGGATTGTTTGTTTGTTGGTTGGTTGCTTTTTGGAGTGAAAGCGAAGAACTGAAATGTACAATATTGTAAATATTCAAAGCAAAGTACCGGTATTTATTTAGTGTTGTCTTTTAAATATATATAAAGCACTAAGAAAATCTAAGTGAGGTTAGTTAATTTAGAGATAGTCGCTGTAGTAACTGTTATACTTGTTGTTACGCATTTTCTTAAAATTTATGCTGTTGCGGGTTTGTGGGAAGGGGTGTGAAGTGCGTTGTCTCACCCTTAGTTTTCTCCCGTTCTCTCCTTGCAATCTTGCAAGACCCAGGGGATCGAGAACCGTCACTTAACAGAGGTCTTCTCGTCCTGCTTCTTCACATGGGTATTGTTCTGCTTCAGTTGAACACCATCGGGTGATTCATTAACAACACTGTTGCCCGTTTTGGTAACAACTTCAATTGTTGGGTTCAGGTGCAAATGGTATAGACAACTTGTTCTGTCGTTCTTGTTTTACGAGCACTTTGTCACCGGGACTGAGGTCCGATTCTTTAGCGTTTCTCTTCTTGTCCACATACACCTTTGCTGTTGCTTTCATTCCACTGTCTCTGTCTTGCACCTCGCTTGCTATCACTTCCTCCCAAACAACAGTTCAGCTGGGCTCACACGTGTAGTGGTATGAGGAGTCAACCTATATGCGACCAGGTATTTGCGCACTTCATCCTTCCAATCTTTTCCTTTGGCTTGTGCAATTCTCATCCTTTTCAAAAGAGATCTGTTTTGTCTTTCGACCTCCCCATTCAGTTGGGGCCATAAAGGGGTGGTCTTCCAGTGTTCTACACCACAATCTTCCAGGTATCTCTCAAACACATCTAAACAGAACTGTTGTCCATTATAGCTGGTCACTGACAATGGCAAACCATGGATGTTGTGGACTGCTTTATCCCAATCTCATAAAATCTGCTGAAGTAATCGACTACTACTAGAACAGAGTCTCCGGACTGTAGTAGACCTAACAAATCGACGGCTAGGTCTTGCCATGGGCCTCTTGGTAAAAGGGTTGATTTAATCAGCTCTGGGTTGACTGGGCAGCTTACCAGCTGGCAGCCATGACAGGTTTTGCAAAACCTCTCAGCTTGTCTGTCAATTCCAGGCCACCCTACCTTTGACCGCAATCTCTGCTTCATATTGACGATTCTGGCGAGAACCAGTACCCGAGTTCTCAACTTGCTTGGTGTCACGGTTCGGTTGCCTCTAAGGACTAACTTCCCCATAACACACGGCTCGCTTCTTATGGTAAATGCTGCTTCAGCTTGTCTTCTTTTCAGCTTCCTTCATCTATGCATGCTTATAGCTCGATGAACTCTTCATCTTCAGCTGAGACTTCCTGGATCTCACATGTTGTCATAGCTTTAGGAGTGGCAGTAACTGCTACAAACTTGACGAAGTCATCTGAAATTTCGCGTGCTGATGAGGTTTTTTGGGGTCCTGCAGTTTGAGACAAACGGCATAATGGATCGGCGATGTACTGTCCTCCAGGCAAGTACTTTACTTTGAACTTGTAAGGTTGCAATCGCAGAATCCACTGCTCAATCCGTGCACATGGCTTTGATCTACTAGAGTAAATCGTCTCGGGGGGTTTGTCGTCTGTGTACAGTTCGAATTCAGTTCCATACAGGTACACATGAAAACTCTCACACGCCCAAACGATTGCTAGGGCTTCTTTCTCTGTCTCTGAATAGCGCTTTGCGACATCACGTAGGCTCTTACTCACATAACTGATGATTCTCTTCACCCCATGCTGTTCTTGAATGAGGTCTGCCCCTAGACCTACCGGACTTGCATTTGTTATTATTAGCGTTTTGGGGCATCTTTGTCGAAATATCCAAGAATTTCAGCACTTGACAACCTTTTCTAAAGCTTAGTGAATGCCTTTCTCCGCTCATCTCCAAATTCGGAACGGACACCTTTCTAAGTTAATCTGCATGACGGTTGTGCAACTGTGGCAAAGTCTGGGACGAATCGAGCATTTTAGTTTCCTAGTCCCAAGAAACTTCTGACCTCCGAGGCATTTTGTGGCTCTCTTGCATCGACGATAGCTCACACGTTGTCTTCGGCTGGCCCGATGCCTTTATCGGTTAGCACAAGTCCCATGAACATCAACTGGGTCATGCAAAAATTGCATTTCTCAGCATTCAATGTCAGATTCTTCTCTTTCGATCTCTCTAGGACATCCTCTTGTTATGTTCTTCAGTATTCCTGCCGTGAACTATAATGTCGTCTGAGTTGTTGGCCACGCCCTCACAACCTTGCAATGTTTGCTGAATGACATGTTTTTACACCTCCGGGGCTGAGTTAATTCCAAATATGAGGCTTTTGTACCGATACAATCCACAATGAGTCGTGAACGTTGTGATACTCCGGGAGTCAGGGTGAAGTTCCAACTGATGATAACCCCATTTCAAGTCAAGTTTGCTAAACACCGTGCTTTGGTTGAGGTTTTGGAGTACTTCATCTACTGTGGGTATTGGGTAACGTTCCCTGATGATGGCCTCATTTGCCCTGCTCGTGTCTACACACAAGCGTATTTCATCATTTTGTTTTGGCACTCCCACAACTGGACTAACCCGAGGACTCGGACCTTCTACAGGTTCTATTATATCCATGACAACAAGCTCTTCAATCTTCTTCTCGACTTGCTCTCGGAGACAAAATGTTGAGCGCCTGACTGGCTGTGCCACAGCAGGTACTTCTGGATCCTCATGCAACTTTACTTGGTAAAAGTAAAGTAAAGTCTCTGCTTACGAGCCAGAAGGCTCATCATCAGGCCAGCACTTATCTCCGGTTTCATTAGCATGAAGGAGTAGGAGGACTAGGACTAGGAGTATTTCTACTCCCCCCTGGATGGGATGCTAGTCCATCGCAGGGTTACCCCCAGCATTTTGCGGGTACACATTTATACACCTGGGTGGAGAGAGGCACCGCGAGAGTAAAGTGTCTTGCCCAAGAACACAACACAATCCTCAGCCAGGACCCGAACCC
Organism: Montipora foliosa; assembly: GCF_036669935.1. NCBI lineage: Eukaryota > Metazoa > Cnidaria > Anthozoa > Scleractinia > Acroporidae > Montipora > Montipora foliosa. The sequence goes on along the minus strand of NC_090871.1, from coordinate 48,300,808 downwards.
AGACCACTTGATCCGTAGTCGAGCACTCTAACCATGAGGCCACCGTGCCTTTCCCTTTCCCAACTTTACTTGGTAGCCTGTCAATTTTCCTACACGTTCAAAGATTCCCTTGTAGTCATGTAAGATCTCTTCTTTAGACTTCACTGAATACACTGGGACACCAAACTGTAACACACCCAACTGTACAGCGGTTTCTCTTCCTAACAGTGCTTCTCCTTTGCCATCAAGGACAAAAAAATTCAGCTTTGACTTCAGTTTCACCTATTTTCGTTAGTGCTGAGTACCATAAGTGTAAAGCTTCTTGTTATTCTTCTTAGACATACACTCAATCTTTTCTTGCTTCAGCTTTGACCACAAGTCTTTGTCTATAACATTTGTGCTCGCTCCAGAGTCTACCACCATTCAACTCTAATGCCACCAATAAACAGTTCAAAATTATTCAGGTTGTGACGCTGATTTCACAATGAATGCGTACTCATCCTTCTCCTCATCTACATCTTGCATGTACCTGACTTTCTTCTTTGTATCTCTTAACTTCCCACCAGGTCTGGGCTTGGCAGGTTTCGGTGATTTCATTTTACATCACTGGGGAAAGTGGTTAGCACCTCCACATCTATTGCAAGCCTTTCCTTTGGCAGGACAATTGGGATCACGACCAAAATATCCTACAGTCCCACACCTAACACGCTTCTTTTGATCCCTTGCTTGGTTCCTTTCTCTTCCGTTGGGCATCTCGACGTGAGTCCCCTATCAAATTCACCTTGTGTTTACCATCCTCCATGCTTGCCAACTGGGATTGAACTGCCTCATGTGTTGCTGCTGTTGTAAGTAAAAGCGCCAAGGTTAAGCTCTCTCCTTTCTCTAACAATTTTCGCTACAATGCTTGTGACGTACACCGCAGAACAACTTTATCTTATATCTGATTATCGGATTGATCACCGTAATCACAATCCTTTACCACTTGTTTTAAATTTTGTCACAAATTAAGCCACGGTTTCACAATCTTGCTGCTTTATACCATGAAAAACATGATTCTCGTATGTCGAATTTACTTTGGGAATGAAATAATCGTTCAAAGTTTTCTTGGCTTTCGAGTAATCTGCTGCTGCGCTAGTGTCAGCCAAGGTTTCGAAGATTTCCTGAACATCTTCCCTGGCCGAATGAAGGAGCAAGGCTCTTCGCTGTACTTTGTTGTGGGCCCTAAAAACTTGAATTATTAGCCCCTTACTATCCGCATACAAGCAGAGACTTTTCATCCCCCTCCCCCTTCGCCTTCCAACATTTGAAGGATCGCCATGTGGGTCGAACGGTGTGCTCAAATGACATTCTTGTTGCACTTACTTAGCACTTAGATCTCTCCGCGCCAGGAGGCGCGTAAGGCCGCAACCCTCGTCTTCCAACCCACTCTGTCTTCCGCTATGACTTTGACTTCTCTCCAGCTGTTCCACCCTTCACTCTTTCGCTCATTTTCCACAGTTCGTCTCCACGTGGTCTTTGGTCGACCTACTGCCCGTTTCCCTTCTGGTTGCCACCCTAACGCTACCCTGCAGTTGTCGGTTGCATCTTTTCTCAAGACGTGCCCGATCCAGTTCCAGCGCCTCCTGCGGATCTCATCTCTGGTCTTATTTATTCCTGTAATATGCCCTATCCTCTCGTTGCTCACTCTCTGTGGCCACCGAATTCCGAGGATTCGTCTGAGGCACACAAACTGGAATGCGTCCATCTTTTTTTACTCCACCTTTGTCATTTTCCACGCCTCGCATCCGTAGAGTAGTACTGGGCGTACTAGCGTCTTGAACAGCTTGATCTTCGTTTGGCGTCCTATGTTCCGTAACCTCCATATCTTGGTTAGGTTATAGAACGCCCTTCTTGCTTTATTTAGTCGGTTCCTAATATCTTCAGTTCCACCACTATCTTTCCTGATTCTTGTTGCATTGGCTCATTATATCACACCACAGGACTGTATTATAAACTCAACGCTAGATAGTTCACTGAATGCTCAAAACTCAACTTGCTCAAAAAGAAAAGAACATCACATGTTCTTATGACGTCATGCAAGAGCGGAAGGCACATCCCTGTCCCCAGTCGAGACACTATGTCGAGACGATTACAGATAGAAATCTAAACTTTGGCCGCTGCTAATAAACAAAGTTTTGTTATTGATCTTCTGAATTCTCCACTTCGCGTTCTGCATGGACTCTTCAAAGTTGTCCAGGATGAGTAGACATGACCCTGCCCAACGGCCAAATGCCACGTTGCTGATTTGGTTCAGATGCAAGTACAACGTCTCCCACTTTCAGATTCTTTCTGTTCTCTTTCCACTTCTTCCTCTCTGTCAGGCTAGTAAGGTACTCTTTGGTGAAACGTCTCCAGAAGAAATTTATTAGGGCTTGGGACTGTCGCCACAGCTTTGTGAAGTTAACCTCTCTATCTGTAACAACGGCATCTTCATAACTTGGATTTGCACGCAGAAGCAAAAGGTGGTTTGTAGTGAGTGCTTCAATATCTCCTGCATCAGAAGATACATGGGTGATTGGTCAACTGTTGAGAATTCTCTCTGTCTCAACCAGAGAGGTCCTCAGTGCTTCTTTAGGGACGACTCTCTCTTTCAGCACCACTTTCAGCGTTTTCGTTGTGCACTGTACAAGTCTTTCCCACGCACCACCAAAGTGTGGAGCACTTGGTGGCTGAAAGTTCCAATCAATCTCATTTGGTGCACAAAAGTTCTGTATTCTCTGCTCATCCAATTGCTTGAGACATTTCTGCAACTCATTGTTGTCTCTAACAAAATTTGTACCATTGTCACTGAACATTCTTTGAGGTCCTCCACGTTGTGCTATGAATCTTTTCAATGCCATAATGAAATGATCTGTTGAAAGATCATCCACCATCTCAAGATGGCAAGCTCTTGTACTCATGCAAACAAACAAACAGCCATAAACGTTGACCTCACTACGCTTCTCCTTAACTAGCATTGGTCCAAAAAGGTCAACTCCAGTGTTCCTGAATACCATCCGTACTTCAAGTCTACATTCAGGTAGGTTTCCCATTTTCTGCTCGAGGGTCTTCACTGTCTGGTGCTAGCAATAATTGCACTTAAACTCTGCACTATGGACAGCCTGTCGACCATGAATGATTCAATACTCTTGTCTAATTTGATTCAACAGGTACTCTGTCTGCAGATGGTAATAACAACAATGCATTTCATCAATGATTAGCTGTGCAAGCTCATGACTCGAGTCAATGATCTTGGGATGTCGTGTACGGCATGGTATGGCCTGGGCTTTCTGTAGCCTTCTACCTACAACCAAATATCCTTCTTCCAATCTCTGGTGAAGGGACTTGATTCTGCTCCATTTATGGATCTCTCGACCCTTCTCTTAGAGCTGCACCTCCTCATCAAATGATTCACCTTGTGCCCCCTTCACTAGGTAATTCTGAGCTGATCTCAGCTCTGGTACTGTAAGCGGACCATTCATACACTCTTTCTTCTTTGTTCGCGTGTTGTTTAAAAACCGTTCCACATATGCAACAACTCTTCTCATTTTTGCCAGTGATGAATATCTCTTCCAGCCCAACAAGACTTCACACTCGTGCAATACTCCAACCCAACTTGCTTTTCTTTCACTCTCTTCAACTTCTTTTTGAGGTACCTCAATCTTACCCTCTGCCCAAACATAAACTGGCATATATAGAAACTCAGGTCCACAATAATAGCGGTGACTCATGTTGAGCTGAGCTGGGCGTAATCCTCGGGTTATGTGATCTCAGGGTTGTACTCTGTCGGAACATATCTCCAGTAAACCGTGCCCGCCCCCAGTTTGGACTCCAGCTCACTCATAATTGTGGGAATCTCAGACACCAGGTTGCACATGAGCACTTTGTAATTGGAACTGGTCTGGCCAATCCAATGTAGAACTGTAGTAGAATCACTCCAGAAGGTTATCTTCTCTATCTTCATCGTCAACTCCGTTGCTAGAGTCTCAGCTGGGCGTGCTGCTAAGAGTGCTCCCATGACTTCGAGCCTGCAGGTCGACTGAGTCTTCAGGGGTGCAACTCGTCCTTTCCCAGCTACCAGTCTACATTCCACTGTGGTATCCTCAAACTCTCGCCTCAAATGTGTGCATGTACCAT
>NC_090871.1:48266674-48291674 GCF_036669935.1 Montipora foliosa | reverse complement strand
TGTGCACACTTCCCAACATTTACATCTACAGCTGTTAAGGGGGTACAGACACTGCCTAACGTCCAGGCGTCAATGGAAACTGCTTGATCAACACTTGAGTCCAAAGGTGTCAACGTGAACGTCACGCGATTCATTCTCTTTTGCTGTTCTTGAACTCCAAGTACCTTAATGTTCATAGTAGTGGGAGATCCTTGTGCAGACTTCATATTTAAGTCTTCAGCAATAGATTTCCTAAGAAATGTCTCTTGTGATCGACTATCCAGGAGGATACGAATTGGGCATTCCTTTTCTTTATATATCAATCTTGCACAAGCGGTTGGCAGCAAATTCTGTTTGTCTATACAAACAAACCCCGATACAATTTGAATGTCTCCATTTTCAATCGGCTTTTCTGAGGTGTGTAGAAGTTGGTGGTGTTTCCTTCCACATTCATCAACGGGACATCGCGGTGCCTTACAGGTCCTTGAATTATGAGATATGCTACCTGGTTGCAGACAATTAAAGGAAGTTGGAGCACCTTTGCGTCTTATTACCATTTGCCATCTTTCGTCAGGTGACTTGTTCTGATGGGCACTTAATAGTTTCATGGTTCTTCCCACAAAATCCACACCTCACTTTCTTGAAGTCGGAGGATCCGACTAGGGCTTGCGTGGAAGTATATCTTCGTCATCCGCGATCCTGGAAACTTTATCTCTACCAAATCGTTTTCTGGCTTTTGGTGAACTGCTCTTCGTGTCATCGTGAGCCTCTTTACTGAGCATGTGACCCTTCAGGAATTGAAAGAATCTCTTGATATTGATCTCTTTGCAAGGTTGTGCTCTAACGGCGCCCGGTCGCCTGAGGCGACTAACATTTGGCTCCGGGCGAGTGAAAAAAATTATGCGGTCGCCCGGCCGGGCACTCCGGCTTATTGTATTTCTTGCAGATAAGGCGGCTAAAAATTTAATGTGCTGGTGGTTACAGTTTACGAAACCTCTCAGAAAATGTTTCATCTTCGTACAAAACAATCGGTTCAAAGGCCGTTCCACATGATTTCACATGTAACATAATCCGTGACTTTGCACGTGACGGCCAGCGGCCGCGCGAATTTCGATTCGTTCTCAAAAAATAGCATTAATTAAATTTGGAACGTGGAGTTTGGAATTTCTTGGTTATTGTTTTAAAAAAAGAGTTGTTACTTCTGCTCTGACAGCGGTAAAGCGCGGCCAGCGAAGTGGTGCTATTTACTTCTGTATGAACCCGAGACTCGCAGTTTATGCAAATTTAATATTTTTACGATGTTTCGCGGCTGTGCCTGCCTGACTTAGGTTATGATTGTTTTTCCCCTGTATATGAAATAACGAAATAAAAAAGGGAAAGATATCATATTATTTGTTATTGTTTTAGAAAAAGAGCAATCCCGGCGTTGTCTTTGGTTTGTGACAAATCATTCCGTGCCCTAAACAAATAACGCTGTGACTGGCGCTTCAACCGAACAAAAAGCTCATTCCAATGAACATTTTATTGATTATGTAAGGAAAAAATACTTTAGTTCTGTCCTAGCGATGATTTTCGTCCAGATCAAGATGACTTGCTAAGAGAAAAAAATGCATATGATAGCTTTTGGCCGGGGTGGTTTCATTGTTTCACGGCAGTTTTCACAAAATCTCCACGGGAATCAAGCGGCATTGATTCACGTTTAGAAAATTTATTTTCAACCTAACTAACCAGTTAAAAGGTTTACCTCTATTAGACCCAAACCTTTTTAGATAAACCTGCCACAATCTTTACTTTTTCACTTTTAAACCTAAAAAAATATCGGTGGCATTGCCACTTTTCTTGTCTTTCTCAAGTATGGCATGAAAAATTTGATAAGTTGTGAGTTTTTCTTGCGCTAACGAGTTCTACGATCATCAGAGCAGTAGCAGCAATGTTTTTTTGAGGGAGAGATGGAGGAAGATCTTGCTGCGTTATTGATCTCAGATATTTAATTAAATAAATAAATAATTAATTCGGGCGACCAACCTGGAGAGCTGGGCACCCCAGCTGAAATGATTTGGAGCCCAAAGGGCTCCCCGAAATTTTCCTTAGAGCGCAGCCTTGCTTTGTCATCTTCATCATCGTCACATTTCGTGAGCTCAAACTCCCATTTCCCTTTTAGGTAGCGTGGTAGCTTCGTGTCAAAAATTGGAAGCAACACCATGGAGAAGCTGGGGTTGTCATCAGGCTTGCGACCAAGCGACTCCAAACTCCTCATTCGGTTTTGCAACGTATCATACAAATGTCTCAAATACTTCCCATCAGCTTTTACCTGAACATCCAAATTCAAAATGGACTTGACAATTTCGTTCACTAACAAACGCTTCCGCCCAAAACAACCTCGTAAGTCTTGCAACGCCTTTGGATAGTTATCGTTAGTGACCGCGTTACCCTCAATGCACTTATAGGCTCTGCCACTGAAACAGGATCTCAAATGAGTAAACTTCTTCACGTTACTAAGTCTTTTATGAGAGTCAACCGACGCTAGAAATGCATCGTAAACCCCTGACCATTCCAATGCATTTCCAGAAAACTTGGGCAACTGTAACAATGGCAGCTTAACACCTGTGATATTCTCAGAGTATTCATTTGAAGAATACTTCGCTCCCCTTTGGGCGATAAATTCTTCTGCCCTTCCAGAAATTCTTAGGAGTCCTGAATGAAATTCGTTCCAATCTTAGTTTCTTCAATCAATGAATCTTCTTCAACGTTCCCCAAAATTTCTTCAACAGAATGCAGACAATCAGTTTCTTATTTATTCAACCTCTTTAATTGACTTTCTATTCTAGAGGGAGCGGCCTCCATGTGAAGCAATTTTTCCAATTCGTCGCACGCTCCTTTTGCATTCTTCTCTAGGAAATTCAACTTTCGATTGTCTGCAACAAACTTTAAATCAGGGACAAAATGATCCGAACCTGTGTCAATTCTGGTGTCTCCATCAGATGGCTTGTTAAAGGTATGCACCATTCGTTCAGTAGACTCTTTAATGGATTCCGTTAAAGACACACAAAACTGCTTAAGCGATTCATCCATGTACTCCCTCATTTGAGAAACGACATTTTCCAATTTATTGGTCCTTTCTTCAATACAATACATACAATACAATACATACTTAATTGACCGCTCCCCATAGGGGCTTTTCAGGGCCAATGAAACAATCAACGAAACAACAACAACTGTTAAGAATCCCAACTGGTCGGAGGCAAACCAGTTGGCTATATACAAGTGCAGCTGGGAAGTTGAACCAGGGACTACCAGGAACAAATTGAACGACTGGTCAGAACGGGTCTTGAACCCGGGATCTCCGAATCTCAAGGCAAGCGCCCTAACCACTGGACCACACTACCTCCTGGTGCTGAAGGGAACAACATTTCTTTCTCGGTTGTCTGAGGACTTTTAGCCCCATGTCTTATTCGTGGCATTGGCACTGGAGACCCTAAAGACAATTTACGTAATATTCCATAAGTTGCTCTTTAAGGCTTGCTTTTGTTCCATCTTGCGATAGCCCAAACGTGAACAGAAAGTTTTCAAATCCTCCGTGGTTAGCTTGTTTACTAATGTCTCAGCCTCATCTAGATTCTGTGGAACAAGAAACGTTTCTCCTGTTGTAATCATATTCACTCCGTTGCTTGCCTTTCGTTGAGCAGCTGAACGCGACAACCAACCTTACTCTGCTACCAAAAAATGTACAGGCCCATTTTGAAACAGCAAAAAAGGTAAAGACTCGTTCAGCAAATACACATATTTTTTCTTCAGCACTTTCCTTCTCTTACAGTTGATGTTTTCGCCTACTTTACATCTTGTTAAATACTGTTTTGGAGCCCCTAGAGAGGCTTATTTACATGCCGAAACACCATTTCATAGTCTCTTGGGAGGCCTAATTATGCGCCCAGATGTGTCGATTACACGACGGCTTGTACAGGTACATAGAAGGTTGCCACTAATCGAAACTTTGATATCTAGGAAAGCCAATGAAGTTTCCGAAATTTCCCAGGGATATTTAAGAGCCAGATGAAAAGAATTGACGGAGGTTATAAATTGATCAAGGTGTTCGTGGAATTGGCCGCCTAGTCGTCTACCTGTCTCGTCAATGTATAATTTATTGCATAAAGTACAGGTTATGCAATGACATTTGCGGAGGTACATGTAACAGATCGCCTAGGTCCCGATATCTTGCTAGTGTTATGAATGAAAAGACAAGTTTTGCATCGTGAGCGTGCACATTTGAAAGTGCCGTGTTGCTCGTCTCGGGATCATTTTGGAGTAATTTAAAATTATTAAGAATGATACTTTTGACTTCGTGATTATGAGGATGGAAAGTGAGGGTGAATGGAATTCTGTCATTCTTATCTTTTTGTGACGAGAAGAGATACTTGGATTTTCTATGGGTGATACTTATTAATGCAGGGATATTTTTGCGCGGCTCAAAACTATGTGGAAAAAGCAGAACTTAGCAAGTGCTCTTGGTATCAAAAAAGAAAATGGAAGTAACCATGCATTTTTCAGAAATAATTAAGCTTCAATTTGGAAAAGAATGCCATACATAGCATTGTGCTTTAACGCTTTTTAGAAAATTAATGTTGTTGTCTAATGTGTGGTTACCCCCAATTTTCTTTTTGGATTTCAATAACACTTGTTAAGATCTGCTTTTCCTGCATATTCAGTAAACCGTGCAAAAATATCTTTGAAAGGTGGGAAGGAGAGGCAGCTCAGGCAATGGCAGATAGCAAAATACAAACTGAGCTACCAACAAACCATGTGACCTGAAGACCCGCCACACACTGGACCCCATCAGATGTGTGTGCTGAAAAGCTCACTTTCGAATTGTCCTTTCGCCCATCGCCAAGCAATACAATACATACTTAATTGACCACTCCTCGTAGGGGCTTTTCAGGGTCAATGAATCACAAACACGACAGAACAGAACATTCAACAACTGTTAAGAATCCCAACTGCCTCCAACTAGTTTCCCAGCCTATTGCGTTCCTGATTGGTCAATGACAAATGCGCAGATAGTTCTGTTTCATGCGATTATCCTATACTAAAGAGACTAAAACTGTCTGAGTGATAAAATCACAGCTGAGTCCAAGCAAGATAATAATTTCCTTTTTTTGCCGTAAAAGGATGCCAGAGGATTACCCAGCTGTGCCTCCACGAGACCCATTCTTTCAGGTAAATTACGAGAGAGTGAGTACTGACTGCACATATGAGGATTTTGCAACTTCAACCCTTTCTCTCTTAGGGGGTGCCCCGTGGAATGACGAGGAACATTGTCTGGCGTTAGACAAGAAACCTATAATTGGCCCTCCCGGGAGGCAAAGGGTGAAAGAGGACGCAGTTTTTTGAGTAGAAGTAGTCGTTTTTCTTTCATGCAACAAAGTGTTCAGCTTTGCAACACTACTTGCGATCATACGGTGCACGAGATGATGACTATGATTTAAAGAGCCATATCAGAGGCTGAAAAGTGATTGAAAAGTTACTTGTCTTGTTCGTTACAATTAAAATTTAGTTGAAACTGTCAATTCCGGCCTACAATTAATGCACCATTAGATGGTAGCGGCCGTACTGAAAAGAAAAAGAAAAGCTTGGAAAACGTTGAAAGATTCTCCTTCGTCGCAACCTCAGTCGTGAAGCGAACGGATAACCTCTTTTCTGACGTTAATTTATTGTGTGACTCTGAGATAAGGAGGGCGTTTCCCAGGACAGCGGTTTACTGAGTCTGGTATGTTGATCGAGCTTGCATTGGTAGTGAAGACCAGGCTTTAGTCGGCAGGCTCTGAATGCATATCTAACCTGAACCCTTTTTTTACTCACCAGTATACGCCCAAGAGCATGCGTCCTAGTGCCCCTACCCCGGTCGCTCACTTATCTGAAGTACCGTACAGTTCCACGCATGCGCCTGTTATTCTCACTAGCACTGGAACAGGTTACCAAAGGTAATTACTTCTATTTTTTGGTATACATTTCTTTTACATTCAGTTGCACTGAACCTTCAACCAAATGGCAATCCGGGTTAGGTAGGATAAAGCAACAAGGAAGAGCTGTCATACTCAGGTCTTGCAGAGATTCAAGTAAATGTTTAAATTGGGTACACGGAGGTATACTGATCAACCCCTTAAGCAATTCCTTGTAGGGATCACTCATTCAACGACTGATAAATTCCAAGATTTCACCAATTCCTGAAAAAAAAAAAACACTCGACCCGGTAGGGCGTAACTTTATTCGGCAGTGGCGATGTTCTTGCCCAGTATACACTAAAGCTTAAAGGAAGCTCAACTTTCAAGGAAAGTGAGAAATGTTTGCAAGATCTTTTAGCGTTTTTTTTTTTCAAACAAAAAAAAAATGTTTTAAAAGGTATAAATTTTGCACAAATAAACTGCTTAGTTTCTGACATCTATCGAACAACAAGTATAGTTCAGACAATCATGCCGTATAAATATGTTGATAGGAGCCCATTTTTATTTGCAAGAGGGAAACTGTTTTATCTTTAATTAACAAGTAAAAATGCTGCGCAAGTGAGTATACCATCTACTACATTAAACTGGATGAAGAGAATTTATGAAAGTTTTGACTGTCTTCTCGAATTCCCACACATACAAGGGAATGGTGCTTTTCTGGTGGGGTCTTGTTGGTTATTTTGTTAGTGATGAGCAAAGGACTATTCATTTCCTACCAAACAGAAACAAAATGCGTAATCGTAGTTCTTCTACGTCTACATCTACATGTCCCAGCACTTGGCAAAGTCCTTCTAACTTACAGCTTTCTCCTCAGTTATTTCAAGACCCTGAGTTTTGGTCCGGCCGGATACAAATTCATGACCTCCCACATGGCAGCCCAGTGCTCAACCAACTGAGCCACCGGTGCTCAATTCTTTTGGCCTTTGTAATGAGTGGTATATAGAACAACACTTATTTATTCAAATCTTGGTGTCGTTGAAACTCGTTAAATAGAGTGTTTTGACTCATGTGACCAGCAGCCATATTTGCCTACTAAAACAAAAGGAAGAATTTTCATAAAAATAGAATTCAATTCCCAAAAGAATATTTCACTGCTCCAACATGGCCGCTGTTTCTTTGTTTCACCCCTCCAACATGGCTGCCGTGACGTCATATGAAAACACTGTATTTACCACCACTTCATTGAATGATAATTATAATTGTTCATTATCTGGAATGACATTAACCGTTCACTTATGATTTGCTATTGGTTTCTTTAGTGGCCCAACAACAATTTCCCGTGCTGCCTATGCACGCCTGGCCAGTGCTGGATTTCCACCAATCGTTGATCGTCGAGGTAATCCTCCGCATGTCATCGATCCCAGAGAGGAATTGCCAATAAGTTTGGACAGTGAGGGAAAGGATCAACTGCTAGGCAATGAGATTATCATCCAGTTTCTTGCCCTCTCAAGGTTAGTGCTCAATTGATTAGTTAATGGGCCATTTCCGAGTAACTGTTTGTCTTGGTTTCAAAGTGATTCTTAGTGCTCAACAATTGTAAGGGAGATTTGTTTGATTTGCATAAAAAATACGCTACTCATTACCATTTGAATGGGTGTGCACCAGGACTCGCTTTGAAACTGAGGCATGCAGCAACTCAGAAATGATCTATTAATTACTAAATTTCGTCCCTGAGGCTTGAATTCACAAGACCTTATCGCTGTTTCAGCTGCCGTATTGGCAGATGGGGAAAGCCAAAGGAATTTTCAGTTTGTGTGGGCATTCCATGTAGAATAATTTTACGAACATATTTCCTCTGAGGAGTTTATGATTGAGAAGTGTAGAGACGTGACAGAGGATTAAACTAACATAGGATATTGCTCGTTAGCGTGTTAAATTTTACATACATCTTACTCTAATTTTTTCCTACTTTTCCTCGCAAGCTGATATTTCCTGAAAACATTGCAGACAAATTTTTGAAGAAAAAGGTACATGGCCAGGTAACATCTTGCGAAATTTAGTCCTTTAAAATTGACTAGTCGATCCTTTGTCATGTACTTTCAGTTGACAATGTAGTTCTTTTTACGTATTTTATTTTCCGAAAATTATTGGCCATCAGATGCCTTAATCTTTACAAAGACTCGAAAGTCCCTCTGCTTTGCTCAGTTTTAGCCGTCAATGTGCGGCTAAAGCATGATAAGGTTTCCTTTTTTCACATGCCCCTTATCCCACTTCTGTGTGGGGTCTGCATGCACAGAAGTCAGTCCCTTCTCACTCGCTTCTCCACTCTACACCTTAAAGTCCATTATCCTTGAGATCTCTCCTGATGTTACACATCCATCTCCCCCTTCTGTTTTGGTCTTAAAACGTGGTATGGTCTATATAAGCTTGAAAATTCAGGTCTTTGGTAACATGATGAGACTTTGGTCGATTTTGTAAAGGCCTTGCCTTGTTTGTCTGTTTTGTTTTGTGTTTTCTTGTAGGTGCTACAACAGAACGGCTTTTTTCTCTTTTCAATTTTACCGTTTTCCTCAAGTTACTACGGAAAGGTTTGTATTAGAAGTGTTGTAAGGACGGCAAAAACGCGTTTGAATTTGTGTACAATCTAGTTTTTATGGCTTAGTTCTCCCGACCCTTCTGTTGCTCAGTGAGTATAGCATCTGATTTAGTAATTTATAAGTCATTGGTACGAATCCTCTTAAAATTATGCCTTCCATTTTCTTCCTTATTTAAGGCAAAACATTTTAAGTGCCACCCTCTGCAGCAATAGGACATGATTGACAAAAACGTAAACAATAAAATGAATTACTCAGCAATAATTCATAACGTAATTCTTCGACTGAATGTAACCCGCACACCTCATTAGGATGGGTATTATCAAAATATGTAAAATCTTGGCAACACGAGAGGTCTCCCTATATTTCGTCGTTACTTGCTTATATCTCAAAAATTGAAAATTAGGCAAGAGGTAAACTTACCTTGCAGGATAATTGTAATTCTCCGAGTCCATATGGAGCAATTATGACGTCATTGTGTGATCCCTTATTGCGCATGCACAGCAGACCACTCTTCGAAGTTTATAGTTATGTAAATCAGATACCAGTATATAATACCACTGCTTGCCGGATTCATCCTCTTTCTTTGAGTGTAGACCAAACAAAAAGAAGTAATTTACATACTTTTGGCACAGTCTTCTGGGTGGAAAAGAGGGGGGGACCGACGTCACAATTGCTTTGTATGGACTCGGAGAATTAGAATTATCCTGCAAGGTAAGTTTACCTCTTGTCTAATTTTCAATTCTCCTCATCCCTACTCCACATTATGACGTCATTGTGCACAATTTGACAAAAGTGTATGACAAGGGAATTTATTTATAGAATTAGAATCATTTCAGCCATGGAGGATTCTGGTACCTGTCTCTCATAAAATTTAGAGAAGGTTTTCTCATTAGATCAATTGGCTTAACTTAATATTTCCTTAATAGAAGCCCCACTGAAAAAGGCCTTAGATGTGGCGGCTGACCTTGTACTATGAGCCTTGAAAATGTTGGTGTCAATACCAGATTTTCCCAAAACGGTTTTTATCCATCTGGCTAAAGAAGTGCTAGACACGCCCTTATGTGGCTTACAATAGGAAACAAAAAGCTGTTGGGTATTAACTCGAAGCTTCTCTGTCCTTGCAACATATTCGATTAGATGAGAACAAGGGCATAAAGCCCTGGCGTTTTTAATTTCTGGAATGATAACCTTAACAGAATTGCTTCCGGGTCTAGACGTTTTAAGTCTGTCCTTAATGACAAAAACTACTTTGCTATCCTCAACAGACATGCAATCAATACGGAAGGCCTGTAAAGTCTGGCTTCTTTGGGAGAGCAATGACCCTCAGTGTGGTGTCCCATCCCAGGCTACTAGCGTCCGATTCTATGGTATGAGTAAAGGAAGGCGTTCTAAACGACTTGCTGTTATAGGCTCTGATATTCTCAATAATCCAATCCAAATCCGAGCATGCATTGTCGGTAATGCTAACGAGCTCCTCATAAGATGCACCTGAACAAACATGAGTTGATTTGCATGCCTCCACAGATCGATAAAATAACTGTAAATACCGAACAGCCGGGAAAGTGGCAACGAGAAGCCCGGTTACCTAGGCTACCTGGCGAATGGAAGCTCAATTCAAATTACGCAAAGTAGTACACACATTAATTATTTTGGTGACCTTACTCATATTGCACAAGTCTATGTTAAAGCCTAGGTATGATATTTCCCTGGTAGGCTGTAAACAAGACTTTTCAGAAGAGCACAGAGAGCGAAACTTCTTGCTCAGCTCTGGTTTAAAGGGGCTAGGTCACGCAATTTTAGGCAACTTCAGCACTGATCAAATGGTCATAGAATTAACTAAAATATCAAAATAACTGTTCAAAACAATAGAAGAACTCTAACAAAACACAGGGAAGCCAAGAAGAGACATGGATGGACAAAACTGGAGAGGATTGAAATGGATTGAATTTGGGTAAATTTGAAAAACGTCGGCCCACCTTTTTTTGATATTAATTGATATTAGTCTATATCAAAATGTCATTTACACAGCTGGAAAATCATTCTCAGCTGTTATGTGGCGGTGATTTTGCAAATTAAAGACTCTTGCTCTGCCAATTTGACGTTAGAGCTCATAATTAACAAAATTAAAGAAAATTACCAAAAATAGCATGACCTAGCCCCTTTAAGAAATTCACGTCTCATTGACGCCTGGTAACTCTAAATTGGCTCCCAATTCTAACTCAGACTGCTAATTACTATTCTACAATAGAAAAATGGGGGTCACCCAGTTCATTTTTGAGATACAAGCAAGTAAAAGACGAGATATGGGTGTTTTGGGGGAGCTTTCATGTTTCCATGGTAACCTGTTACGTCACAATAGTGGGCTCGTTTTGTTAAGCAATAATTGTTGCTTCATATGGTACCATAACATTGCCGTTACGTAATACCATAGTTAATTGAGGGACTGGTTATGAAACCTTATAAAGCAACAACAATGTTGTCGCAATCGATATTGAATTTACCGTGACAGTGCACAAACTATTGTTATCGCTTTGCAAATTAGTTACGCATAATTTAATCGAAAGATATGATTGGTTATATTCTCGAAAGAAGGGTGCGTTTTGTGCACCGTCAAGGCCAAAAATACAGACAAAAACATGAAACAAAAAGGCTTGTAGAGTTTCATAACCATTTCCATGCATTAACTATGGTAATACAGTATAGTAGTTATAACCCTTCTAATAAGGTCACTTTAAGCGGTGAAACTGGTTCCAGTCACCTTAACACAGGCTATTTTCCTGTTGAAAGAAATACCGAATACAACGGGATCTTCTCTCTCTTGACTGCATGACTGTTTGAGGGTTTGATATCGGAATCACGTCAGTTCACGATGAAGCTATGATCTAAGTAGTGTGTCCCAAGTTATCACTAAGAAAAACGGTAGAAATGCTGAACTAATCACAGCTGTCAACAGATTGCAAAACAGCGATTTGTCCTGCACTGATACCGCTATTCGAACCTAAAGCATTCCTCATCAAGGTCAGATTCAACCTGGATTTGTTAGTGAGGAAACTAATCAATGCTATTCTCTATTTGCATAAGCTTAACTGAACTATTTAGCCTTTGCAACAAACAAGGCAAAAGTTAGCCTACGGTGGAGGCACATTGTCTCTTCGTCCTTTTGAAGTTTCTGGCCACCTTCTTAAATATTTGAAGCAGAGGAAAGCTGGGTCGAGAAAGATAGATATCAAAGGGGGTTCGAGCATTGACAACGGCAATGGGCAAGATAACAATTGGTTTAATGCGCAAACAAATACTCATGCTTCACGTGCATCATGCATGGTAGCACATTTCTCCATACCCCAAAATGAACAACGTGCAATACATTTACCGGTATTTCAAGAGGGCTTTTACCAATCCAGTTATATAACAATCTGCCAACATTACGCAACTTGAGTGAGATAAAAGAGTCTTGAAATAATCCAGTTATTGTAGTTCTCGATCAAGAACAGGAGAGACGTCGGTTATATACACATGCGTTTATTGGCGAAGCGAAGCGAAGCAACAAACATTTCAAAACTAACATACACAATGAATAATCAATCTTATATCTGCTTGACATGCAGTGGCCTGGGCACTACAAATAGTTTCACTGCAGGCAAGAACCAGAAACTAAGCGATATCACGACATCCCCCCTTTTCCAGGGTAAAAACGACAACTAGAAGATGGTTACTAATCTAGAATAAGATACGCATTGCATGCTCATAAGTTCAGTCTCCCTGGAACTTTAACCCTCCTGCTGGATCTATGGAGCAGGGCAGGAGTAGGGTCCACAGTTGAGCTAAGAGACACAGATTCTGGCTCAGCAGAAGAACAGGCAGCACTTCCAGGGGAAACAGAATCACTGCTTGATCCACATTCTTTATGATCAGCAGCTTGTAAAGTAGAGTCAGCAATAGGAACATCCTCAGGGACCACACTTTGAGAGAACTGAAAAGACTCTTCAGTCCTACGGAGATGGCGATGGTTTCTTCGGAGTACTCCACCTTTCACAGTGGCTACCAGGTAAGTGCGTGGGGTATCTGGAATGCGCTGGACAACACCTGGCTCCCATACATTGCTAGACGGATTAACAATGCAAACGCGGTCTTCTGGGAAGAGTGGACAGAGTGGCTGTCTGGCTGTTTTGTCGTTTTGCTTCTTCTGCTTATCTTGTCTGACTTGTAGCCTAGCATTGGTGTCTCCATTTTCAGAGACTGATGGCTTCGAGACAGCTGGCAGATTTGTTTGATACACTCGGCCATTCAGGAGTTCTGCAGGTGATGGCAGGTCATGACTGAGTGGGGTGCTACGAAGACAAAACATTGCCATATGAGGATCCTGGCCAGACTCCTTACACTTTTGTAGAAGATCTTTCACTGTCTGCGCTGTCCTCTCAATTAGACCATTGGACTGAGGGTAGAGCGGGCTTGACGTGACATGCGAGAACTGATAACTATGGCTGAACTCATGGAAGGCAACAATGTGTACTGGGGACCGTTATCTGTAACAAGTTTGCTAGGGATCCCATGCTCTTCGAAGATAGACTTAAGGTGAGCAATGACTGTTGATGACTGGGTGTTAGTAAGCTTCTTGACCACAGGAAACTTACTGTAATAGTCAGTTACTAATAGGCAGTAGGTATTGTTCCAGAAGAAAAGATCAGAGCATAAAGTATGCCAAGCCTTCCAGGGCACATCATGAGGCAACAGGGGTTCCTTAGCGTTTAACGTCTGGTGGCTTTGACATGGGGGGCAACCCTTAACCAGCTCATCAATGTCCTTGTTGATGTTTGCCCAGAACACTGACCCCTTCGCTCTGAGCTCACATTTCTCAGCTCCCTGATGGGCATAATGTAGTTGCTGCATGACATTGGGCTGTAGTGACTTAGGAATAACGATGCGTGTGCCTTTAAGGATCAAACCATCAGCTACAGTCAGCTCGTTACAATAATTCCAGTAAACATGAAGATGGACAGGACAATCAGATCTCCTCTCAGGCCATCTACCCATGATGACTTCCCGCAAAGCTGACGGGGTAGGATCCTTGGCAGTTTCTTCCTGTATCTGACTCACCCTTGTTGGGCTTGCGTTAAGATTTTGGCAGATCTTGTGCACAGACACATCTAGGCCTTGTACAGCTTCATTGTGACAGGAACTGATCCTTGAAAGAGCATCAGCAACGGGTATGTCCTTTTCAGGGATGTACTTAATTTGTGCATCATACTTCTGTATATGCAGCATCATCCTGCCGATGCGGGGAGGTGCGCTTGCCAGGTACTTTTTGAAGATAGCCGCAAGAGGTTTGTGGTCGGATTCTACCACAACAGGCCTGACATAAGCATGATGAAATTTTTCCAGGCCAAAAAGAACTGCTAGCATCTCCCTCTCAATATTGGAGTAACGACTCCAAATTTGCTTACAAACTCCACTAGCTTGAAGGAGAACTGCACCTAAACCCCTCTGTGAGAGGCATCCACCTGAATCGTCAAGGGCTGGGCGCTGTCGAAGTACTGCAATGGTGTAGGAGCTGTGATCAACTGTTTGATCCGGTCCACAGCAGACTGATGTTCTGGACCCCAGATAAATTCACTTGTCTTCTTTTTTAGACCCCAAAGGTCAGCTGCTGCGGTTGCCAGGTTGGGAATAAAGCGGCTCAGGAACTGGACCATTCCAAGAAACGACTGCAAGTCTGCAAGGCTGGACGATGGATCCATGGACAGTATAGAGTCAATCTTCCATGGGTCAGGCTGAAGACCGTCAGCACCAACAATATGACCAAAAAAGGGAATGCAGGTGCACCTGAACTTGCATTTATCCAAGTTGAAGCGTAGGCCAGTCTCCCGGGCACGTCGGAGAACAGCATGAAGGTTTTCATCATGGTCACTAAAGTCACTGTTGTAGCCATACACAACAATGTCATCTGCAATTACAGTTACACCTGCTAAATCACCGAAAGTTTCATCAACCCTCCTTTGGAAAGCATCTTGTGCACAAATTAGACCGAAGGGTAATCACAAAAGTCTATACCTTCCAAACGGCGAATTAAAGGTGGTATAGAGTGAAGTTTCCTGGTCTAGCCTAGTGTTCCAATACCCACTGCGTGCACATAGGATTGAGAAACATTTTGCACCATTAAGCTTCGGGAGGACATCTTCAAGCACAGGTGTGAAGTAATATGGCCTCTTGATGGCTTGGTTGAGGTCCTCAGAATCCAGGCAAAGACGCAATACACCAGTGCTCTTGGTGACACAGACAAGGGAATTAACCCAATCAGTTGGCTCAATAACTTTCACCAAGATTCCCTGGTCAACTAACGAATCCAACTCTTTTTTCAAGGGTTCCTTCAGGGCTTCCGGAATTCTGCGCGGAGG
The DNA here is from genome assembly GCF_036669935.1 of Montipora foliosa. Classification (NCBI taxonomy): domain Eukaryota; kingdom Metazoa; phylum Cnidaria; class Anthozoa; order Scleractinia; family Acroporidae; genus Montipora; species Montipora foliosa. Next base: position 48,276,770 of record NC_090871.1, on the reverse strand, counting down.
ATGCACGACCGGGGGTACAGTAGGATCAGCTGTGATATGAAATTCACCTTGAAAACATCCAATGCCTTGAAAACAATCGCCATACTTCCTGAGCAGTTCATCCTTGGCATCTGGGTCTGGATCACAAATAGGTTGGGGCGGCGGGCTTGGCTTTGAGGCTTTCTGAGTTGTAAGAATAACTAGGTTCAGATCCGTACAAGTCAAGAGGCCTAAAATGGTTGGACCATCCACATCCACAACATGAAAAGGGTATGGCTTACAGGAGCCTTGATAAGCCAGTTTGAGTACACAGGTGCCATAGTGATCAACAGGGTGTCCACCAAACGCAGATATAACTGTGCTGGATGGTGATAAATTAGTAGGAATACCATTATCATTACATGGTGACTCTGGAAAAAGTAGCTTGTAGGTACTTAATGAAATAACGTTCCCCTCAGCGCCAGTGTCAACTTTGCATAAGAGCGGTTTCATGCACTGATCAGACTCCGCTTCCACCTCTAGGAAAGCTTGGGTGTCATCTTTCGTGACCTGGTTGATGGATAAGGTAAAAAATACAGCTGCTCTGGAAATGATACATCAGGGCTGTCTTCAATTTCATCATGAGCTTCAAGGCTATGAAGATGTTTCTCTGCACTCGGTTTTTCCTTAGGTGCCTTAGAATGCCTTTGGCGATCACCACTTGAACGTTGTTGCCTTTTGCTAAACTTTGATGCCCGACAGACTTTTCTCCAATGATTCTCTCACCACAAATTGATCCATAAGCTGGGCATAAAGATCGTTGAGATATATTGTGCTCCATGCCACAACATCCACATACACGAACGATGGGGCCGCGAGGCTTACTGGGAGAATTTCCTGCTTTTGAAGAAGCCTGACCATGGTTTTGTGCATCAACACGAGTAGAAACATCGCTGGACATTCCTTTAACTTGTTTACTGGTAACTTCTTCGGTTCTGGCAATGTGCAGTGCCGTATCAAGGGTACGGGTAGCGTCCTTTTCGAGGAGCTTCGTTTGCGTACGCTTGGAATTGGATCCAAAGATAAGGGCATCAATAATATGCTCATCTGGATTCGTAAAATGACATTCTTCCACAAGAATTCGAGTTTTCTTAACAAGTGCATCGACTGACTCATCGGGTTCTTGTCTCATGGTTCTGAGCTTGTACCTTGCGAGTCGAAAGTTGCTCCTGGGAGAAAGGTAATTCTCGAAGTGCATCCAGTAGGCGCTAAGTTTCTTCTTGTCAGTGACGCTCAAATTCCACGTGGAGACTAATTCAATGCCATCATCACCCGACCAGATAAGCAGATAGCTTACTTGTTCTTCCTCTGACTTTTCTTTCAGCGGGCCGGAGAAGTACAGTTCACATCGAGCTTTAAACTTCTTGAATGCTTGTGGAGCATTGGGCGAATGCCAATCCATGGTTGGAATCGGTAAGCCAGCGAGTTCCGCCATCTTGGTTTCGATGAGCGTGCAAAATACTTTTTGATACCAACCTCGTTCGCTAGGAATACGCCGGAGGTAGAACATCCGATTCAGTAACACTGCTCCACCACTTCTGACACCATATTGTACTTCTCGATCAAGAACAGGAGACGTCGGTTATATACACATGCGTTTATTGGCGAAGCGAAGCGAAGCGAAGCAACAAACAGTTCAAAACTAACATACACGATGAATAATCAAGCTTATATCTGCTTGACATGCAGTGGCCTGGGCACTACAAATAGTCTCACCTCAGGCCAGAACCGGAAACTGAGCGATATCACAACAACAGTGGAAGGCAAAAGTTTGATTTGACGTTTTCGCTGTTGTAGCTTTGATCGTTGCTTAACTCCCTGAATGAGTTGCTTACATTGCAAGCCACGCGAGATGCGGTTGCTGCAACATTAACTGAACTCGCACGTTTTCGATTCTATTTAATCAAAATTCACTATAAAGAAAAATACGAATTGGCTCATTGAGCAGTTTTCAATTGAGTGTCGTAAAACAAATACCAAAGTAATTTTGTTGGTTCTCTTCTCTGCTCCGAGAGGTTTTTCTCCAGTTACTCCGATTTTCCCCTCTCCACAAAAACCAATATTTGATTTAAATTGACTTGATTCGAGTTAATTTCGTTAGTGTCCCCAATTAGTTCTCTTCTGCTAAATCTATTGACACTTAAACAAAGTTGTTATTATTGTTGTTGTTGTTGTTGTTGTTATTATTATTATTATTATTACAAACAGCACAATGAACGAATCCGAATTCGTAAGCAATTCCACGTAACTTGCTCAAAGCGCGGAAAAAATCGCTCGTGCGAGTCGCGATTGGTTTTGGTTTTGGCTTTCCTTATCATTGGTCGATAAACTGGTATGAGATGTTTAAACCAGTCACTAAGCCTAGCAATTTCCCATTGTTACTTTCAACAGTCATTTGAAAAGTGCTCTATGACCAAAGCAGGCGAATTAAAGAACCAGGGCACAGTTGTTCAAAAGCCAATTAACACTAATCCGAGATTAAATACAAACCCAGGCTTCAATGTTGCCCGTCAAAAAGCCTTAAAGTGCAAGTGTATTTCGTAAATATTTAAATAAGCTGAGTTTTACCGGCTGTCAATGCAATAGTTGCATTTAAAAGTTTTAACTGAACGTTTCTTATAATCTTGTATATATGTCTGTTTTATAGTATGTAACTTATTCATTCTAGCTATTAGATGTCAAGCACTTCTATCGTAAGGCTCTGGTTCGCCCTGTGTTATTTCACTTAACATGAATTATCTAATCTTATTTTCTTACGTAAACTCAAATAATTTCCGTTCCTGTTGTAACTCTCCCTATCCAAAGCAAACATATGTTACCATTGTTACCCAGAATTTCGCTTTTTCTTTTGCGTGCAAGCGACGTTTACAAACTTAGCAGAACTAGCAGTAATTTGGAGCCACGACCGTGATGTGAGCGGGATGGGTCTCTTCTCGATTTTACTTCACAACCTGCTTTGCATTCCTGTTTTAACTTCGCATTGCAAAACAGTTTGTGACGTAAAATCGAGAATAGACTCATGCCTGTCACATCAGGTAAAGGTAAAGGTACATCTTATTTAACGTCGGAAGTTCCTTTACTCTCTAGAAAGTATTCTCCCAGAAAGCCGACGGTGCGCTCATTTTACCCCCCTGTTTCCATCAGTGCTCCGTTTTAAGGGTATTTAAAGCTACTTAGGCTACACTGAAAGGAAAGAAGTCGAAACAAGGATGTGAGATCCGGGAATTGAACTCGGGACCTTATGCACCGAGGTCGCGCACTAACCGACTCTGCCACCCTTGCTCCTTTCGTCACGGTCGTGGGTCCAAATTACTGCCAGTTCTGCCAAGTTTACGTGGCTTGCACGGAAAAGAAAAAGCCGGAAATTCTGGGTAACAATGGCAATATATGGATAATGTCTGTTTTGGATGTGGAGATTTATATTTTAGAAGAAAATTATTTGTAATTCTATGCTGAATGAACATTTTGGAGACGAAAAATCTTGTAGAAATGTTTCCGATCAGAAAATAGACAAGTAATGTTTAAAACACGAGCAGCAGTGTTTTTTTGGGGTTTAAGAACACGAGGCGTAGACGAGTGTTTTTAGACCCGATAAAACACGTGCTGTGAGTTTTTCAACAACTTCAAAAACATTCCACAAAAAGCGTGTACCTCTGGACTCAGAACAATGATTCAAATTGTGGGAGAATATTACCATACCAGAAAAACAAGCTATGCCTTATTAGTATTCTTTATATAAAGAATACTAACGAGGAGTGTTTTACGAGGATATAAAGCTCATACACATGACGTTTTATCGATCTTTTGATAGGCTGTTAGGCTCATTAATTATTAATGATGTCCATAACAATCGCTCAGTAAAAATGACTAGTATTTACCAAACATAACTAATCGATGACATCAATGACATCAATGAAATCAATGAGTAATCAATAGGTAATAGATAGGTAATCAGTTGATTAGTCATTGATTATCGCCGATGATCAATGAGTAATGAATGACTAATCGATAGGCCACAAAACTTTTGGTCATCGATTAGTCATCAATTGCATCGATTAGTCATTGATTGCATTGATCAGTCATTGATTTCATCCATTACTCATCGATATCATCTCGTGGCTGCAAATGTATTTGGCGAAAAAAACAAAATTAAAACAACTTAAATGTAAACATATGTTTCCATGTTTAGTTTTTTCAGCTTAATTAAATACAAGTAGTAGATGTAGTACATAACCACGTAGTCGATTCTTGTCGGCGTACTTGTTAGTTTCATTTTCAGACTGGTTGGTTACTGTTCAGTTGTTTTGTTATTAAATAAAGAGTTGGGTGAAGTGAAATATTGCACAATTGAGAATCATCTGTATTTGTGATTACCACTTTGCGTCTCGACATCGTCAACTGGAACTTCAGATACAAGTAAGGAAAAATGCGTCTAACACAGAAGAAAGCAAGAAAAGTGTCTTTCATGCGCAGTATAATAGTCGCTGAGTAATCGCTGGGTCATAGATGAGTAATCAATTACATCAATGAGCAATCGACGTAATCGATGAGCAATCGATAGGCCACAAAATTTTTGGGCTTTGATTAATCATCGATTACTCATTGACCATCGCCAATAATCAATGACTAATCAACTGATTACTCATTGATTACTCATTCATTACCAATTGATATCATTGATCATAGATTAGTTATGTTTGGTATTTATAAGGCAAAAAATTCTTTGAAAAGAAAAAACCGAACGTTTTCGGCGTCAAGCCATCTTCAGGGTCACCCTGAAGATGGTTTAACGCCGAAAACGTTCGGGTTTTTTTTTTACTTATTTTTAGTCTTGTAAATACTAGTCAATTATTAATCGGTTTTGAAGGTTAGTTTAATGAGACTGAACATATGTTCTCAGGGCACCAAGACGCAACGTTTTTCTTAATTTTACAGATTGTATCTGAAGGACCTTGCCAGTCAGTCACAGGGCATACCCTGTGTGCTGCAAAAGTTGAATAAAGACGGATCTCTATCAGAAGAACCACCCGGGCTTACGGTAATATTCAGGCTCCGGTTATTCAAAGGGTGCCATTAAAAGCAAGGTGACACACACTAACACCAACCCGGTGTGGCCAACACATCACGCATGCGCACAACCATTTCACCCGGTCAATTAGCAGCCATGGACAGCTGTTTTGGCCTTTTGGGCCTCATCAGCATGGCGTAGCTAACATACCAGGCGGGTGTGTTTAGCACCCCTTTAAGTGGCAGCTTCACACTTGCTTTTGAAGGCTAATTCATAGGATATTGCCATCCACTCTTTGACTGACAACTGAGGCCAGTTCTCTTTATGAGTCCAGGAGGGTTCTTTACTGAGGTGCATAACGAGTCATGATGATCACTATGCAGAAAAATAACGTTTCCAAGTTTGCATGCTATTGCTGTTAGACCATAAGATTAGAGAGCTTAAGCACGCAACGTTTTTTAGACGAGGATGGCAACCGGAAGTGAGCTGTTTTCCTTTTTAATGTGTGTTCACACAACCACATTTATATTGCAGAGTATCGCTTCAACACTAGAGTTGATTTGTTTAAAAATCTGGGAAACACTTCTGTTCTGGCATGTGAAATGTTCACTTCCAGTTGACTTCCGCGTCTCGAAAACGTGGTGTTCTTTTAGGGAGCTTTAAAGCTCCCTAATGTCAGTTTTGTGCAATAGACCATCGCACTTGGAATTTCCTTTGAACCGTTTCACTTGCTGTTTGTCCCTAGGAAGGACTGGAACGACTCAGGATTTACTGAGAACTTACTATTTTCCCATTTAAGGGGAGTAGGGTTGGCAAAGTGGTGACGGCTTTGTCTCTCTTCCTCCCTCCTAAGTTTTCCAGGTTCAAATCTGTCATGTCAGATTCGTTCTCTATTACTCTTCGACAGGTGTTTTTTCTGGGTACCTCAGTTTTCCCCCTGCACTGAATTCACTTGATTTATCTTGAGAGCCATTCTCTGTATAACTAAACACTATTAAAGGATTCTATCGTTTGGGAATAGGCTAGTTTCGAATTGGGCAGCAACAAAAGAACTGAGTCGAGGTTTTATTTGCATTTTCGTTTGTTTTGTACAAAACAAAATGCTAATTATTCCCCTGAACCGCAACTCTGTTCTTTTGTTTCTACACAATTCGAAACTAGCTTATTGCGTGGTCTTTTTCTTCAGAGTGGCAATTTTCCCCCATTACACTTAGTCCTTAGTCCTATATTCGTCTCTTTTCAAAGGAAAACCTCATACGTTTCCTACTGACATTTTTACCAAGAAGATATAGATTAGCCATATGCATAGTTAATATATGGAAATGGTTATGAAACTTCACAAGTTTCTTGGTTTTTATGTTTTTGTTTACTGTTTTGGCCCTGGCCATGCACAAACCATACCCTTTTTCTAAAAGACAGACTATGGTGAGCAAGGGTGAAATGTGGGTATTTGACTCGAGCTGCATCACGCAGCCACAGAGTCAAATAGCGACCCACATTTCACCCTTGCTCACCATTCTCACCATAGAGTCTCCAGTAGCTCAGTTGTTAGAGCATCCGTACTAGATCACGGAGGGTCGTGGGTTCGAATCCCATCTGGGGCTCGGATTTTTCCGAGTTCCCAGTGGGTTCAATTGTAACACCTTTCATTTAATACGTGTTAAAACATTCTCTAACATTCGCTCACTTTGGTGGTTGGTTGGCCGCATCGTTCAATGATGCTCTCAATGTGACTGCGCGATGCAGTTATGAGCTAGCTGTCAGTCGATATTTGACTCTGTGGCTGCGTGATGCAGCTGGAGTCAAATACCCACATTTCACCCTTGCTCACCATAGAGTCTCCAGTAGCTCAGTAGGTAGAGCATCCGTACTAGATCACGGAGGGTCGTGGGTTCGAATCCCATCTGGGGCTCGGATTTTTCCGAGTTCCCAGTGGGTTCAATTGTAACACCTTTCATGTAATATGTGTTAAAACATTCTCTCACATTCGCTCACTTTGGTGGTTGGTTGGCCGCATCGTTCAATGATGCTCTCAATGTGACTGCGCGATGCAGTTATGAGCTATGCTGTCAGTCGATATTTGACTCTGTGGCTGCGTGATGCAGCTCGAGTCAAATACCCACATTTCACCCTTGCTCACCATAGAGTCTCCAGTAGCTCAGTGGTTAGAGCATCCGTACTAGATCACGGAGGGTCGTGGGTTCGAATCCCATCTGGGGCTCGGATTTTTCCGAGTTCCCAGTGGGTTCAATTGTAACACCTTTCATTTAATATGTGTTAAAACATTCTCTCACAAGCCTCATTTTAGAGCAAGAATTTTTTTCAATTCACTGTATGGTATCGAGACTTGGTGGGCTAATTTGCACTTGAACAGAAGAATTATAAACTGACCGCCATTTATGAATAAGGTCTATAGAATAGCATATTTTCAAACTGGTTTTTCGGATTTAACTTCCTATTTTTTTTCTTTTTTTCGCTTAAAAGAATTCCAGTTTTGTTATTTATTTCTCCCTTTATTCCTTCTTGACACCCTTTATTTTCTTACAAGCGGCGGAGAGATCTTTTGAGGTAGCTTTTTTTCGTGGGAAAACCGACCTGACAGTGAATTGCGATACGTCTTTTCTTTGTTGGCCTCACACGCAAGGGCGGCTATTTATGTGTAGATTACCCATTAACAGAGTGAGAGAGGCGGGATAGAGTTGACAGGTCTTGTTTTGTATTCTTTTAGTTGCGCTATATGTTGGACCCATCGTATTTGCAGCCGGGCGAGTACCATGTGTTTGTTCAGTATCTTCTGGGCCAGGCACTACACATTGATGTTTGGGATGGTGATTCGCTTCTCCTTATTGGTTCCACTACGCTCCAACTAAAGGTAACTTGGAAGCGGATGAGCGGAAACTCAAAGCGAGCAATGTCTCGGCGTTCTAGAAGGCAAATGAATGTTAAACATGTTGGATTGTTGATAAGTCGTTATTTCATCAGGCCATAGCTTTGATGTCGCGATTTGCACGGAGTGTCTGGACAAAAATTCCTTTGCGGCTGCCGCATATCTCAGTCTGCAATCACTCAAACCATCAATAAATCAATCAACTTTATTCGTGTGCTAGTCTTTTCTAGCCGAGGAAAACGCCCTCTACTAATTGGGGACACTTCATAAGGGTAATGTTATAAAAAGCGTATAAACTCACAGTTACTGCATTAACTAATTGCGGAGTGTAAAATGCGTGCTTACACGCCAAAAAAAAAAGTAACTGAGATTATGAATTTACAGAATACAACAACCGTGACAACAACAATAACTATGCATCCTAGCAATTATTTACCTCATTTTTGCTTCAGCATTTGATACGTCAGGGTCGTGAGGCTGTAGTTGTGGCTCATGAGCTGGATGTGGTATCATCCGAGTATTCCGAAGAATCTCCTGCTCTCGCTGGGGATATGGTAATGACAACCAATACTGTATTTTATTGTTTTATCCTTTGGAAAATCAGTTAAATGAACTATTGCAAAACCCAAACCAATTTAAGTAGTTCCTTTGACCAACAAGGCGAAAAAAATCCAATAAACCAATGAGAACAAAATGCAATCTCGTTCCCAGAGCCCACGTATCTTTTGGTCAGCTCCAAGACACGGAACTCTGGAATAATCGATTTCCGGAACTCCAAGATTTTAGGAGTTCCGGTTTCACCGAAAAGTGAAATGGAGCGGTCATGAGAACTCAATTGATTGAACAGCAGCGACAAATCTTCGTGTTTGCAAGTTTAGTCCGAGATTTTTGCGCAACATTCGCAAATTACAAGGTAGTTTACACTCGGTAGTTTACGTATGAGCAGTTTGATAAATCAATTAGCCAATCAACGCAGTTCTGGAAATTGATTATTCAGAGCTCCGTGTATTGGCGCTGACCAAAATACACGTGGGCTCTGGAGACGAGATTGAACAAAATGTGTGTAGCCAGCGGAGAGCGCGGGAAAACACTGCTATGCAAGTCTTTGTTGGTTCTAGTCTTGTTTTTCTGATTGATCGTGAAGGTATGGACACTCACATGGCCAATCACAAAGCCTGAAAATGCAAATCAAAGCTATCGTTAAAAATCCTCCTCTGAAAAACGATCAGAGTTACGTGTATCTTCAAGCAGTGCATGTGTTGTTTACTGCGGTAGTTCTCCTTTCGGGGCATTTCATAAGCTCAATTTCAAAGCCAACTACTTAAGGCCCGGTCGCACTGGCGTATTTTTCAAAAAAAGGGTCAACCGCAAAGCTTGGACAAGTTCAACCGATGCGCGGGAACCTTAACAAATTTTTGTCAAACGCTACTAAACTTCAGAGGAGCCGCTGTCGTGCCTCTGGGTAGGCCAATTTTTTTTGTCAGGATACGGAACAAAAAAATTGGGTTTGCCTTTTTCTTGGAAACTGGAAGTCGTGACAATTCTTTTGTAACCATGCGACCCGGCCCTAACTGCCTTTTGGCTTCTGTCATTCTTATTGAAAATTAAGAGTATGGAATAAGGTGCCCACACACCCTCTTTTTTTTGACTGATATCTCGGTGTCGATTGCTCCATAACCCTCAGTTTGAGAATCGCTAACTTACGTCCTGTCATTGGTACTATATGATGAACCCGATTTGCGCCATCTTTAGGATGGTTTCGTCTCGATTCTCGGTATCTTTCGTGTTTTCTTCGGATGTGCGATTGATGGCAGGCAAAACGCAGTTTTGGCGGTTGTTGCTTGAAGATGTGATTCTTCAGAATTGTCAAAAGCGGAACAAGGCTTTTTTTTGTTCACTTATGGGTTTTGCTTGTTTTCTTATCCTACAGGTTCACACTGGAAGCGTTCGGCCATTGGGTATCAAAGCGGCCGTGGAAGGCAAGTTGCACCTTCGCGTTGCCAACATTGGACACCTTATGGAGGGAACAAATCGCAAAATCGGTCAGTAGTATCTTTATATTTGGATCTTTCATGTCATCTTTCATGCGGGATTGGGAAGGGGGCATGGCTGAAAAAATAAGGAGCTTAAGAAATGAGGAAAGAAGCGCCAACGACAACAACATCTTGAAACAATCATTTGAG
>NC_090871.1:48246674-48261674 GCF_036669935.1 Montipora foliosa | reverse complement strand
AATTGGAATCGAGGCCTGATGTAGATCATCGTACAACGTGAAAAAACGGTGAATTATTTTTGACTGTTAATGCTTGTTAATTTGCAGCTGCTTCTTACGGAACAGTTACAATTTTGAAAATGATTTAAACACGAATTCTGTTCTTCTTCTGGCTCTCCTCACTAGCCGCCATCTTTCTTTCGACATTAAACCAATCAGAGTTCATGTGAGAAAAGCACCAATCAGCGATCTTTTTAGTTCACTGTGTGCCAGGGTCTTCTCAAGACCCGCCGCCATATTGAAAGCCGAGAAGACCCTGGGAACGAGGTTGGGTCGCGGGTTCAAACCCCGGCCGGACCAACACTCAGGGTCTTTAAAGAACTGAGGAGAAAGTGCTGCCTTTGTAATGTCATCTGTTAGGGTTTGGGTTTAGGGTTAGGGTTAGGGTTAGGGTTAGGGTTAGGGTTCCTGTGGGACGTTAAAGAACCCCAGCACTATTCGAGAAGATAAAGTCCCCCGTGTTGTGGCTGAAGTTTTTCTTGTACAAATTAGTTTTCATTCATATGTAAAGTAGAACTAATTACCATCACAACAAATTCGCACTTAGACTCGCTTTGAAGAGGAGGTAGACATCAGACTTTCATAAGATATCGCTGTTATTGCCTCGCTTCGATAAAAGAGGATGGAGTTCTATTGTTCAGTTCACATGTGTGAAATGCAAACACAAATGGTATGCGTCACAGTTCCCGTTTGTTTTGCACGAGTGAAGTAGCTTCTGCGTTGGCAGAGATTTCACTCAGCACCGACGCTGCTCATTAAACGATCAGTGCCATACTTGGCTCTATATAGAGTGCATGCGTTTGCGGGGAATTGTTCGTTTCTATTCCGGTTTAGGAATGACTGAAATAATACTTTTTACTTGAACACGGTCTGCGAAAATTTTGTTTATTTTTCTTTCTTTCTTTTCCGACTTAAAAGACTCCCAGTCAGTCTTGCTAAGCGGGGTTTTGACTGTGCTTTTTTCGTTTTCTTAGGAACAGTACCTAACAAACGTTCCACTGTTGTTGTACCAGACACCGCCAGAGGTACAGGGAATTTGAACGGCCTTGCAGGTATGTAACAGCAGAATTTGTTACTCCACAGTACCTGAACAATCGATAGAGAATCAATCGCGCAAGTTTTTGTGATTGTCGATCGTCATCGATTGTCAAATGTCATCGATACTCCATGAAAATCGATCAATTAAATAACATCGATTACTAATAGGAACGCCAATCGATGACTCTTGATGAAGTTCGCCACTACGTCGCCACACCCAAAATAGCTTCTATTGCAGAGCAACAAGAATTTAGAACATTCTACCAGCCCACCTCAGAGCCATCGTATCAATTGGTCAATTTAAGAAAGAACTGTTTGCTTATTATATGACACTGACCAAAGACTTTTACAACCCGGAACTTTCACATTTTTAAAAAACTACTCGTGTTAAGTGCCGTTCGTGTCGCCAATTCAGTTCTCTTAGTAGTCACTTATGTGGATTGATTTCCAGCTTGTTACGTTATGAGTGTGTAAATGCACTCGGGTCTCCGTAGTGGATCTTTTTCTCTGTGGAGATACCCTGCCAAGTGGCAAACTTTATAAATAAATAAATAAATAAATAAATAAATAAATAAATAGATAACTACTTTTGTGTGATTATGGATTGGTCTTCGATTGGCCGATGCGAATCGATACTAGTTAACCGTAATCGATTGATCGATTCATTTTCCGGTTATCGATTTCCATCGATTGTTTAGGCCTTGTTACTTGTACTCCAGATGGCGGCAGCCATCGGTCGCTTCACCCGCTTTGGATTTGTTTCGAAGACCAATCTGCATGGGTACGGTCACGCTTTGTTCCTCACCTGTTTTACGCCCGCCTTCGTTATCCTTGGTTCAGTGGTATTGTGGTTACGGTGTGGTAAGCGCTGAATTCTTGACTTGGGGCCTGGCTCTGACTATTTTCTTTAAGGCGCTGAAATGTGTCAACGTTTCTGTCAAACTTATCGCGCAAACGTGATTCCCTGCTAACTGAAGAGTAATCTTGCGCATTTTCCCTCTCCCTAATCAACCTATGATGAAGGACAAATGATTGCTGCTAGTTTTGAAAAACTTGTACCATAAGTTCAATCACATTCTGCTTCGTGTACACAGGTTTACCTATTAGTTGAAGTTTGGTTAGAGGTCTACGAGTTATTTGTCAAGTGCGAGAGCGCGCAAAACCAGAACAATTAGTTCGAAATCCTCTCATTACAGATTGTACGGGGAAAATTTGTACAAAGTTATTTTGCTTTTCTTACGATGACGAAGCTCCCTTTTGAGGAGAAAAGTTGGCCATAGCACTAACAAAGGAAATGGCGCGGACTCTCTTAACTTCATTGAGTAAGACGTTGGCAAAAGCGCTGCTTGTTCAAAGGAAAAGCAGACACATTAAAGGACTAAAAGCTCTGGTGTCGGGCGCTCTAACTCACGCTACATCGTAGCGATATCGAACAGTCACGAAATAAAACAAAACGTTTTGCTCCACATTGACTCTCTCCCTCTGCCGAGGTTTGTAAATGGCTAAAAATTTATCCAGCTTCACATCTTCTGGTAAATCGCTTAATATTTGAACAAACCGAGGACCAACTCTTTCGGCTTGTAAGAGATCAACCCAATGATGAACAACAACTCGAACAACCTCATCCTGAATAAAAGTCTGACAAATGTGAATTCGAAGTAAGCGGCAGATATTGCGTTGTAGGCGGCCAAATAGCCGGCTGCCGCCACCGTGATTTTGACTGGGCTGAAAAGATATTCAACCTCTTTCTACGTAGACTCTGTAACCACTCTAGGTTGAGAGTTTAAGCAGTCATGTGTTGTTGTTTTTTTTTAGGAAACAAGTCCTCCAAAATTAAAGCCAAGCAAATGGCTGAGTGTGACGCTGAACTTGCTGCTGTGTTGTTTAGCAGACAGGAAAAAATATCTAAAGATGACCAGCCAGTCAGAGAAGCGGATGCCATCAGAAAAAGGTCAGTTTGGTTTGAAGATTTCAATTACCATGTTAGCACGGTCCGCTGAACCGCTTAAGTTTGTACAGGGCACTGGAGGCCCTCTTCACATGAGCCCAGCTGACCGCCTCCGAGATCTCGCCTGGGCTGGGAGCGGATTAGTCTTCAACCTTTGGTTTTCAGGAAGCATGGGTTTATGGGCTCCTGATATGTTAAGATATTTTTAGGGTACTAGTTTAAAACACAGCGAATTTTAACGTTTATTACTAATAATTAGTATTTTGGATCTGATTAATATTTTTCTTCTTACCTTTGAATTCACTAGTAGTTAGGTGTCCCCAATTAGTTTACGTATATGTAAGCTAGATCTACCTGACACATTAATAAAGTTATTGATTGATTGATTGACTTCACCACTTTTGTGAAACCAGGGTTTGTAAAAACCTCGTTGTGTTCCCGGTTGCTAAGATCTGGGTTTCTGAGGCCGATGGAAAATTCTCCTTAAGAACACTTTAACCCGGTTACCGGGGCGAAAATTAGAACGGACTGTGTGCTCTTTTTACTCTTCTTTTCTTCAGCAGTTAAGTTCAGAATAATTTATTTTGGTAGTGAGTGTAATGTAAAGATATAAGAATTTGAAGTTTCTTGAACCAATGAAAGCTTAAAATTCTCGCCAGGCTTGTTCGTTAGATTTCACACCTGAGTTGCGTCGCTAATTTTCATCTCGGTAACCGAGACATCCCGGTTAACCTGGACTGAAAAAGAGGGCCTCAGAAGCCAGATTTTCGAAACCCGAGGGTCCTTTTACTTGAATCGAATTTTCGAGCAAATATAACTGGATGCAACTATTGTTGTTTTCTAAAGTGTTATGAGCCCATGGGAAGGATAGGGAGCTAGTCGCTTTGCAACGGGCGAAAGGAAACTGAAAAATTAGTCATAGGCAGGATTCAAAAGTACCGTACGCCGGTCAGATGCTTTAGCCATTAAGCTGGATTTTCGCCCGTTACAAGAAGCATTTTATTAACAATAGAGCGACTTTTACATGACCTTGAAAATTAAACGTAAAACAGAACGTAAAAAACAAACGAGTACAAATTTTCATTTGCTTAGCGAACGCGGATGCAAACAACGTCATCTCTCCGTGGAACTTTCTGGAAAGCGATCGGCATTTCACTTTGACGTCATTTGAAATGCAATAATGTGAAAGGGCATTCGAACTGTTTACTGCCCATATTAGGAGTTTCCTTGGCGGGAATAAGGAAATGCTTTGCTTTAGTCTTGCCAAACATTGGCCCGTGAAACAAATTGCGAACACCTTTTCAAGGTCACACGAAAGTCGCTCTGTTGGGAAAAACAGCGTGTAGCATGTATGTTAGATGAAGTGCCTTCAAAGATCGTCCGGGTGGGAGTGGTCCTTTGAGAGGCTGTTGTTGGTGATATTCAAGGTCTGTTTCTTATAACAGACAATAGGGCCTTTTATACGAGAGAAAATAAGCCGCGGCTATCTCTGGCCGCGGCTTTCGTAAGCCGCGAACACCCCGTATAAATGGTACAAAATCTACGTTCACGGCTTTCTCAAGCCGCGGCTTATCCTGGCCGGGGAGTTTATACTCGTATAAATAGCTCCTTTCGCGGCTGACGTAAGCCGCGGCCAGAGTTAGCCGCGGCTTATTTTCTCTCGTATAAACGGCCCTAATGTCACCAACAACAGTCCCTCTGAGGACAACTCTGACGACGAGATCGACTAGCAGCTCCGATGAGATGTTACGTCATCAAGTTTTGCGGATACGAATCCTTGGTTCAGACCATATGACGTGTTTTCATTTCGATCAAACGTTTCTCCAAAGTTCAGTAATATGATTTGCGACATGACCAACAGGAAAACACTGGTTCCTGTCTTTTCACCCAGGTTAACTTTTTCTCTGCGGGATTTTGATGGTGACCAATCGGGAGTTCCGTGCTGCTTTCGGTGAGCAGAGATTGCTTAATGGGAAGAGCACTTGCTTCCCAACAATGTGGACATCTCTGGGTACATCCTGTTTGTTAATGAAAGTGCAACTTATCCCATAAGGAAAGGGAGACAACCAGTACTCAAAGTTATAAATACCTGTTCTTTGTCGAATAAGGGTTTGTCTTTCAAGAATTTGGATGGTTTTTAGGCCCTTTTTTTGTTGTGCGACGCTCGTCTAAAAATATTATGGACCAAATGAGGTCCTTGACATTTGATGTTAAGGAATCCAACTCGGGGTTCAATTGCTGGTCAGGCTTGACTGTGATGTTACAGTGGACACACTTCTAAACCAACTAAGCTTTTATCAAATTATGCCAATTGTGATTCGTTGCTAATTTGGTGCAATAAAAAAAACATTTTAAGAGGTTTGATATTTGAAGAATATTTAATTTATGTCGATATATACAAAGTAACTTGTAGCTTAAACACTTCTTTTGTTTTTGTTTTTTTATTTCAACTAGAAAACTCGAAAGGATGCAGGCCGTTCGACAGACACAAGGAGCTGATAATTCAACAGGCAATTTAATTGTAAGTTTTTCGGTACGCGTTTTCTCTCGATTTAGGTTAGGAAAATTCAAATGATAAAATCGTCTGTTGCATTGCGTCAGAACCGACTGACACTTTCACAAAAGCTGGAAAATTGGTCAAATCCGCTCATACAACTGGATGTTAAAATGCGTGCATTTATTCAGTTGCATCGTCAGAGACGGACACGTTGATCCAAACCGGTAACCCGGTATTAAACTTGTTTACTCCGATTTCTTGCGGTGTCATTTTTCATCACGTTATGCCAGTGGTCTTGTCATTTTGGAAAGAAAAGGGGCATCCATTACTGGAATGAGTGAACTGTATTCGTTTATGTGGTTTTCACTGGTAGCGGAATGCGTATTTAAAGTGCTCGTAAGGTAATTCCCTTGAAAATGACGTACTATCCAATTTTTTGTCAAACGTGGCACAGTTGATATTCATGCACAGGACATTCAAAAAATGCATAAAAAAGATGGGGTTACTGTGCTTGTTTTCGTGCTGCATGCCCTTTATCCTAAGTGTTTTTTACCGAATTACGCGAGAAGCGTTCCAAACTTAATCAACCGGAAAAATTGTTGTTATATAGCTAAAGCTACTAAATATTACTGAAAACTTGAGCCTACTTGTTTGTCCGGGCTAAAATCTTTCAATAAAGTGATTTCAAATTGCTCAATTTTGCAAACTAATGTAAGCAAATTGGACCACTACGTCATCACAATCACACTCAGTGTCTGGCTGCAAATGCAGTTTCACGGCATTTTTATATAAATACTACAACTTTTACTTTCCAACCTTTTTCTTCTTAAAATATGTTTTCCGTGTACCTATAACGAGTACATAACACCATTAAAAAGGCGGGATCACAGTGCTCGTTCAGGAGAAAATAGCCATTCCTTGACATATTCAAGCTTGGCGTTAATGAAAATCCGCCATTTTATCCATGTGCGCGTGCTAGTGTGCGCGCCAATGACGCAAGGAATTATGCGCAGTAGGGTTGCGCAATGCAAATCCAGGGAATCACCTCACCTTAAATTAGTAAATTTATAGTAGCAATCCACCGAGGGCTTCAGTTTCCTTTACTGTATCCATATTAAGACAGCAGTGTAGAACTGTTCGTTTTTGAAACTAGCTTCCTGAGGGAAGCCCATAAAACTCAAGGTACGAACTGCGCAAATTCAGTTTTTCGTCCTCTGGCCAGATACGTGCGGACGTAAGCGCCAGAACTCACCGCATCTCACACACGAGGCGTTTTTGAGCCACCCGCGAAAACCGGAAGTGAACATTTCGCTTGCCAGGTCTGTGATCTCTAATGGTGAAAAAGTTCTTAGCAATATCGATGTCGTAGTGTCAAGACAAGTTAAAAAGGGAAACAGCTTACCTCCGGCTACCGTGCATTAGCTATTTATTGGAAAAATATATTGGCAGCAGCAGTTCTTCCAATTGAAGGGCTCTGTACTTCAACATTGCCATCGATATCCTCCTGACCCATTTTTCCTCTTTATTGATCACTGTAGATTCAAAAGGAAGAAAAAGTGCAAAGAACAAGAGATCTCAAAACTATTCAGCTTTACAGGTAACCATTGCATATTGCACACGGTACTATCGTTTAGTCAGGTCCGCACAAGGAAATCTTTGTGTCACTTTTTCTGGAACAAATATATTGCCTGAGTTCATGTCCAGCAAAATAATGATTGTCAATCAGTGTCTGAGGACTGACTGTTAAACAGCGGAGACGGGAATGCGCCTAGAACCAGACCAAGTTAACAAAAATGAGGTGAACCTTGTGGCCTGCCTCCCACTGCTCTTCTTTAGCTCAGTGACAGAACATGCGAAATAGTAATCGGAAGGTCGAAGATTCGACTCGCGCAATACGGAGCGCTCGGATTTTTTCCGAGTATCCGCGAGTCACCGTCAAGAAAATAGATACCATCAGACCAACTTATATTGTGAATCTTGCTGGGGTGCAAATCATTCACAAACTAAAGTCGGCTGAAAATTTAAAAACTTCCAGTAAAGCGTCTTTGATGATAGCAATGTTAAAATCCGTGCGGCCTTGAAAACTCTGCATCAATTTAGCGAAGTCTCTAGAGTAAAGTAAAAGGAAAAGTCTCGACTTCTCATCAGATTTGTATCTTACAGGGAGAGACTTAGGCATGAGAAGATTCTGTCATCATTGGCTGGAAACATTACTACAAGCCACACAATCTATCCGTGCTTTGGCAAAGCCGAGTTCTTTGAGTTTGTTCTCAGAAATCCTTATTCCACGGATCAGAATATCGCCATTCACTGTGAAGACAAAGAACTTCGGTATGTCATTAGCGAAAGTGATTTATTGGTCCATGCAATCACAGTATACACTAACCAATGAAGTTTCTTGCAACACGTGCCGGGCGCAGGCCCTGCTTATTTCTAGAGCCCGTTTCCCAAAAGTGCCGAAACTTTTCGGGCCTTGTTACGTAAAGCCCTTTGTATCTTTGTGCTTTGTTTTTTTTTTCTTCTTCTTCCTCTTCTTGGAAATTGCGATTCGAAGTTTTACAAAATGATAGCTTTTCGGTCTAATAGAAGGCAAACCGGACCCTTATTTGTCAAGGGAATGTTGGGAGCAGAGTTTAGATACTGGAGCAAACAAAACGGACTCGCTGAGAAGCTTATCATTCGTTGTCACCAATTTTCGTCTGTGTTATTATTTGTGCTCTGATTTAGTCACCTTTCTTAACATTCTTCTGCCGTAAATGAAAGCTACTTAGAGGCAAGTAAGATTAAATTGAAAATTTCAGAACTTCTGTCTTGTTTTTGTTAGAGTTATAACAGACACCAGAGAATGGAGGCACTTCAAGAGAAAAACTGAGACTCGATCAGGTAACACCGGCTCTAATGCTAACATGCCTCTGTTATGTCCATCTGTTCGAGAAAGGGTGTAGTCAAAGTAGATCCCTCTTGACTTACCGATGCGATACTCATTCAAGGCTTGCGCTAATTTCATATTCTTTGCTTGAGAATGAAGCTTGGCAGTGACAAAAGCAACGAAGCGACTCACTAAGCTAAGAAAGTAGATACTAAAGTTTCGAACCAAAAAAAAAAGAACTCTTACGGACAAAAATGAATTTTTTGAGTTTCTTTTCTGCGTTATGACGCTCTCACTCTTCGTACGTGCCCCGCTCATCTCCAAAACATGTTTGCTGGGCTTTAAGCGTAGATAGGTCCATGCCCTTGAGTTTCTTCGCTTGTTTTGTGGAGGTCGACAGGCATGGAGTTACGTCTTTTGCTTCGTTGGCATCCGCAAATTGGGGTTCGTTGGGGTGCAGGGATGGCGCAGTGGTGAGAGCACTCGCCTCCCACCAATGTGGCCCGGGTTCGATTCCCAGATCCGGCGTCATATGTGGGTTGAGTTCATTGTTTCTCTACTCTGCACCGAGAGGTTTTCTCCGGGTACTCCGGTTTTCCCCTCTCCTCAAAAACCAAAATTTGATTTGATTTGCGTTAACTTGTTAATTTCAATTTACAGTGTCCCCGATTAGTGCTCTACGGCGCTAGAAGATTAGACACTTTATTAAAGTCCCTTTCCTTTCCCTTTCCTTTCGTGTTCTCGCTATTTTAACCCTTTCACACTCTGGGCGGCCCCCATTGACGAGAAAAATCTTCTAGTGTTACAGTAAAATCTGTTTAGTGTCACTGTTGGGAGTAATCTCCTTCGCCGCCGTTATTCGGGCGTCACGCAACGCTCGCGTGACGTCCAAACCACGGCTGCGAAGGAGACTTTCTTGGCAGGGAAAGGGATATGAAACTACAACAAGTTGCAAAGTTAGTGGAGACACGTCACCTTCTTGGGGAGCTATTAATTTACCAATTATCTCCTAAACTGCACCCTCCCCTTCCCCTCCCAGCTTATCAATAGGTTGCTAGCAAGACAAAAAATTGAAAGGGAGAGAGGGAGAGGGGAAGTGGGAAATGTTGAAATTCTAGATACGGCCGGTATTGGAAGCTAGAAAAGGTGTTTTTTAACGCGAGTGTCTCAACAATTTTGCAACTTGTTGTAGCATACCATGGAGCCTCAAGTTGTACAATATGGCAAAACATTTGTGACTACATTGGAACGAACGGTTTTCAAGTAAAGGAAACCTCAAAAGAACGAATTATTCATTGTTGTGGAAACCTCAGATTTGATCATATCACGTTGCTGTTCTGCAGAACGCGGAAAAGATATTAGAGACTGGGATTGAGCATTGCGTTCGTCAGGCTAGAATTTGCGTTTCGTCAAAAGTCTAAGAAACTTGTTTGATTTTATCTCAATTCCTTTCTGTGACCCACAGATATTCAGCAAGTTCATGAAACAGAGAGAACTAAGAATAAGAGAAATTTCACCCTTTTACTACAAGTAGCAAACAGCCTGTCTTTTGCCGTTTGCTGTACATGTTACAGGTTGAATTTGATTTCAGGCCAAAATAATTTTAACCGAAATTGATTTGTAATTTCTTTGTGCCTGGTATTCATTATCATAAATAGAGACAATGAAATTAGAAATCATGCTAGGTTAAAATCATTTTGACCTGAACTCAAATTTAACCTGTAACATACACACAAAGCAAAATCTCTCTAGAGCGAGTTTCAATTGAGTGTCGTAAAACCAAAACCAAAGTAATTACTTTGGCCAATCAAAAAGGACAGAGACAATCCAGTAAACCAATCAAAAGTAATTATCTAATTACTTTCGACACTCAGTTGAAAATCGCTCTATTCAATGAAATTGGTACTGCACGTGCAGCGCGACCCATTTTTAATACCAGTGGTGTTATTGCTTTCTGGCGTCGTCGTTGCTGATCTGAAACCGTCATCGTTTCTTAAACTCCCTGATTAAGAACATCCGGAAAAGTGTACGAAGAAAAAGCTTGCGGAGGCAACTATTGGGTATTTACAAGGCGTGGTGCAGTTGAGTCCGGGAGATTCGTAGACCAATCCAGCCAGTTGTCAAAGCGAAATTCGAGAACAGCGCATACGCATGCGATTCCAGCGCCCATACCAGTGGATCATCATGCCTGCCGTGGCTAACTGTGACAATGAGAATATGGCCCAACTCGACCTGGGGAAGCCGGGATGACTCCGAGGCGCTTACCTCCTACGTATGTGGCCCAGATTCAAGTCCTGGGGTTAGCTCCATTCGTGGGTTTATTTGAGTGGGTTATGACCCTACTCTGAGGGTTTTTCTCCGGGTATCCGTGTTTCATCCCTCAGCAAAAACGAACCTGCAGATTCCTAGGTTGTCTACCTTCTGTTAATATATCATACGATGATATCAGGCCCCAGTTGTTCAAACGATGAATAGCGCTACCCGCCGGATAAATCACTATCCACTGGATAACTCAATTAGTTTTGCTAGTGTTTATCCGCTGGATAGCGATTTATCCGGTCGATAGCACTATCCATCGTTCGAACAACGCGGACCAGATATCTATATTGCCCACAGAATTCTGGAATAGGTCGTTGGTAGGTGATATCTAGTGACAAAGGCCATCATACGGGGAATTCCTTACCCTACACGGTGCAAAGATTATGTGGGTTCTTTTGTGTTCCTTGTGATTATGAATATAGGGGAAAGCTAGAAAGTTAAGTGAGCCGTTGCGTTTTGAGATAGTTTGACTTTTTTTTTCAAGACTTTCTCAAAACTCCTCTCCGAAGTAGGTGGAGAGATCGGGGAAAAAGTGTCCAAATATTTTTTAAACCTTTGGTACCACCGGTATAAGCCTCCATATCTAATTGCAAGCTTCTAGTTCAGTAAAGAAGCTTATATTCATTCAACAGATCATGTCTTTTTGCTCACGGATGTCTCCCACAATAAACAAGATAGACCCGTTGTTCACTTTTAATGCAGATGACTTCCATCTCATTATCGTTATTTTTATTGATCGAGAAAAGTCGAAAAGACAGCGAAACCATTTGCTCAATATGTGATGGAGGTTAATATTTCTTACAGCACTGGAGGAGAATATGTTTGACGCTTCTTCTGACAGCTCCTATCCGAAGGTGTTCTTAAGACCCAGGGAGACAGTGCACATCCCTTTCAAGTTCCAGACCTTCAGAGCAGACCATAGTGTTCCTGAGCAGGTATGAGGGAAGTTTGAGATTGCGCTGTCTGACCACTTTCGACTTCAGTGCTCGCATTGACGAAAGAAAAGCATAGTGGACGATCTTCTTGACGGAATTACTGGTGGAAAACCAGAAATGAAAATTGGGAATGTCGGCAGCTCTTTTTACAGATTCATATTCAACAAACTACTTAAGCCTTGAGTGCCGGCGCGTTTTTTCTTCAATTAAGAGTTTTAGCGCATTTCATTTACAATAATTGGCGAATTCCAACCAAATTGTATACATTGTAAAATGCTTTAGAACAATTTTCGAAAGGGATCAACTCTACAAGAGCAATAGATTCAATTTGAACGATAAAATCTGAGGCTTCCGAGGTGAAGCATCGCTGTATTACTACAGTTCTGTTTCGTGTGGTCTCAAACTAACCACACTCATCAGGCATCTTAAGGAAGTGACCGTTGTTAATTCTCACGGTTTTGCACTCTGAGGAAAAGAAACGAGTTGACAGGTTCATGCCCTCACAAAAACAAGCATTCACTCGAAAACGTGGGAGGTGCTTGAGAAACTAATTTAACAAAATTTCGCGCTCATGTGTTTCATCTCCAGAATTTGAAAACTAACGGTTACTTCGTTTAAGTCATGGCATGACGATTGTGGTCGGTTTAAGATCATACGACATCGAATTGTCGCAAACAAGCTGTGTATTATCTCTGAAGGCTTAGATGTTATCAGTTTTGAACAATAAATATGCTTGAATGCTGGGCAAAGAACTAGAGGACCTAGCAAGAGAGCTGTTGGTTGCGCTGCAGCATTGTTATCCAGCATCTTTTGTTGGCCAAGAAGTTGTTACGTTAAAAGTTTGATGAAAAAATTAAACTTTGCCCAACATTCTACGGACGAAGTATGTTGGATCGGCGTCGTCCAACTTAGCGCACTTAACGCTCTGGCTTGTTGCTTGACAATGCTAGAACGTTTAGCTGGGTCTTAACGTGCAAGCCACCTGTTCTGAGAATGAGTGTGTAAGTTGTAGCGCCTATCAACCAATTGGATTCATCTGTGCGTTAGCCCTATGCGTGGAAACGGACCCACTCAAGGAATGATAAAAACGCTGACCAAGATGAGACCTGATCCCACGGCCTCCGTTTCTCACTGTTGCTCTACTGACTTAGGTACGAGGCGAGACAGGAGTAATCCGTGGGTAGTTGAGGTGTTATTTCACGGCAATTTAACATGAACAACAAGTACGGGCAGATGGATCTTGGTTGCCCATGGGTCACTATTTGTGTCTCTAGAAAGGGGCTAAGAAGTATTGCCTGTTAACCCATTGAATTCATCGGAGCGTTAGCCTTAGACATGAACTTTGCCAACACAAGGAAACCTTTGAGAACATCAAGCTCAAGCCTCAACGGACCTGCTAATCTCTGCGGTCAGAAATTCCAGTTATGCATGGCGTTGTTCTTTAACTTGAGCTGCACCAGACACCTGATTCACTACGTTTTGTTCTCCTTAGGGCCCGTCTCACCCGCTCAAGCAAAAGACTCAGACCTACCTGAAGACAGATAATTCAGGGGATAATGACTTGAAAACACGACAGATAAAGGTGAGAAGAAATGGCAAGTTTGACCTCAGCGTTAATCCATGTATATAATTATTTCGTAATCTCTGAGATAGTACGTGCGCTATAATTGGCCAGTACAGTGTGCCGTCACGTGTTGTGCAGTTTGGTTTGCTCAATAGCCCATTTCCGAGTTGCTGTTTCCAAGTGGAAAAAAAACCAGAGGCAAACGGCCACTCTGAAAATGGCCTATTTAAAACGTCCCTTTTGTCACTTGATTCAGAGTTTTAGAAATATAATAAATATCGTACCTTTTTTTTTCCGATTCAATTTGTTGCCCTCGTGCTTTGCATTCGGACAGTAAATTAGATCGGAAAACACTTGGACCGTAACTTCCAGTATGGCCTCTGGAATGGGTAGTAAGAGGCGTGTATTTGTGGAAGACAGAGGTGCGTTGAGGTCCTACTTTCAGGACTAGTCCTGCAATGTAATATTCGGGTTTGTCATTCGCTTAGTCATTCTGCCATGAGCTGAACTGTAAGAAACTTGCGAAATGAAGTTTATGACGCATAGTAACTTGACGCAGTCGTTGCGGGTAGTTCTGCTTTCAAAATGAGAAGTCACTGTCCAAATATTTAATTGGTATGAAATAAGGAGAAGTATAGAACTAAAACGTTAACTTGATGTACTCGTGTCCACCAAAGAATCCCTAAATTTGGTCATTTCTACCGTTATACTTTATAATAATAATAACTTTATTTATATAGCGATATGTACAGAAAGGTCTATATCGCTTAACAATCACAAATTAAAAACTATACAAAAGAAAAAAAATTAAAAAGCATAAAAAGATGATACACAAAAAGTTAATAATAAGTAGCTCTGAAAAGATGCGTCTTTAGTCTGTTCTTAAATACAGAAACCGATGGACTAAGCTTAATATCCATGGGTAAGGCATTCCATAGCCTAGGAGCCGCAACCGAAAAGGCCCTGTCTCCATAAGTTTTCTGATGAGTCTGAGGTATTCGTAGAAGATATTTGTCGGTTGACCTTAGATTCCTTGATGGTTCGTACCGCACAAGTAAGTTACTGATATACACAGGGGCTAAGTTATTTAGTGCGTTATAAGTGAGTAGCAAAACCGTTTGTAGCTATTGTTTTTGCTCACTGAGTGCGGTTTTTTTTTTTGGTATTGTCTTAAAGCTGAAGAATTTCCGGTGAGTATCGAAACTGCCAAGTATCCAAATTCGATAAACAACAATTGACTCGTAGCCCTCAAGTCTAATTGTTGACTAGCGCCTCGTTGGATATTTTCACTTTATAGACAACGCTTGCGCCCGCTAGAGTTAAACACCTGTTTTCAAAACGGTTCCATAGAGTTGCAAATGCAAATATATATGATAAGCTAACCGCATAATTTTTTTGCAGCATATTTTTACTTTTTTCGCGTGCTTATTGTATAGTGGTCTTTGCAATTGGTTTTACATTTTTAATGTAAAATGGCTGCCATTGCTCTTCCACCTTCCACTAGGTATCTTTCATGAACAAGGACGAGTGTCCTGTGGCTATCTTGTCATTACAAGTGGAGCCTCGGCCCCATGTAATCGACAGGACGTTCAGATTTTACCACGCGGAGCAGTCATTCTTAAAAAAGACCATCAGACTTCCTCCCTGGAGATCTTTACCTGGTGAGTATGCCTCTGCATGCAGCTGGTCGGTGGTAAGCAAACACTGACCTGCTGCGGTAAGAGGCATTGATTGCCCCGAAGATATTCAAGTTGGTGTCTGCACGAGGGAAGCTGGTGCGTTGTGCTTTGC
>NC_090871.1:48234174-48241674 GCF_036669935.1 Montipora foliosa | reverse complement strand
TTTGCATTAGAATATAATCTAGCGTGTATGTGAGGCAATTTCGGGCTATTTTGTACTTTTAACCCGAAATTCCATCACATCCACGTTAGATTACATTGTAATGCAAATGAGAAAAACTAACCGTGAAAAGGGCTATTGCAGCCAATTAATCGTTTTACAGTTCTGAATTGTAATTGAAATATCGGCCGAGGATACGATTGTGGCTTTTTTTAAAAGTAATTTTGAGGTTTGTCTTTTTGGTTTGTCATTTGCAGAGATCCTTTCTTAGCAGAACCGTGTCAAACATGGCAATTATACGTGCATTCGTTACAAAGGTAGGTCTGGTTCAGTTTCTTCACTTTTGATTTTCTTATTTTCTTATTTCCATTCCTTATCTTTATCCGTTATTTTTGTATTAAAATGACTATGATCTGACATCAGCTGTTGATGAACCAATGGGTAACAAAACAACACTTTAACTGATGAGAGTGTATGGAAGACATTTATTTGACGGAGGAAGACTGAGAAGTCATGTGAGAGGGTCAAAGTTCACCTGACCTCAAATTGTTTGCTTTAGCAAAAGTTAAATATCAAACACATATAGACCTTATTCATAAATGGCGGTCACATTGATAATTCTTTTGTCCACATGCAAATTAGCCTACCAAGCCTCATTTTAGAGCAAGAATTCTTTTCAATTGAACTGTATGGTATCGAGGCTTGGTAGGCTAATTTGCACCTCGACAAAAGAATTATAAGTTGACCGCCATTTATGAATAAGGTCTATTCACCTTTGCTTCTCTAGATTTAACTTTTTAATTTGCCTTAAAAGGTTTGTAAGAGAAAGATGCTGGCAATCGTTTGTCCCATGACTGAGGCAGTATTGAAGAAGCATGGACCTATTCCTTCAATGACGTCATAAACTACTTTGCAAATTATAGTTTTGATAGAACTTTGGCAATGCAAATTAGTTCAGAGTTCGTGACGGCATTGAAGGAATCGAATAGATCCATAGCTCACTCGCTCGGCCATGGGACAAATGAATGCCAGCTTTGTGTTACTTTCTCGTACCTCATTAGTCCTAGAGAAGCAAAGGTAAAATCTATGTTAGTCATTTCAATTTTGCAAAAGAAAATAGTTTGAGGTTACCTGCACTTTAAGGTCATCTGCGGGAAGAAGCATGTTAAGTTTTAAGATCAACTTAGTATCGGCTTATATGTCCTTCGGTTATCTAACGGAGATACGGAGACCTGCCTTCAAATCCAATCCCATGAAATAAAGCAGACCAAATAAAATGTGTTTTTTTGGTTTGGTGAGATGAGAAAACTGGAGTACCCAGAGGAAAAACCTCTCAGGGGAGAGCAGAGAACCAACAAACTCCACCCACATACGGCGTTGAGTCCGGGGAATTAAACCAGGGATGAGGCCCTAGTTTGTTTCTTGGTTGTTTATTACTGCTTCAACCCTCCTCTCCCCTGTTAGCGATGTATTGATTAAATACTATTATTAGGTGTTTTTTAGGCAGTTGATAGACCCAAGACGCATCTAGTACCACGAACTACATAGCTTTCTTGTACGATCACGGACTCTGACGACCAACTAAGTTTAGAATACTTCTCCTTCTGATGAAGACATTTGGTGTTATAATAGATCTTTTTTATATACAGTTTGGATTACTTCATTTTCCATGGCGACCGTAACAGCAAAGGATGCAGGGAAAAGGCCTTCTTTGAATTGACGTCGTAAATTTGGCAGTCGCCAGTTCTCTCTTTGCTCAGAAAATCTGGCGGATTGTAAAAATCCACAAAAAAATTGAGGATTTAGCCAAATCCAAAGGTGTATTCGAAATCGTATTCTGAAAAACATGTTCATTTATGACAAAAATAATTAAATCACAACTGCGACGATCATAGCTTGACTTGATTTTATATCCGCAGTTCAATCATTATATGATTCATTTCATATATCATTTCGTTCATTGATTCATTCATCACGGGAACATATGAACCCACAAATGACCAGCTCCCAACTACTGTGGCTTCATAGCTCAGTTGGTTAGAGCGTCACACCGGTATCGTGAGGTCACGGGTTCAACCCTCGTTGAAGTCCTGAATTTTTCAGGCTTCTCTACACAATTGCTAAATGATTGCGTTCATAACTGAGAGGATCATAGCTTCACTTGAAAAATAATTATAGGGGATGGGTGCACTTTAGAGTGACAGAGCGATTTAGTAATAAAGCTTAAAGGGGCTAGGTCACGCTGTTTTAGGTAATTTTGTTTAATTTTGTTAGTTATGAGCTCTAAACGTCAAATTCAGGCAGAGCAAGTGTATGAGATGTGGTTTCGTGATATTTTATTGCAGTGGTCCGGCCTCGTTAATTCTTCCGTTTGTCGTGTTAGGAGGATCGTTTGCAGCCTATTCAGTTGTTATTCTCGTTACAGAATTGACATGAGCGCTGTGGAAGGGCAAAGCAGCCGTTTGTCAGTTATTCTACGTGGAACCCAATCCAGTCGAGTGGTGCAATGCTCCTCTTCTCATCCCGAGGAACTACAGGTAAAAAATTCAGTGACATCCTTGATTCGTGTGTTAAGCAAGTGCAATTGTCACGGTTTCAGATCGCAACGCTGGCCTCTGTGAACGCAATGTTTCGAGTCATCAGTTGTTTCAATTTTGCCGGGGAGCCATGAAGTCTCGTATCAAATACAAGGCGAGTTTCCAATCTCGTGTCAAGTGCCAGCTTGTGCAAAACTTGTGAGACGCGCGACTTGCAAATGTCAGTGCACCCTGAGGTGTTTTCTGTTTTGCAGTGTCTAATGTGTGATTGTAGTTCATTCTCAAACAATGTGTCATTCATAACGTTGGATTGGCACCAGACAGGAGCTCTTAACCAGAAGCTTACTACTCCAATAGGACGTTTTCAACCAACCTCTAGAGACACCAATAACAATAACGAAATGTACGACTTCTGGTGGACGAACAAAAGAAGCTAAGGAGAGATCTTTTGTTTTCGTCCACCAATATGGCGGCGATAACGTCACGTGAAAATCTCCTAAACAAGGTCTGTGTAGCGGCATTTTCACAGATAAAGCTATTTTTAGACGAGTTCTAAAATAAGATTTGGGTTGCAAGAGTGTGGGAGGCGCGGTGGTTAGAGTGCTCGACTCCGGATCGAGTGGTCCGGGTTCGGGTCCTGGCCGGGGACATTGTGTTGTGTTCTTGGGCAAGACACTTTACTCCCACGGTGCCTCTCCTCACCCAGGTGTATAAATGCGATCCGGCGAATTTAATGCTGGAGGTAACCCTGCGATGTACTGGCATCCCGTCCAGGGGGGAGAAGAAATACTCCTAGTCGCTTCATGCTACAGAAACCGGAGATAAGCGCCGGCTTGATGAGCCTTCTAGGCTCGTAGCAGACTTTACCTTTGCAAGAGTGACCATTCTCAATCCCATGGGTAATAATTTCTGATGCAAGACTTATGATCAGCTGGAAAGGTCTAGTTTCGCGGGAAAATCAATCTAAAAATGACTCAATCTGTAACAAATACGATGGAGTTGTACGCTTCTAATCATGGGTTCCTGCACAAGACTGAAGTTTTTTTGCTTTTTGGTTCCCCTGGGCCTGACTTGAAAAATTGAAGTTTCGTAGGCAAGATTTTGAATATCGAAATCTCTTCAGCTCGTCACATTTATTTTGTTGGCAGGTTTCGCCTTCTGACCCGATTATGTTGATGGCCAATGCTGTTCACGAGCTTCATATTACCCTACGTCCACGATCTTCAGGGTCCATGCGTTTTATGTATGTAAACGTAGTTGGTATCCTTTCTAAATTTGTACAACAATGGTCACATTAAACAAGTCAGTTAATTCCATTTAGGAAAACAGTGCCATCTTTGTCTCTCGAGGCCCAAAGGCCGAGTGCTGTTTTGTCACGCAATACAGAGAAAGGGCCGGCCATTGGATGCTTGAAGAAGCCTCTCGATGGCGTGCGTGACAAAACACGATCAAAGCTCAAAAGCGTGCGGCTCGTCTAAAAGGGGCTGCTAGCTAGCAGTGTAGGAACTGAACGTTAAACAATGAGCCATTGAAGTGTTATGTGCTAAGTAACCTGGCAAACAAATGGCGGCGAGTTTAGGTATGATATAGATCGCATTGCCTTGATTTATAAATCATACTGTTTAATTGCTAGCTAGTCTGCATTTGTAGAAGAAAGACAGTGGGGTTTCGCTTTCGTTCAAAGGCCTGGTTACTATGCACCAAACAGTAGAATGACGCTCTAGTTAGAAGAGTAACGTGTTTTCTGACGTTGACGAGCTCTAGAGTAGCGACTTTTGGATTTGTTATGTTTGGTACAATTTTACGAGCTATTTCAAGTCGACTGGGATTGATGTTGAGTTCATTCAATGAAACTAAGCATGTTCCTTAACCGGTCGACGCAGATGTTGAGTTTCACCAGCTTGTTCGTACCTGGCTGGTGTGTGCGTCTTGTCAAATGCCGGTTGTTTCTAAATCCTTTGAACTTCAAATACAAGTGGGAGGAGGAAAAGGTTCCAATAAGGTGAGCTGTCTCCTTTGTAACGAGAGATGTTTACATTATTAAGAAGGAATGCGGACTATTCTTTGGCATTTTCCCTACGCTACTTGACCTAAGCATGTCGTCCAAATAGCCCTTATTCACGATAGCCGCCATGTTGGTTTTAAAATTGTCATGCAAATTAGCCATGTGTTATGCTGGGGGGCAAACATTGGAAAAAAGGCAAATTGCGGAAAATCGGCTCGTTGAAATATTGAAATAACATTGCTAACAGTACATTTTAGAATTTAGAATTAAGTACCTTTTATGATAATTTTATATCTTTTGATTACCGCCGACATTTTGACTTTCTACTTCGTTATCTGCTAATTTTTCACTAAAAAAACATCGAAGTAACTTGTGTCATCATTCTGTTTTACTACTTAGGTAATAAACAGTCAATGAACGTGAAACAAATCATCTGTGTGGCTACGATGTTCGTTATAACCTTTTCGAACTTGTGTTGTTTGCCCCCTCACAAGTGTGTTGCTAATTTGCATGATAATAGCAAATCCAACATGGCGGCCATCGTGAATAAGGTCTATTGTGCGTGAAGCCTGCACCCACTCAACGCGAGCTTGCAGCAGAAGAAGCCTTGCTCCAATCCTTTCACGGCTATGCCAGCTTAACTGAGTGGCTTCCTTTTCACTCTTGCTCTTAATTTGCGTAGCCACTACTCAAACCAGTTGAATACTAATTGTTGTGTTCAATCGTCCGATTTTCCCAGCGTGTGTCATTCACCAACCCATATCCAACCAAACGGACATTCCACCTTAAATGCAACCGACCTGACCTGCTGCAGTTTAAAGAAGGTATCATTGAGGTATGGGAACTGAAAGCGTAATATACCACTAATTGAGTGTTTTCACTCACGTGATCAGTAACCTTGTTTTTCCACCAAAACAAAGGAAAACATTTGCATGATAATAGAGCTCAATTCCCGGAGGATTAGTTTGGGACCTCAACATGGCTACCGTGACGTCACTTGAAAACTCTATAGATTGGTTTTCAAAAGTTCAGTTGAACTGGAACAAACATGACGAAGACTAATGCGGGGCAGTTTTTTAAATTTTTTTTTTTATTCTCAGATGCAAATTATTCTCCCTACAGGAGCCTTCAGTAAACGCTTCTTCCAGTTCAACTGTGAGAATAGCGAACTGACTAAGTGTCGTGAGATCGAAATCAAAGCTGTCACAATAGTCATTCACAACAAACTCAGGCAATAAGAATTGAACCAATGAAAGCCCTTGGAGAGCGCGGGAAAAAAAGTCCTATATTTGGGTGAAAGTGATACTCAAGCGATTTACTTTCTTCCTTTCAATTTTTCCTCTTTCTAGGAGCCTACAACTTCATTGTATTTGTAGAACGACGTTTTTACAGACCAAGTTATATTTAGATTGCTTTTCCCGCGGCGAAACCAGACTTTTCCAGCTAATCACAAGTCTTGTATGAGAAAGTATTACCCATTGTCACTCGTGCAAGCCAAATTGTATTTGAGAACTCGTCTAAAAATAGCTTGATCCGTGAAAATGCCCTTCCATAGACCTAGTTATGGAGTTGTACGCTCCTGGTTATTGGGGTAATTGTCCTGGCTATTGTGACAAGCCCACCGCAAAGCGTAAGAAGCAAAGCAATCTCGCAAATGCCTTGGACACTTCGTTGAAACTGTCAAAATGTTCAAACAGGTGAAATGCTAGAGCTTTGATTGATCGAGACTTAAGGCGCTTTCCTTTTGTCAGAACTGGCCGGCCAGACCCGTCAGTTTGCATAGAAAATGCAACAATTTGAAGGAATACTTGCGCGATAATCCCTCACATTCTTATAGAAAAGTATATGTCATCCTCGAGATCTGTTAATTTGAAGGCGTTGTGGAGTTAGTCCTTCCAAATGCCCGGTCTGGCTGGTCAGTTCTGTCAAATGGAAAGCGCCCTTAATTGAAAATTTCGAAGTGTCGCACTTCTATGCGGTAACAAACAATTTTTCGATCAACTACGATTGTGCGAAGTTCTCAGGTCTATTTCTTGAAGGGGATAAAAGGTGCTTTTAACAAATCTAACACGCCTCATTAATTTAACCACCACCAGACCTCCCCCCTTAAAGTGGAAAGGTCCTCATAGCCCAATTTCGTATTCTAACGGTTAGCTTGGATCGAGCATGAAAGGAGGCAAACGCGAGGGAATCTTTTCACATGCAAGTTATTTCGCCCGCATTAGCTTCCATTTCATGCTCGATCCAAGCCAACCGTTACAATACGCAACTGGCCTATTAGGACCTTTTACCTCAAGGGGGGCAGGTCTGGTCGTGTTTAAATTAATAAGGTGGGCTAGATTTGTTGAAAGCACCTTTTAAGCTTTTATCCCCTTCACATAATTGACTTGAATTTTTTTAATTATTAAGTAAGGAGTCATATGAGGGCTGCAATATGAGTGGAACGTACTATATGTGAAAGAACAGAGTTAACTGAATAGAGTGTAATGTGAAGTGCTAGATTTCAATCCCATATGAACCATGTGAGCGTTAGCCCTACAGATGGAAATGGGCCCACACAAGGACAGAGAAAAACTCTGACCAGGGTGGGATTTGAACCCACGACCTTCGGGTTAGATCTCCGCCGCTCTACCGACTAAAATATAAGTGCTACACGGCCAACGTTTGTATAAACGTAACCTTTCCTTGTATATGTGAAAGAAGCCCGGCGTCTAGATTTCGCGCGGGCATACGCATTTTTCTTGCGTTTGTTTTCATTTTCGCATCGTGTTCTCGACCTACTAAGCTTTCGAAGGATTGCTGGTATCTTATTAAAGTCATATGTGGAGTGGTAGGCCCCGCGGGAGTCCCATCGGAGGCCAAAGAATCAATTTTCGCATTTGCGTGCAAACCGGGACATAAGTGAAGAATCAGAAAGTTTTGGACTCAATCGTTGACAATGGGGATCAGTTACAGAATACA
>NC_090871.1:48214174-48226674 GCF_036669935.1 Montipora foliosa | reverse complement strand
CTTTTTTCGTTCGTGCAAGTGATCTCTTGAGTTACTTCCTGTTACACCTACTTCCTGTGCACCGAAAAACAATAACCGGAAGTCATATTCACAGAAAATTGAATGACCAAACACGAGCTACACGTACTAAGCTTTTAGTGCTTTTATTTTGTTATGAAAATTCATGAATAGTATGCTCTTACACCGGTTACCAGACACGCCCGCCCCCTTGTTTGCATTTTTCGAAACTAAATATGACGAAATCGACTGCCCCCAACTAAACAGGAAACATTTGATTAGCGTACTAGCGTCCAACCAAATCTAGTTAGTCGTGCGACAAACGCTGTATTGACGATGCGGGCTATAAATTGTAGAAACTCAAGTTACTCCAAATGCTTTAACAACAGAAACGACTGTTTATATTTTGATCACTTGAAAATGAAGTCAGGACGGCTTCAGAACTTCGTATTCTTTTGCTAATTATTTACTCCGAATGTAGTAATTATTACATTCTTCCTTGTTGCTTGTTATAGTTATTCTCGCACCCAGACCACCTTGGTCCTCGTATTAGAGGGCCAGGCGGCTCTGGGGACGAACTCTTAAAACACGTGCTGTCTTTTGTGGTTTTCGCCAATCAGGGCCGCAGCTATCGCAGACAGATGGCAGCATTTTCTTGATCTGATCTGATCTATGAGAACTGACAAACATTCGCGAGCACTACTGAACAAACTACGATGAAGAACGAATCCAAATACATTCTTCATTGATTTTCTGAGAAGACTGAAGTATTTCCTCTAAAAATATGATCCAAATATCACTATATTAAACAATACACCTTTTCAGGCTTCCGCGCTTTGTTGAAAGCTTTTTGACAGGAAATTAGTTGAAGCCAACCAAAACACGGAAAGGCATTTGAAGTGGTGAACAGCCAATCACATGTGATAATATTGTGTTTATTGACAACCGACCAGCCAATGAGAATGCGTTTGAGTTACCGCGCTTTGAAGTTTGTTTTTGACCCCATTTCCCTTTTGAAAGCGACTCATTTGCGTCTCTATCTCTTTCTGTTGCTGGCTTTGTTCTGCACCGGAGCAGTGACTTCTCTTTTCTTTCCTTCTTAACCTCCTCGTTAGTTTACGTTCAAGCATGGCAGAAGAAGCTCCAGCCCTCAAAAGGGACTCCACTATGACTGTTACTGCTAGGGTAGGTTGTATGAAAAGATCGACAGTACGAACTGGGAATTTCTCGAACGGAATTTCTAGCGTTCAACAAGCAAAGATGAATGATTTTATTGTTATTTTTGTGGCCATTTCAGGAGGGCGAAACTTTTCTTGAAGAGCACGGAAATGTTCACGCTGAGGCAAAAACCAGAGGCCAACAAAAACAAATTGAAGAAAGTGCCGAAGAAGATTCCCCCAGTAAACTGACAAGGACTTCGACGATGGCCGCAACAGCTCAGGTAAATGATCACAAGCTAGAGAGTTTTAAATTAATTTCGCTTTCATTCCTTCAAATCTTCAGAAGTCACCGAGAGCTCATATATTTTTAACAGGAGGGAAGCGATCTCCTTGGAGATGAAGAACGCGGGAAAACACGATCGGAGACTGCCGCAATGAAAGATGTAGGGGAGAACGAAGAGGAAGATGAAAACAGCGAAGAAAATGAAGATTCTGAAGAGAACGGCGCAGGAAAACCATCTGTTAAGCGTGATGGCACCATGGTTGTTACTGCTTCGGTGAGATGACGCATCATTTTGTTCAAATCGGTCTTAGGGGTGCTTGTATGTCATGATTCGCTAACCGATCACTGGTGGCTCAATTTGTTTCAGGAAGGCGAAAAGTTTTTAGAAGAAGCTGGACACACTGTAGACGGCGGGACACGTGGGGAAACCGAAGCGGTGAAAGCAGCTCTCGAAGAAAGCGAAGCTGATGAACAGAACGGGGGAAAAGAAGATGAGAAACCTGATCTGAAGCGTAAAGGAACTATGCAAGAAACGATCGAGGTAAGAGAAATTGCTCGGTTAACCAATTTCTCAGAGTAGAATTTCTTGTTAGACTCCTTTTGGCATCGGTTGTTGTTTAAAAAAAAAATTGTCAAATAATTTGTTTGTTTTTGTCACATGGACGATGTATATTTGCTTAAATGCTTTTCGTTTACCAAAACAGTGCCGTGCTGTCTTGATTTAGCCATGTTTCGCCTGTTTTATTCCACAATTCCACAATTCCACACCGTTTGTGTGTGTTCAACAAGCGAAACTGAAATTGATCAACATTAAAATTCACAAAGTTGTCACGCTGTTTGACATGTGTTCACCACGCTTCGTTGCAGTTTGAATAAAGGCGATTTTGTTATTTAAACTGAATGAAAGCTTGTAATTTTTGTAGTACAAAAGACTAAGTGGTCTTGAAAGGTCCTGAGCAGTTTCGTTGTAGACGAAAGGCTTAGCGGAACACAAATTTATTACTTTTTAAAGGAACAAGGGAGACCACAAATAGCTTTGGCGTGAAAATTCTCTCAGTTGGCCGCTTAATTATTACAAAAACTTCCTTTCCACTCGTTGGTAATTCCACTCGTTCAGTACTGCTGTTCTCAAGACGTCTGCGTTTCGTCAGAAATTAAGGTTAACTTAGGCAAGCTCAGTAAACGAGCTTGCAGAGTGTGTTTCTTCGCTGATAAAAATTGGGACATTAAATTAAATCCTGGACATGGTGCATATTTGGCAGTAAGTAGTTTGTTATGACATCACTCCAAGTTTTTAAATCATATGGATTTCTTTTTGAAAGGTTCAAGTCTCCCTCAAAATTGCAACCCACTTTCTTAGGTTGAAAGGAAGAAAAAGAAGAAAAGCAAAATTTGATTTGGCAGGGAATAGTCCATATTTAGAAAGGAGGGATGCTTTGGGAAAAAAAAGCAATGTCAATATATTAAAATTCAACTTAAACAATGAACCTGATTTTGAGGCTCTGGGGGAGGAAAAAAGGATTTGTATGAGTTTGTTCCCCAGAGCCTCAAGATCATGCTTTTTGTCTAGGACTGACTTTATAATTATTTAATATTTCAAGATTGGGCTACTACATGCTCATTTTGGATTATTAGGGGATAATATGCAAAATGTTTTCACATCACCCTCCCCACCCACCATCACTAATAGACTGGTATGAAATGTTGGTTGTGATCTAGGAATCAGACTCTTGAAAGGCCTGATATTCAGAGTCAGGCTATCTTGGATTTACGCAGCTCAGTGGCTTGAATCTCATGAACCAGATATATTAACAATATATGAAAATTTAGCTTAAAACAATAAACATGGTTTTGAGGCTCTAGGGAATAAAGCAAGCATTGGAATGAGTTTTGTCGTTGGAGCCTTGAGATGATGTCTTCCTGGGGGTGGTGGGGGGGGGGGACGCCCATATATGGGACTCCAATATAAAAAGGATGGGGACAACCCCCCCTGGGATGTCTTCTATCTAATACTGATTTCTAATATATTGAAATTGGTCTATTGCATTATTATTAATGTATGCTGTGTATGAAAAAGACCACAAAGTGTCCCCTCACTGTTCGCCTCAATGGCCATAAAAGCTGGCTCTAGCACTAGCATTTTTACTTTGAACCTTTCTTGTCAATTTTGACATCAACACTGACACGAACCCTACTCTAATGGACACCAAAACTTTGAAAATCGTACATGGCATGTTTGACTTGGTTTGATTGATAACTGACATTGTTAATGAAGCCTCCATTGGCTGTTTTGTTTTAACTTGCAGGAGGGTGAAGAATTTTTGAAAAAACAGAAAACCACAAATGGTGCAGATCACCAGGAAGAAGTGGAAGCATAAGACCTGCTTCGTATTTTTAGTATTCTACCTTTTGTGACTTCCAAGCAGAATTGAACTGATTGTACAGCCTTTATACATATGTGTAAACATTAAAACCTTTCTTATGCCATGACAAGGATGAAAATGTTTTGAATTTTGTCAGTTGAATTGAAGCAAGGCCATGTGTAATGAGTCAATGGATTGTTGTTTTTGATCGCTCACAAATTCAACGTCACATTTTCTCACAGCATACCCTGGGCATTTGGGTCTTTGCCCTTCCAGTAGCTCATGACAATCTTGTACCCTGCCGTTGCTTGTCAGCGCTTAACCCATTGACTCTGAGGAACAAGTAGACTTAATAGATTTTACTCAGTCTAACCATAGTTATTAACTATGGTCTAATGCTAGACAATAATTTTACACATCAATAATTGAGGGTGGTTTAAGACTCAATAGGTTAATTAAATACTGCAGAAATAGCCTGCTTGCAGGCAGTAGATGTTGTCGGCGCCACGAAACACGTATCAGACACCGTACTGGAAGAGTGTGGGATAGGTCTGGGCTGGGTGACAAAATGACCTATCCCACACTCTTCCAGTATGATGTCTGAGGTGTTTCTTGGTGACAACAACCATCTTTCGCCTGCAAGCAGGCTATTTCTGCAGTATTTAATTAACCCATATGCCATAGCTCATTGAAGTTAACAGAAAGTCCTGCAAAACCTATGATCAGCTCTCTAAGGATGTTTCGTTGTGCCTTATCAATATCCAGTACAAGGAAAAATTCCATCGATTGTCAGATTGTTGACTGTTTGGGGTAATGCGATGGGGTAGTGAAGAAAACAAAGACCAAGAAATCAAAGACTCCAGAAACATGAAAACAAAGATCCCAAAACACGAAAATGAAGATCCCAGAAGGGTTAGCTAATCGTAACTGAAGACCATAGTAATAAGAAGGGTTAGTTTACCCTAACCCCTTGTGTTTTTTCCAATTTTTATACACCATCTTGAATTCCATGTTTTGGTGTCTTCGTTTTTGTGTTTTGGGATATTTGTTTTCATGTTTCTGGGGTCTTTGATTTTTGGTCTTTATTTCGTTTTCGTGGTCTTCGCTTTCTACACGACCAATCTGTTGGTAATGTTATAGAACACCCAATGACAGACCACAGGTCATTGTTATAACTGACAATGAAGGGTAGACTTTCATATAAAAGAACAAAACCATTGTTATTCTGATTAGGCCTTGCTAATCAGGTATAGTTATGTTCGCTTTGTTCTTTTGTATCACAGACATTAATTATTTCGGATCCAGTATATGAAAGACCAGCCACAAGTAATGACAGTGGTCACTTAAGACCTAAACAGCATCTCTTGAGAGTGTTCAATCTTGAGGGTTAGCATTAGAAAAAGATATAAGGTTGTTCATTGTTTTAGTGAAACAAGTATGTTGAACTGTAGAAGAAACCTCCCCAGCACACAGCTGTAAAATGCCCATTGAGATACCATGGTTGGGGGGGGGAGGGGGGGCTGTTCCTCCCCACCCTCACTTTTTCCCTATGGTGTTCTTTGCTCCTAAACCTCTCCCTCTTCCCTTACACTTTCGAGAGCTATACCAAAAGCCAGCCCCCTTTCCCCCACATGTAAATATCTAACAATAAAAGGTAAGTGTCGCTTCACTGATTCCATTGTTTTCAAATGCAAAGCCAATAGTGTTTTTGCATAGCTTATTTCTCAAAAATAAAGCTCACATCGGTAAAAAAAATACCAGGGCAATGTTCCTAAGTTCATTTCCAGTCAACTTGCAAAATTTGGGCTAGTTTTGAGTAAAACTGAAAATCAACCGAAATTGTCACTTACTTGGTTTTTGCATCCAGCCCTTCAAATGGTCCCTGGATATGGATATTGACATAGTTACAATGGTGATGGTCAGGTTGGTTTAAGTACAGTAACCAACTGTTTCAACAAGGGGGCTGATGACCCCTTTCTCTAGGGGTGTCTGTTTGTGGGCATGCCATTTTTAAAAGTTTGCCACATTTCAAAAGCAACATTAATGATCATGTTTAGATGACTTCATGTCATTGGGAAAACAAGTTTTAATCTTAGGTTTGAAAAGAATATGTCTATCGATGTCTAATTTTTTTAATTTAGGGAGAAAAAGTAGCTGACTTTTCTGATTGAGTAGCCGACACTTTTCCTTGCCTGTCAGAACAAATTGAAACACCTGGTAATAGTAACCATAATTTGTCACCAGTGTAATCGATATCAGCACTAGTAAGCACTTATTGGGGGTCACGTACGGTAGATAGCAAACTAACTTAACACCGTTGGCCTACCTTGTGAGTTTTAATATTAGGTCTTAGTTTAGTGAAAAAAAGTGGCTGACAGGGATTGGGGATGGGAAGGGAATTTTGTGGTTTGGTTGATGTTAAAACCTGTCCTTAAGAGCAATTTTTTGTGACAATTTTATGTGGCATCTGCATTTGATCGTGTGTGTAGCACAATGAGCCTTTGGACAGCATAGATAAAGCAGAAGTCCAGTAGGGATGTGTGCCATACCTCATTGAACCGGCTTCAGGATTGGCCAATAGAACGAACAAAATGATAACAGTGGATTTAGCACAGAAAACAACAGGAAGTACGACACTATACAGCCAATGAAATTTAGTGTTCAACAAGAGGTACAACCCTACCCCCAATATAGGTCATTTTCGAAAATACCATAATACTCTTTGTTTGTCCCTCCAAATTTTGCATGAGCATTGTTCCGTATGCCCCATGGCGCTCACTTGTCACATTTCATGTGACGAGTCGTCTACACGCGCGATTTTTCGTATTTGACAACTTTTATTTGTCACATAAAAGCAAACACGCCAGCTTTTTAGCAAATACATTTGTCACACACGAATTGGCCAAATTTCCTCTTCAACACGAGTAAATGTGACATAAAATTGCTCGTCTAGACGAGGTCTTAATTGATCGAAAACAAACCCTTGATTCTTGTTTGTCTTGGCCCGATTTTTTAGTCCCAATGCATTTGAATGGCCCAGGCAATTCCGTGCCGGAAACTCTAAGACTTGCATTTGGTAGCAAGCCAACAAAGGAAAGGAAAGGAACTTTCAAGTGTCTAGTCGTTCTAGCGCTGGAGCACTAAATGCGGACACTGTAAACTGAAATTAACAGTTAAGGCAAATCAAGTCAAATGACGGTTTTTGAGAAAAGGGGAAACCGGAGTACCCGGAGAAAACTTCTCACTTACAAAGTCTGGGAATCGAACCCGGGCTACATTGGTGGGAGGAAAGTGCTCTCACATTCCGGAAAGAACGAAAAAGCAACGTGGCCTCTGTGGAAGGGAATGACGCGAAGAAATAGACCAGTGAAAGCAAACACGAAGCAGAAATATAATACTTGCACGAAGGGATTAATATCGTTTGAAACCGTAGACAAGAAAAACACAATTTCCTCTAAGTTTTTTCTTGACAATCTAATTTCCACACCCCCACTCCTCACGGGAGTCTGACAATAATGCCTGAATTTCCGCTGCGCTAGTTTTCATATGCAACAGTATGCCTGTTTGGAATCGATAATGGAAGAAGTAACTTGGATGCAAATGCCATTTGACCAGAAAGGTATTTAGATCTAGCCCGCAATAATTTGTGTGGCATATCGTGAGCTGCTTTTACTGAATTCTGGGGGTTTTCGAACGAAACGAATTTACAAACACCAGAGCGCGAAAATGGTTTCCTGATCCTAGGCCACTATGCAGTTGCGGTTCCTCGGTCATTTAGTGTATTTTGTTTGCGGTCTTGCCACAAAATGTATTTAAGACTGT
Organism: Montipora foliosa; assembly: GCF_036669935.1. Classification (NCBI taxonomy): domain Eukaryota; kingdom Metazoa; phylum Cnidaria; class Anthozoa; order Scleractinia; family Acroporidae; genus Montipora; species Montipora foliosa. The sequence goes on along the minus strand of NC_090871.1, from coordinate 48,219,049 downwards.
CTCGCTGTCGTTGCCATGAGATCACAGTTATTATGTGCTGCCTCGATCAATGTGAAAATAAGCTTCGAACGAGCTTCATTCTTTTGGCGCTGAAATGAAGATAGGTTTTTTCGTATTTTCAAAATGGCATTATGAGGTGAATCCTCCAGAGCTCAAAGTTCTTTGAAAATTACATTTTTTCTTTAGTGTCTTATGATAGTAATTTAATTGTATTATCGTTAATATTGTGGCGGGATTGTATGCCTTTGTTCAAAGACCAAATTAGTGGGGCTTGAATTGAATGTTTTGCTTACGGTCGAAATTGAATTAATTTGCGGATTTGTACATCAGCTCAAACAACGCTTCCTTAAAGCTCAGTGGCCTTACCAGACAGTATTTCATTGCCTTTAAGGACCATAAGGAGATAGCGAGTGGACAGCCTTGCTGTGCCATTATCCAGGAAGATTTCGACGCATGTAAGACTAATTATGCATTAAAGCTTACCTTCTTGCCCTTGGCATTTCCGTAGCGCTATCCACTTTAGGCCCGAATTGTGGATAACACCCGACAGCTTTTAGTATTTTGCTCAGACAGATAACCGTGGATATGCACACTCTAAGCACATCTGAGTTTAGCGTGAAGTACTGGATACAGTGGCTGATTCACTCAGCCTCTAAACAAGTGAGCCTGGTTCTGTGCAATCAAGATTTGTCAAGTCAGATGACGAGCCACCAGAAACTTGCTTCGACTTGCCTCTTATTGTACCGCAAAAATTGCAGTAAAGAACACCAAGTTATTATGAAATTAAATAAAACTTGCTTCGACTTGCCTCTCATTGTACCGCAAAAACTGCAGTAAAGAACACCAAGTTATTATAAAATTAAATAAAATATAAGGTAAGACTGGCGCTGACCCCTGGAAATTACCATTTTGCCTGAAAATTGCAGCGAAAGTAACAAATATCGAACAAAGTACTTCAATAAGAAGTACAATACAGTTACCAATGTACACTTAAAACCACAAACAGACAACACACAGATGCCACATGCACCCAAACACATGTAAAGAAATACAGACTTATAATTAGTCAATTATAGAAATATATGTTATTTGCCAGCTGGGAGGTCGTAAAGTGAAAAACTGTGATGGAGGTGGCCAAGGGCAGCTTTTTCAAGACCAGGTCACAGTTTTTTGCTTATGGACTGACCCTTTGCTGGTAAATAACTTATTTATTTTTTCCTCTATCTCTCTTCCTCTCTGAGATCACTTTTTTAATTGTTGACTTGTACCGCTCTTGATAGCAAATGCAGTAAGCGACTTACAAACTGAACATTTCAAAGAGAAATATTCTTATTTGAATTCCTCTTGTCGAATATAAATCTGTTTTGAAACACTTGCTTCTATAGGTAAACAGATTTGGTGTCAAAAAATGGAAATTTAAGGTCATTACGCGAGCTCACGCCACCGGGATTGACAGAATTCCACACACTCACGCATTGAAAAAAAAAAGTAACAATTATTCCACGAGGGCACACTGGATATGAGATGATAGATAGTCAACGAGGTGCGTAGTGCCGATTTGGCTATAATCATCTCATATCCAACAAGCACAAGTGGAAAAATATTGTTGATGAGAACGCTCACAAATTATGGATACATTTTCCCTACTTTATTTTGTAAATGCAAGAAAACTGATGCGTGCAGTTACTATTATTTGTAGAGTACATGATGTCATAGCTCATATACCATGATGGCTAAGCCAATCAAAACACTAGAATTGCATTATTATCCAATAACAGTTTTTGCAAAACTCACGGTGAAGCTGAGAGTTTGTAAATGTGATACAGATCTGACATGAATATTGTATATGGCTTATTAAACATCAGCATTTACGTGGTGACTCAAGACATTTTAACAGGGAAAATCAAAAGAAACGTTGATGTATTTATGAAGAGAAATCTGTATCAGATACTGTACAGGTATTGATTAATGAAACATTTCTTTTGTTTTCCTATCGTGAATTAATTTTTAATGAGTTTTGTAAGTAAAAGAGCAATTAATATAGGTGTATTGAAATGATGCAGAAACAGAGATAATAATGGTCATGTAGACATGTTTTCAGGTTGTTTTTAAATAGGGTTAAATGCAATTGAACTCAGATAATGACTAGGAGCCAGTGTGCTCAGTGCTTGGTGTGGGATTGGCGTTTATGGAAATGCAGCGGGGTCTGCTGGCAGGCATTACCATTCTGGCCTTTTTGGGTATTGCATTACTTTTCTGGCATGATGTCAGGGCATTCTGGCATTCACTTGGTCATGCAGTGGTATTCGTTTTACTCTGCTCACATACAGGGTGTCTTATGTACACCTTAAGTGTATAAGTAGCTATAAAGTCCCTTTTTCTCATACTTTATACCGTCAAATGTCTTCTTCCCGTGGATGCTTCACGATTGGAATAAACTACCAGATTCAGACTGTGTTGTGCAGGCCCCAAGTCTAGAAATGTTCAAGAACCAGATGTGGGACTATCTTGTTTGATAAACACTCTCACTTGCACCAAATTGTTTGTTTTATGCTTGCTCATTTATTTGCATGTTAATACCTGCACTTTTTATTCTTATACTGAACGCTCATAAGACTACCTCCATAACACCAGTTGGATGCTCTACACTATTGAGTTACAAGAACTCCAGGGAAGCCTGGTTGTTTATCCAGGTTCTTTCATGGATAATCTGTTCTGCTGGTTCTCTTTAAGCCAGTTTAACAGCTAAGTCACACATGGAGGTTAGGTGCTCAGGAATGTGAGGGCCAGAACCACTGACCACAAAACCAAGTAGGCAGCACACTCAAGAGTGTAGCGTACCTTCAACTTCTTATCAGTTTAGTTCCAAGATGTGGGTCCTTGAAGTGCCCCTGTGACCAAAAAAATCAACACGATTTAAAAAGACACCTGAGTCCTGTTTATTTCAACTGGAATTGTCCTATTTAATGGTATGCAATTACTAACGTTAAGTTCTTGAGAGAGCTAGATTGAGGAGAAAATGATGTAAAACGCACACTCGTTTAATTTTTATAAAAATGACGACACATTTGAAATTAAAGACATGGTTCGGTCGTGAAACGACCATCTTCAGTTGAAAGTAGAATTAATTTGAAGTTACATTTGAATTTATAATATTCTAAACAAAGATAAATAACAACGTGAAATAAATTGGGAATCTAACAAAATAGCCAAAGGTAACAAAAAAGAGTGTACAATGGAACATGTTGATTAGAGACGAGAGAGTTACATTAACTTAAGGTGATATTCAATTGCATTATGTTAAAGAAGGTTGCTCCCGAAGGGGAAAGAATGTAAGAGGCCTCTTTGTATCTTGAACGCTGGGAATTATTGTATGGTCGCGCGGTTCTATAACTTCAAAACATTCGCGCAGAGGGGGGGCAGGAGATCCTGGACTATTGCCATGTCGGGGATTGTTGAAGGTGTTTAAAGAAGTGTATGTGAGGTCCTTGTCCGGTCTGTTTTAAGTAGGTTCGCGGAATGGCGTGTCGAGAGGGGTCGGGGGGGACTCAGGATAAAAGAATAAAAAAACGAACTAGCGTTTTACCCTTTCCCGCACCATAGAATGGTGTTGATGCACAAGATTGCAAAAACTCGACTATACAATACTTTTCATAGGAAGAACAGTTGTTCGTCGGCAAATGGAACCATCTTGGTTGGGCAAGAATATGTTACAGAAACTCGTAGGACAAGTTATGGTTATTGGCTAATGGCTATGGTCCTCAAATAGTAAGGTTATTTCAACATGTACTTGCCAGCATTGATTCCGTTAGACTGATTACGATCTTAATTTACACCCCTCGAGGAATCATTTCAGTATTAGAAAGCAACAGCAATAAATCTTCCTAATTAAAAACGTCGAAGATAAACAGGTAAGCAGTTAATTCGCGCTACTCAAGCTGCAATTTCGAAGGATCAGCCCTATATGACTGGACATCCATTTACAGGAAGAAAAAGAGAAAAAAGAACATTAGCCTGTAATGTGTTTGTTGAAATATGCCAAGAAAATCTTTGTCAACATGGAATGGTGGCAAATATTTCAGTCCTTCGTTTTTTTAAGCGACGTTGTGTTACAAAATAGTGTTGAAGCAGCGAAAGCCTTTAGGCGCTGAAAAGCCAACCATTGTAAATATAGTGTTTTGTTTATCTTGCTAAGTCTCTTTTTTTTTGTTCCGTGCTTAATCAGTGTTGCTTGCATTGAAATCTTTCTGGCTGCTATCTCTTCTTCCATTAGGGCTTCTTTCGGAGGGCTTTCTTGGGGCTTATGAGAAGATCTCAAAATTTTGTTAGGCATCTTCCTGTCGTGCATCTTTATGCTGCTCTTTATCCTGTTGCTCTTGCAACTAAATGATGATTTCCGCCAGAAATACGCAGGGTGCCAATATGCAACGGCTGTCCACCACAGAAACCATTTCCTGGCGCCAAGGAAAAACTTGTTCCGAAACACATCCATGTTCCTCCAGAGGCTATGGCCTAGTCTGCCCTCGCCCAACCTCCACGCCGAGAGAATATCAAACACCGGCACCAGTCGGCACGCACTGACAGTCTGATACCTGTGGACAGAACACGGCGATAGCACTGTGAACGTCATAACGGTTCACGAGTTTCTTGCATGGATAGATTTCCCAAAAAATCTCGGGCCCATGGATGCTACCACTGGAGGCTTGATGGCCGGGCTTTGTGGCGCCGCTTATCGGGGCTCCACTATGATGACCTTATTATTGTTGTGCACTTTTTTTAAAGCTATTCTGCAGGATAGACTGGGGGAGAAGTAAGAAGCCCCAGAATACTCACAGGGAATTCACTTTCAACTACATGAATTGATTTGGTTCCTTT
>NC_090871.1:48189293-48208743 GCF_036669935.1 Montipora foliosa | reverse complement strand
AATTTTCTCCGATTCTTATTTGTTTTAATTGATCACGTGACGCGATAGTGTTCGTCCCGCGAAGAGACACTAGGGAGCTTAATCCCGCGCGTTTGTGAGACGCGGACGGCAACCAGAAGTGAGCGGTTTTCCCTTTTAACTTGTCTTCACACAACGACATTAACATTGCTAAGTACCTTTTCTCTATAAGAGATGATTCGTATAAAAATCTGGTAGACCCCACTGTCCTGGCACGCGAAATTGTCTCTTCCGGTTTGCCGTCCGCGTCTCAAACACGCCCGCGCTTAATCTCCCCTTACTATCATCCCATAGTGCCCGTCGAGGAAAATACCTGATGGATAGTATTCGTCCGCTGAAAATACCTTCTGTAAACAAGCGGCCCTTATATAAAATAAACAATCAAAATTGTATTAAGAGGGTTTTGTTTGTTTTTTTTTTTTTTCAAATTTTACATTGGCGGCCACTTCTTCGTCTAATTAAAGTCTGAAAATAATTCAACATGAGTTTTGGGAGCTGGCGCCGCGGAAGAAAATTTAGTAGTGAACACTAAAGACAATAGAGTGTTTTAATGTCTCGGAACTATCGGTTCTGATATTTTCCCCTTGGAAAATTTTGATGTTCTTAAAACTAGCATATTTGCCCTCGGAAGCTTCCGCTTCTCGGGCAAATATTTGTTTTAAAGAACATCCCTAATTTTCGCGGGTCACTATCAGCCGATAGTTCCCTCGACAGAAACCCTCTCTATTGTTTAAATAGAGTCGGATCATGCTCGTAAAATAGAATATTACGCTTTCGGGCGTCACCCATGAAACCAGGGTGTTATGCTTAAAATTATGCTCGGCTCAAATTAAGCGGGACTAAAATGACACTTCCACCCCACCCCCCATAGGCCCGTACCATTAAATAAACACTCCTAGTCTTTAATTTTTGAAAGAAATCTTAGACCATAATTATTCAGTTAAACATTTAATGAACCAGAGTTGTTAAAAACTAACAGCATCGAAAGTTACAAACCACAAAGTCAGAAATTTAAATAATCTGAATTCTTCCATGATGCAAATACAAGCCTGGAGCTAGAGTTGTCGGCAGAATCTGCATACACGTTTCACAGTTTTTCAAAAACAACATCATTTATGCTGGCTGCAAAGATATTCTCGGTTTTCACATGACGTCACGACCGCCATGTTGGTGCCCCTAAAAAAAGAAAAGGCAGACATTTTGGTGCCCCGACCAAATCCTCCGGGAATTTAACTCTATTATTATGCAAACGCTTCCTTTTGTTTTCGTTGAAAAACATGGCTGTTGATCACGTGAGTGAAAACCAGCAATTAGTATTATGCTAGCTTTACGGCTGATGCTACAGATATAGTATTATGCTCAAAATTCGACAAGCCTAGCAGGCAAAGTACCTGTAGCTCGTGTTTGGTCATTTATTTTTTTGTAAACATGACTTCCAACAAAAGTAGGGGAAAATCGTGCCTCAGATAAGCTCAACACGAATATACATTGGCTCGATTTATTGGGAAGATATCTGTTTACAACCATTGCCTTTGTTATTCAAATGATTCGGACAGCCAATGAGCTATGGGTTAAAACATTAATGACAATAGGTGAAGTCAACGATATCACGGCTTTCGTATACTAGAGACGGATCATGGAATCCTTCCAGACGGATCAACAGTCAAGACGAATCATCTGTCGGTGTGTCTTATAGTTCTATTCGTACATATGCCAAATGAATTTCCGAGAAAGCGCGACGAAAAGGCTTGGGTACCATTTAAGTAAATATTGGCGGCAACAACACAGTTAATTGCAAACAACCGCTTCCTTTAAGCCGCTGTTACACGTTGAAACGTTTAGCTGAAACTCATGTGCAACGGCCCTGCAAAAAAAGTGTCAGCAGGCGTTGCACCGTGTAACATAAAAGGTCGAAAATTGTCCGAAAACGTTGCAACTGGTCTCGAAATGTTGTTTACATGGCCTTAGCCGATTTCTGATTGGCTTAAGCAGAGTAGCGTGACAAGAGCGAGGGAGACCAGTTTCACAAAGTGGTGTTACACGGTGAAACTCTTGTTTTTGTCACCACTGCGATCGTTGCGACCGTTGCAGAAGTAGAAAGCGGTTCTACTTTTCGTGAAACTTGTCCCGCAACGGAGGTTCAAAACGTTTCACGAAACCGACCATGTTACACGGTACAACGCCTGCTGAAACATCATTTGCAACGCCGTTGCACACAAGTTTCAGCTAAAAGTTTCAACGCGCGTGTAACAACGGCTTTATGTAACAAGGTCTCGATTTCATGGATAGTTCGTCTTAACCCCGTATTTATGCACACACACGGATGATTCGTCCAGACGAATTATACACGGTAGTTAGTCTTCAAAGACGAACAATATCCAGATAGCTCGTCTGGACAGATGATTCTGTCTGCTTCAGTTGTATTTAAACACGAACTACCGTTCTCTGCCCAAGTTCTTCCCAGACGGATTATCCTTCTCTATTATAAATCCGGCCATTTGATAGCGAAAAACTATGGGGTTGTATTGCGATTCTTGGAAAAGTAGGCAGCCTTAATCCAGAAAACTAACCCCTCCCTCCTCTTAAATATGAAAAGGTACCTCCTTGATGGTCTTGGCACTGCGAAGCTCTTTTTTCGTTCGTGCAAGTGATCTCTTGAGTTACTTCCTGTTACACCTACTTCCTGTGCACCGAAAAACAATAACCGGAAGTCATATTCACAGAAAATTGAATGACCAAACACGAGCTACACGTACTAAGCTTTTAGTGCTTTTATTTTGTTATGAAAATTCATGAATAGTATGCTCTTACACCGGTTACCAGACACGCCCGCCCCCTTGTTTGCATTTTTCGAAACTAAATATGACGAAATCGACTGCCCCCAACTAAACAGGAAACATTTGATTAGCGTACTAGCGTCCAACCAAATCTAGTTAGTCGTGCGACAAACGCTGTATTGACGATGCGGGCTATAAATTGTAGAAACTCAAGTTACTCCAAATGCTTTAACAACAGAAACGACTGTTTATATTTTGATCACTTGAAAATGAAGTCAGGACGGCTTCAGAACTTCGTATTCTTTTGCTAATTATTTACTCCGAATGTAGTAATTATTACATTCTTCCTTGTTGCTTGTTATAGTTATTCTCGCACCCAGACCACCTTGGTCCTCGTATTAGAGGGCCAGGCGGCTCTGGGGACGAACTCTTAAAACACGTGCTGTCTTTTGTGGTTTTCGCCAATCAGGGCCGCAGCTATCGCAGACAGATGGCAGCATTTTCTTGATCTGATCTGATCTATGAGAACTGACAAACATTCGCGAGCACTACTGAACAAACTACGATGAAGAACGAATCCAAATACATTCTTCATTGATTTTCTGAGAAGACTGAAGTATTTCCTCTAAAAATATGATCCAAATATCACTATATTAAACAATACACCTTTTCAGGCTTCCGCGCTTTGTTGAAAGCTTTTTGACAGGAAATTAGTTGAAGCCAACCAAAACACGGAAAGGCATTTGAAGTGGTGAACAGCCAATCACATGTGATAATATTGTGTTTATTGACAACCGACCAGCCAATGAGAATGCGTTTGAGTTACCGCGCTTTGAAGTTTGTTTTTGACCCCATTTCCCTTTTGAAAGCGACTCATTTGCGTCTCTATCTCTTTCTGTTGCTGGCTTTGTTCTGCACCGGAGCAGTGACTTCTCTTTTCTTTCCTTCTTAACCTCCTCGTTAGTTTACGTTCAAGCATGGCAGAAGAAGCTCCAGCCCTCAAAAGGGACTCCACTATGACTGTTACTGCTAGGGTAGGTTGTATGAAAAGATCGACAGTACGAACTGGGAATTTCTCGAACGGAATTTCTAGCGTTCAACAAGCAAAGATGAATGATTTTATTGTTATTTTTGTGGCCATTTCAGGAGGGCGAAACTTTTCTTGAAGAGCACGGAAATGTTCACGCTGAGGCAAAAACCAGAGGCCAACAAAAACAAATTGAAGAAAGTGCCGAAGAAGATTCCCCCAGTAAACTGACAAGGACTTCGACGATGGCCGCAACAGCTCAGGTAAATGATCACAAGCTAGAGAGTTTTAAATTAATTTCGCTTTCATTCCTTCAAATCTTCAGAAGTCACCGAGAGCTCATATATTTTTAACAGGAGGGAAGCGATCTCCTTGGAGATGAAGAACGCGGGAAACACGATCGGAGACTGCCGCAATGAAAGATGTAGGGGAGAACGAAGAGGAAGATGAAAACAGCGAAGAAAATGAAGATTCTGAAGAGAACGGCGCAGGAAAACCATCTGTTAAGCGTGATGGCACCATGGTTGTTACTGCTTCGGTGAGATGACGCATCATTTTGTTCAAATCGGTCTTAGGGGTGCTTGTATGTCATGATTCGCTAAACCGATCACTGGTGGCTCAATTTGTTTCAGGAAGGCGAAAAGTTTTTAGAAGAAGCTGGACACACTGTAGACGGCGGGACACGTGGGGAAACCGAAGCGGTGAAAGCAGCTCTCGAAGAAAGCGAAGCTGATGAACAGAACGGGGGAAAAGAAGATGAGAAACCTGATCTGAAGCGTAAAGGAACTATGCAAGAAACGATCGAGGTAAGAGAAATTGCTCGGTTAACCAATTTCTCAGAGTAGAATTTCTTGTTAGACTCCTTTTGGCATCGGTTGTTGTTTAAAAAAAAAATTGTCAAATAATTTGTTTGTTTTTGTCACATGGACGATGTATATTTGCTTAAATGCTTTTCGTTTACCAAAACAGTGCCGTGCTGTCTTGATTTAGCCATGTTTCGCCTGTTTTATTCCACAATTCCACAATTCCACACCGTTTGTGTGTGTTCAACAAGCGAAACTGAAATTGATCAACATTAAAATTCACAAAGTTGTCACGCTGTTTGACATGTGTTCACCACGCTTCGTTGCAGTTTGAATAAAGGCGATTTTGTTATTTAAACTGAATGAAAGCTTGTAATTTTTGTAGTACAAAAGACTAAGTGGTCTTGAAAGGTCCTGAGCAGTTTCGTTGTAGACGAAAGGCTTAGCGGAACACAAATTTATTACTTTTTTAAAGGAACAAGGGAGACCACAAATAGCTTTGGCGTGAAAATTCTCTCAGTTGGCCGCTTAATTATTACAAAACTTCCTTTCCACTCGTTGGTAATTCCACTCGTTCAGTACTGCTGTTCTCAAGACGTCTGCGTTTCGTCAGAAATTAAGGTTAACTTAGGCAAGCTCAGTAAACGAGCTTGCAGAGTGTGTTTCTTCGCTGATAAAAATTGGGACATTAAATTAAATCCTGGACATGGTGCATATTTGGCAGTAAGTAGTTTGTTATGACATCACTCCAAGTTTTTAAATCATATGGATTTCTTTTTGAAAGGTTCAAGTCTCCCTCAAAATTGCAACCCACTTTCTTAGGTTGAAAGGAAGAAAAAGAAGAAAAGCAAAATTTGATTTGGCAGGGAATAGTCCATATTTAGAAAGGAGGGATGCTTTGGGAAAAAAAGCAATGTCAATATATTAAAATTCAACTTAAACAATGAACCTGATTTTGAGGCTCTGGGGGAGGAAAAAAGGATTTGTATGAGTTTGTTCCCCAGAGCCTCAAGATCATGCTTTTTGTCTAGGACTGACTTTATAATTATTTAATATTTCAAGATTGGGCTACTACATGCTCATTTTGGATTATTAGGGGATAATATGCAAAATGTTTTCACATCACCCTCCCCACCCACCATCACTAATAGACTGGTATGAAATGTTGGTTGTGATCTAGGAATCAGACTCTTGAAAGGCCTGATATTCAGAGTCAGGCTATCTTGGATTTACGCAGCTCAGTGGCTTGAATCTCATGAACCAGATATATTAACAATATATGAAAATTTAGCTTAAAACAATAAACATGGTTTTGAGGCTCTAGGGAATAAAGCAAGCATTGGAATGAGTTTTGTCGTTGGAGCCTTGAGATGATGTCTTCCTGGGGGTGGTGGGGGGGGGGACGCCCATATATGGGACTCCAATATAAAAAGGATGGGGACAACCCCCCCTGGGATGTCTTCTATCTAATACTGATTTCTAATATATTGAAATTGGTCTATTGCATTATTATTAATGTATGCTGTGTATGAAAAAGACCACAAAGTGTCCCCTCACTGTTCGCCTCAATGGCCATAAAAGCTGGCTCTAGCACTAGCATTTTTACTTTGAACCTTTCTTGTCAATTTTGACATCAACACTGACACGAACCCTACTCTAATGGACACCAAAACTTTGAAAATCGTACATGGCATGTTTGACTTGGTTTGATTGATAACTGACATTGTTAATGAAGCCTCCATTGGCTGTTTTGTTTTAACTTGCAGGAGGGTGAAGAATTTTTGAAAAAACAGAAAACCACAAATGGTGCAGATCACCAGGAAGAAGTGGAAGCATAAGACCTGCTTCGTATTTTTTAGTATTCTACCTTTTGTGACTTCCAAGCAGAATTGAACTGATTGTACAGCCTTTATACATATGTGTAAACATTAAAACCTTTCTTATGCCATGACAAGGATGAAAATGTTTTGAATTTTGTCAGTTGAATTGAAGCAAGGCCATGTGTAATGAGTCAATGGATTGTTGTTTTTGATCGCTCACAAATTCAACGTCACATTTTCTCACAGCATACCCTGGGCATTTGGGTCTTTGCCCTTCCAGTAGCTCATGACAATCTTGTACCCTGCCGTTGCTTGTCAGCGCTTAACCCATTGACTCTGAGGAACAAGTAGACTTAATAGATTTTACTCAGTCTAACCATAGTTATTAACTATGGTCTAATGCTAGACAATAATTTTACACATCAATAATTGAGGGTGGTTTAAGACTCAATAGGTTAATTAAATACTGCAGAAATAGCCTGCTTGCAGGCAGTAGATGTTGTCGGCGCCACGAAACACGTATCAGACACCGTACTGGAAGAGTGTGGATAGGTCTGGGCTGGGTGACAAAATGACCTATCCCACACTCTTCCAGTATGATGTCTGAGGTGTTTCTTGGTGACAACAACCATCTTTCGCCTGCAAGCAGGCTATTTCTGCAGTATTTAATTAACCCATATGCCATAGCTCATTGAAGTTAACAGAAAGTCCTGCAAAACCTATGATCAGCTCTCTAAGGATGTTTCGTTGTGCCTTATCAATATCCAGTACAAGGAAAAATTCCATCGATTGTCAGATTGTTGACTGTTTGGGGTAATGCGATGGGGTAGTGAAGAAAACAAAGACCAAGAAATCAAAGACTCCAGAAACATGAAAACAAAGATCCCAAAACACGAAAATGAAGATCCCAGAAGGGTTAGCTAATCGTAACTGAAGACCATAGTAATAAGAAGGGTTAGTTTACCCTAACCCCTTGTGTTTTTTCCAATTTTTATACACCATCTTGAATTCCATGTTTTGGTGTCTTCGTTTTTGTGTTTTGGGATATTTGTTTTCATGTTTCTGGGGTCTTTGATTTTTGGTCTTTATTTCGTTTTCGTGGTCTTCGCTTTCTACACGACCAATCTGTTGGTAATGTTATAGAACACCCAATGACAGACCACAGGTCATTGTTATAACTGACAATGAAGGGTAGACTTTCATATAAAAGAACAAAACCATTGTTATTCTGATTAGGCCTTGCTAATCAGGTATAGTTATGTTCGCTTTGTTCTTTTGTATCACAGACATTAATTATTTCGGATCCAGTATATGAAAGACCAGCCACAAGTAATGACAGTGGTCACTTAAGACCTAAACAGCATCTCTTGAGAGTGTTCAATCTTGAGGGTTAGCATTAGAAAAAGATATAAGGTTGTTCATTGTTTTAGTGAAACAAGTATGTTGAACTGTAGAAGAAACCTCCCCAGCACACAGCTGTAAAATGCCCATTGAGATACCATGGTTGGGGGGGGAGGGGGGGCTGTTCCTCCCCACCCTCACTTTTTCCCTATGGTGTTCTTTGCTCCTAAACCTCTCCTCTTCCCTTACACTTTCGAGAGCTATACCAAAAGCCAGCCCCCTTCCCCCACATGTAAATATCTAACAATAAAAGGTAAGTGTCGCTTCACTGATTCCATTGTTTTCAAATGCAAAGCCAATAGTGTTTTTGCATAGCTTATTTCTCAAAAATAAAGCTCACATCGGTAAAAAAAATACCAGGGCAATGTTCCTAAGTTCATTTCCAGTCAACTTGCAAAATTTGGGCTAGTTTTGAGTAAAACTGAAAATCAACCGAAATTGTCACTTACTTGGTTTTTGCATCCAGCCCTTCAAATGGTCCCTGGATATGGATATTGACATAGTTACAATGGTGATGGTCAGGTTGGTTTAAGTACAGTAACCAACTGTTTCAACAAGGGGGCTGATGACCCCTTTCTCTAGGGGTGTCTGTTTGTGGGCATGCCATTTTTAAAAGTTTGCCACATTTCAAAAGCAACATTAATGATCATGTTTAGATGACTTCATGTCATTGGGAAAACAAGTTTTAATCTTAGGTTTGAAAAGAATATGTCTATCGATGTCTAATTTTTTTAATTTAGGGAGAAAAAGTAGCTGACTTTTCTGATTGAGTAGCCGACACTTTTCCTTGCCTGTCAGAACAAATTGAAACACCTGGTAATAGTAACCATAATTTGTCACCAGTGTAATCGATATCAGCACTAGTAAGCACTTATTGGGGGTCACGTACGGTAGATAGCAAACTAACTTAACACCGTTGGCCTACCTTGTGAGTTTTAATATTAGGTCTTAGTTTAGTGAAAAAAAGTGGCTGACAGGGATTGGGGATGGGAAGGGAATTTTGTGGTTTGGTTGATGTTAAAACCTGTCCTTAAGAGCAATTTTTTGTGACAATTTTATGTGGCATCTGCATTTGATCGTGTGTGTAGCACAATGAGCCTTTGGACAGCATAGATAAAGCAGAAGTCCAGTAGGGATGTGTGCCATACCTCATTGAACCGGCTTCAGGATTGGCCAATAGAACGAACAAAATGATAACAGTGGATTTAGCACAGAAAACAACAGGAAGTACGACACTATACAGCCAATGAAATTTAGTGTTCAACAAGAGGTACAACCCTACCCCCAATATAGGTCATTTTCGAAAATACCATAATACTCTTTGTTTGTCCCTCCAAATTTTGCATGAGCATTGTTCCGTATGCCCCATGGCGCTCACTTGTCACATTTCATGTGACGAGTCGTCTACACGCGCGATTTTTCGTATTTGACAACTTTTATTTGTCACATAAAAGCAAACACGCCAGCTTTTTAGCAAATACATTTGTCACACACGAATTGGCCAAATTTCCTCTTCAACACGAGTAAATGTGACATAAAATTGCTCGTCTAGACGAGGTCTTAATTGATCGAAAACAAACCCTTGATTCTTGTTTGTCTTGGCCCGATTTTTTAGTCCCAATGCATTTGAATGGCCCAGGCAATTCCGTGCCGGAAACTCTAAGACTTGCATTTGGTAGCAAGCCAACAAAGGAAAGGAAAGGAACTTTCAAGTGTCTAGTCGTTCTAGCGCTGGAGCACTAAATGCGGACACTGTAAACTGAAATTAACAGTTAAGGCAAATCAAGTCAAATGACGGTTTTTGAGAAAAGGGGAAACCGGAGTACCCGGAGAAAACTTCTCACTTACAAAGTCTGGGAATCGAACCCGGGCTACATTGGTGGGAGGAAAGTGCTCTCACATTCCGGAAAGAACGAAAAAGCAACGTGGCCTCTGTGGAAGGGAATGACGCGAAGAAATAGACCAGTGAAAGCAAACACGAAGCAGAAATATAATACTTGCACGAAGGGATTAATATCGTTTGAAACCGTAGACAAGAAAAACACAATTTCCTCTAAGTTTTTTCTTGACAATCTAATTTCCACACCCCCACTCCTCACGGGAGTCTGACAATAATGCCTGAATTTCCGCTGCGCTAGTTTTCATATGCAACAGTATGCCTGTTTGGAATCGATAATGGAAGAAGTAACTTGGATGCAAATGCCATTTGACCAGAAAGGTATTTAGATCTAGCCCGCAATAATTTGTGTGGCATATCGTGAGCTGCTTTTACTGAATTCTGGGGGTTTTCGAACGAAACGAATTTACAAACACCAGAGCGCGAAAATGGTTTCCTGATCCTAGGCCACTATGCAGTTGCGGTTCCTCGGTCATTTAGTGTATTTTGTTTGCGGTCTTGCCACAAAATGTATTTAAGACTGTCTCGCTGTCG
Source organism: Montipora foliosa (assembly GCF_036669935.1). Lineage (NCBI taxonomy): Eukaryota > Metazoa > Cnidaria > Anthozoa > Scleractinia > Acroporidae > Montipora > Montipora foliosa. Next base: position 48,198,466 of record NC_090871.1, on the reverse strand, counting down.
TTGCCATGAGATCACAGTTATTATGTGCTGCCTCGATCAATGTGAAAATAAGCTTCGAACGAGCTTCATTCTTTTGGCGCTGAAATGAAGATAGGTTTTTTCGTATTTTCAAAATGGCATTATGAGGTGAATCCTCCAGAGCTCAAAGTTCTTTGAAAATTACATTTTTTCTTTAGTGTCTTATGATAGTAATTTAATTGTATTATCGTTAATATTGTGGCGGGATTGTATGCCTTTGTTCAAAGACCAAATTAGTGGGGCTTGAATTGAATGTTTTGCTTACGGTCGAAATTGAATTAATTTGCGGATTTGTACATCAGCTCAAACAACGCTTCCTTAAAGCTCAGTGGCCTTACCAGACAGTATTTCATTGCCTTTAAGGACCATAAGGAGATAGCGAGTGGACAGCCTTGCTGTGCCATTATCCAGGAAGATTTCGACGCATGTAAGACTAATTATGCATTAAAGCTTACCTTCTTGCCCTTGGCATTTCCGTAGCGCTATCCACTTTAGGCCCGAATTGTGGATAACACCCGACAGCTTTTAGTATTTTGCTCAGACAGATAACCGTGGATATGCACACTCTAAGCACATCTGAGTTTAGCGTGAAGTACTGGATACAGTGGCTGATTCACTCAGCCTCTAAACAAGTGAGCCTGGTTCTGTGCAATCAAGATTTGTCAAGTCAGATGACGAGCCACCAGAAACTTGCTTCGACTTGCCTCTTATTGTACCGCAAAAATTGCAGTAAAGAACACCAAGTTATTATGAAATTAAATAAAACTTGCTTCGACTTGCCTCTCATTGTACCGCAAAAACTGCAGTAAAGAACACCAAGTTATTATAAAATTAAATAAAATATAAGGTAAGACTGGCGCTGACCCCCTGGAAATTACCATTTTGCCTGAAAATTGCAGAAAGTAACAAATATCGAACAAAGTACTTCAATAAGAAGTACAATACAGTTACCAATGTACACTTAAAACCACAAACAGACAACACACAGATGCCACATGCACCCAACACATGTAAAGAAATACAGACTTATAATTAGTCAATTATAGAAATATATGTTATTTGCCAGCTGGGAGGTCCTTAAAGTGAAAAACTGTGATGGAGGTGGCCAAGGGCAGCTTTTTCAAGACCAGGTCACAGTTTTTTGCTTTATGGACTGACCCTTTGCTGGTAAATAACTTATTTATTTTTTCCTCTATCTCTCTTCCTCTCTGAGATCACTTTTTTAATTGTTGACTTGTACCGCTCTTGATAGCAAATGCAGTAAGCGACTTACAAACTGAACATTTCAAAGAGAAATATTCTTATTTGAATTCCTCTTGTCGAATATAAATCTGTTTTGAAACACTTGCTTCTATAGGTAAACAGATTTGGTGTCAAAAAATGGAAATTTAAGGTCATTACGCGAGCTCACGCCACCGGGATTGACAGAATTCCACACACTCACGCATTGAAAAAAAAAAGTAACAATTATTCCACGAGGGCACACTGGATATGAGATGATAGATAGTCAACGAGGTGCGTAGTGCCGATTTGGCTATAATCATCTCATATCCAACAAGCACAAGTGGAATAATATTGTTTTATGAGAACGCTCACAAATTATGGATACATTTTCCCTACTTTATTTTGTAAATGCAAGAAAACTGATGCGTGCAGTTACTATTATTTGTAGAGTACATGATGTCATAGCTCATATACCATGATGGCTAAGCCAATCAAAACACTAGAATTGCATTATTATCCAATAATCTAGTTTTTGCAAACTCACGGTGAAGCTGAGAGTTTGTAAATGTGATACAGATCTGACATGAATATTGTATATGGCTTATTAAACATCAGCATTTACGTGGTGACTCAAGACATTTTAACAGGGAAAATCAAAAGAAACGTTGATGTATTTATGAAGAGAAATCTGTATCAGATACTGTATACAGGTATTGATTAATGAAACATTTCTTTTGTTTTCCTATCGTGAATAATTTTTAATGAGTTTTGTAAGTAAAAGAGCAATTAATATAGGTGTATTGAAATGATGCAGAAACAGAGATAATAATGGTCATGTAGACATGTTTTCAGGTTGTTTTTAAATAGGGTTAAATGCAATTGAACTCAGATAATGACTAGGAGCCAGTGTGCTCAGTGCTTGGTGTGGGATTGGCGTTTATGGAAATGCAGCGGGGTCTGCTGGCAGGCATTACCATTCTGGCCTTTTTGGGTATTGCATTACTTTTCTGGCATGATGTCAGGGCATTCTGGCATTCACTTGGTCATGCAGTGGTATTCGTTTTACTCTGCTCAGCATACAGGGTGTCTTATGTACACCTTAAGTGTATAAGTAGCTATAAAGTCCCTTTTTCTCATACTTTATACCGTCAAATGTCTTTCTTCCCGTGGATGCTTCACGATTGGAATAAACTACCAGATTCAGACTGTGTTGTGCAGGCCCCAAGTCTAGAAATGTTCAAGAACCAGATGTGGGACTATCTTGTTGATAAACACTCTCACTTGCACCAACATTGTTTGTTTTTATGCTTGCTCATTTATTTGCATGTTAATACCTGCACTTTTTATTTCTTATACTGAACGCTCATAAGACTACCTCCATAACACCAGTTGGATGCTCTACCTATTGAGTTACAAGAACTCCAGGGAAGCCTGGTTGTTTATCCAGGTTCTTCATGGATAATCTGTTCTGCTGGTTCTCTTTAAGCCAGTTTAACAGCTAAGTCACACATGGAGGTTAGGTGCTCAGGAATGTGAGGGCCAGAACCACTGACCACAAAACCAAGTAGGCAGAACACTCAAGAGTGTAGCGTACCTTCAACTTTTTATCAGTTTAGTTCCAAAATGTGGGTCCTTGAAGTGCCCCTGTGACCAAAAAAATCAACACGATTTAAAAAAGACACCTGAGTCCTGTTTATTTCAACTGGAATTGTCCTATTTAATGGTATGCCATTACTAACGTTAAGTTCTTGAGAGAGCTAGATTGAGGAGAAAATGATGTCAAACGCACACTCGTTTAATTTTTATAAAAGTGACGACACATTTGAAATTAAAGACATGTTTCGGTCGTGCAACGACCATCTTCAGTTGAAAGTAGAATTAATTTGAAGTTACATTTGAATTTATAATATGCTAAACAAAGATAAATAACAACGTGAAATAAATTGGGAATCTAACAAAATAGCCAAAGGTAACAAAAAAAGAGTGTACAATGGAACATGTTGATTAGAACGAGAGAGTTAAATTAACGTGATATAATTGCTTATTTAAAGAAGGTTGCTCCCAGGAAATATGTAAGGCCTCTTTTATCTTGACCTGGAATTTTGTGGTCGCGCGGTCTATAACTTCAAAACATTCCGCAGAGCAGGAGTTACGGCATGCCTCGGATTGTTGAAGGTGTTTAAAGATATGTGAGGTCCTGTCCCTGTTTAAGTGTTCGCGAATGCGTGTCGAGAGGTGTCGGCACTCGTTTAACCCTTTCACCACCATAAATGGTGTTGAGCACGATTGCAAAATACTATAAATACTTTTCATGAAAGACAGTTTCCAAATGGAACCATTTTGGTTAAATTGTTACAACCGTAGACAAGTTTGGTTTTGTCAATGGCATGTCCTCAAATAGTAATGTATTTCAACATGTATTTCAACATGTTCCGTTTGACTGATAATCTTAATTTACACCCTCTCTTTAGTTTAGAACAACAGCAAAAATCTTACTAATTAAAAAGTCAAGCTAAACAGTAGCAAATTCGCCTACTCAACTGCAATTTCGAAGCAGCAGCTAATGACTGGACATCCATTTTACACATAGCCTGTAAATGTGTTTGTTGAAATATGCCAGAATCTTTGTCAACATGGAATTGCAAATATTTCAGTCCTTCGTTTTTTTAAGCGAGGTTTACAAAATATGTGAAGCAGCGAAGCATTACCTGAAAGCCAACCATTGTAAATTAGTGTTTTGTTTCTTGCTCTATTTTTTTCACGCTTAACAGTGTTCTTCATTGAAATCTTCTCTTCTTCTCCTTCCTTGGCTTCTTTCGAGGCTTTCTTTGCTTAAAGATCTCAAATTTTGTTGCATCTTCCTTCGTGCTCTTTTCTGCTCTTTATCCTGTTGCTCTTCACTAAATATGATTTCCCGCCAGAAATACGCAGGGTGCCAAATGCAACGCTGCCACACAATTTCCCGCCAAGGAAAATTGTCCGAACACTCCTGTCCCCAGAGGCTGCCCTGCCCTCCCCACCTCCACCCCGACAGTCTGTACCGGTGGACAGACAGGCATACACTGACGTCATAACCACAGTTTCTTGCATGGATAGATTTCCCAAAAAATCTCGCCCATGGTGCTCCACTGGAGCTTGATGGCGGGCTTTGTGCGCCTTAGCTCCACTATGATGACATTATTTTGTTGTGCACTTTTTAAAGCTTTCTGCAGATAGACTGGGGGAAAGAAAAACCCCAGAATACTCACAGGGTCACTTTTAACTACATGAATTGATTTGGTTCCTTTGCAATAATTGTTTATGATCAGTGGTAATCCAAGCAAATCTAGTTGTGCAGGCTTTCTTAATAATCCACTGGTGCGTCGTTCTTAATTTAAATGTTATCCCGGCTTTACCCAGGCAATCAATGCTGCAAATACAGTGTACAATACTTTGAACAGTTTTGTATTCTACAATAATCATTATTGTAAGTTCCAGTTTGGAAAGGCAATTAAGTTACTGTTTTTGTACTATATTCAGTGAAAATGGCTTTCATGCAATGTAAGCTGCATCATGTAGGAACTTCTTAATAAAAGATCCATGGTAAGTGATCTCAAGTACATTTCTGAATGGAAGAGATCTCAAGGGAATTTCTTGGAGTAATAGTTACAAAGTGATGAACTAGCTTTCTAGTATTTGGGTTTTAAAATTGAATATGACGTCTGTGAAACTTTATTACATTTTATGCAGGGCTTAAGAATATCTGTTCAACTTCAAAACAGCTAAGCTTTAAAATTTATGGCATTTAAATTGCTATTTGTGACTTAAGAATGGATTTTCAGTGGGTTTGGTTTGTGACCATGCAATATCAGGGAGTGCACTATCAAAAATGTTTTACCAAGTTTAAGATTAAAAACTGGGTCAACTGGTGCAAAAGGTAAGTTTTTAATCAAGAATATATCTGGTAGAGTTAGTGAGTAGTAATGCATGGCTCCCATTCTAAGGTTTGACATATTATTGTAGTTTTAAAGTTAATAGTTATCTCCAGAGATAAAATCTATGGATTTTGTCTTCTATTTTTGCATACTAATGCAATGACAAGTCACTCACACCTTCCATAACTTAATTAATCAATAGTAATTTATTGACTTAATGTATTTAATATTCTCTTCAGTTTTGCAGGACCATGCAGTTTAAAGGGATGGAAGACTCATGAATGTTGACAATGAGTGGCCAGTTGGATGAAAGTGGTGGCAGCTGTAGAGACTCTGTTATTTACGATGATGTAGCATCTGAGGGTGATTTAAGCGAGGACAGGGTTTCTGAATCCAAAAATAAAAAGAATGAGAAGGACAACAAAGACAACGATCCGTCTGTCAAAAAGGACACCCAAGGTGCAGGGAAATTATTAAATCAACATGCAAAGAAAATTTTACCTGAATGTAGTGCAGTTGATAGGAAATCAAAAGCAGAAGACAAGAAGGACAGTGATGAATTGAAAAAGGGTAATGGTTCTGCATTGAAGAAAGCTAGTCATATTGCTGATCAAGAATCACCGGAAGACAAAAGAAGGTTGCGCAGAAATAGTAATGACAAGGAGCTGTGGACGCCGGTGAAACCCGAGGATGAGAACAAAGCATGCAAGCAAGTGGGAGATCACAAGGATTCACAAGATAGTCAACCCACAAAACCTCCAAGGCGACAACCTCAAAAGAGAGGAGAGTTTAAAGAGAAGAGTAAGGAAACAAATGTAGAAGGTGATCAACAAAATTTGACTGAAAATGACACTGCAACACCTCAGAAAAGACCTTTGCCAAAGGAGCCAAAACCAAGGGCAATGTCAAAAGGAAATAAACAGAAGGAAATTAAAACAGATTCTACGTCTACTGAGAGTGTGCACTCTACTTCAGGGGACCAGACAGAGGAGAAACCAACGGAAATCGTCTGCAAGCCCGTAATGACATCAAGTCCTAACAGTGATGAAGTTCCAAGTTTGGCCGTTATGGTGGACACCTTAGACACCAGTCGTAGAGTTTTGTCATATCTTGAGGCATCAACTGAAGGATCCAAGGGTACTGCAAAAAAAGTGGAATCTTTCTATGACTTCCTTTACTCTCAAAATGAGGTTAATGCTGTTGTGAATGTGACATTGCCAAGTTTGCAGACTGGTGGTAAAGGCAGTAGTGGGGATACAATCTTAGAGGAGCATCCCTATGATGATGTACCGATGGAGGATGGTGTTGCTGGGAGCGTTGGAAAAAGGAGCCTCTCTGGGAGCACATATGAAGAGGTTATAGTCAACCAAGGTAATGCAATACAGGGGTTTCTGTCAGTAACACTTGAAGTTGGGGACTCAGTCATCTGTATTCAACAGTAGCCTAATGACCCCTTTCTGTAGGGATGTCTGGGGGCAAGGCATTTTTAAAAGTTCACTCCCATGTGACACATTTCAAAAGTAAAATTGATGATCACGTTTAGAGGACATCGTTATTGTCATGATTGGGAAAATGACTTAATCTTAGGTTTGGGAGAATACGTCTTTAATTTTTCCAATTTAGGGAAAAATGTAGCTGACTTTTAGGAGTGAAGTAGTCCACAATTTTTTTTTGGCTGTTGGTCATAGTTATGATCATACAGATAGTTAGGATGTTGGTTATGATGATAGTTATTTGTCACAAGTGGAAATGGACTTAGCACTAGTCAGCACTGATTGCAGGGGACATATAGAGCAGTCTGAACGATATGAAATTAACATATTGTAAATCTTTTTGTTCATAGGGGTTCCCCATAGCCTCCTTGCCGCAGTTTTTTTTTGTCGGTCCCATGCTCCCTCCCCACAAATGTGGGGAGGGAGAATGGGAATGACACAAAAAACAGCTGCAATGAGGCTAGCTAGGGTTCCCCATTGATGTTTAAATTTGTCTGGCATTAAGAGTAACATCTATAAGTGACTGTTTTAGGAAGGAAAGTGTTGAATCAAACTCTTCCTAGAAAGGGAAAATTTTGAGTGACCACAGGAACCAGTGAACTTGATGCCCCTTTGATGCCTAATCGGAGTATGAAACCTTGGACACATGTAGTGGATGGCAGTTGCTCAGACTCATCATTACGTCTACCCTAGCTGCTTCCCATATTGTGATAGTTACCTTATTTCAACACAGTATACCATTTGCCATTCTTAGGCAAGTTTGTTTTCTTTGTGTTTTGAAATTGAAAGTGATCAGTGCAATGCATCTTATTTTCTTTTCAGAGGCCTATGTTATGCCCTCGCATGATGAGGAAAGTGATGAATTTTCTGAAAATGACCCTTGGGGTTCAGATTTTGAAACAGAGGATGATCTGACAGATGCAGGAAGTGTTAGAGCTCAGGATGATTTCAATGATGATGAAGTAGAGGAAGATCCTTATGATTCTGTGGAAATAAGTCCCATGTTGCAGAGGAAAAGACCGGTAATTGGTGGTACTAATAATCACAGATCAGCATTCAGTGAAGATGCAGTGTATTTTTCACATCAACATAGCCCTTATAAAGGTCGTGTTCTTTTGGGATCTGTTGAGATTTTCCATTAGAACTCTTTCCCAACCGTTTTCAGTTGAAACTCTAGGTAATAGACCAACCTCGTTCACAGGTGCTCGCTTCTTTCTATCTTTGGAGGAAGGGAGACCCTGGCAACGAGGTTGGAAATAGACATTTCCAGACTTCTCCGCATTGTCATATTGAGGGAGAGCCTGCAGCCGACTGTAAAAAGACTGTGTAAATACAGCGGTCGCTGCCCATGCTTTTTCATTTGTTTCGTTCCTAGTTTGATGCCAGTTTGATGTGGTTTGATGTCTATCAACAAAACCAACCAGAAATGGTTCTTTTGCAATAGAATTCATTGAACCCGACCAACATAAAACAGTGATGTTTTGCGGCCATGTAACTTGGAACACTACAACACCTGCAAGTGGCCTGAGATGAAGTGCTTCAAATTCAATGCAGCAACTTTGTTTTTCATTGCAATGGAAGCTCTTCAAATACAGGGATTTTGTTCAGTCATTCTGTAGACAGGCTACCCAACAGGGAAAATTGCAAAAGCCTTAAATTTGAAATATTGGTTGACTAAATATAAACTGATTTACTGATCAAGGCACTTTCACAGCTGTAACACTTATTAGTGACACCTGTGACAGGTGATACAGATTACAGGTTCTAGTGAGAACCCTGCGTACTCTTTGAAGCTAGCGTTTCTAAAACGAGGGTAAGGGTAAGACCAAGGGTGAGGGTAACGGTAAGGATACGAATACAAAAAGTATCCTAAACATGCATAAAAGCTAACCTTAGGCCTAATTAGGCCTAAACAAAAGTTCAAGGTTAGCTTTTATGCATTTTTAGGATACTTTCTGTATTCGTATCCTTACCCTTACCCTGACCCTGGTCTTACCCTTACCCTCGTTTTAGCAACGCCGCTTAAAAGCAGCCATTGGAGGAATGTAATTTTTGCTGTAGTTTCAATATTTCAAAGCCTTGCATTCAAGACCTTAAAGTCCATGGCTTGATGCCTGGCTCTACTGCTGTATTGTTTCCACAGCAAGTAAAATGTTTAAGTGTAAAGCTTTCTTCCAGGCAATACAGCTTTCTTTTAAGAGAGAATTTTGGACAATTCCTCCTCTTGTATCATTACACGTACATCAAGCACCAACCCCCCTTTAAAACACTATATGCTAATTTATTGGAGGGTGGCTGCAATAAAGGTAGCATTAAGAGAGAAGGCAGCACTCTCCTCAGCAGCAAGGTGGTAATTGTGGCAACTGAGCCACAATCCATCTCCCAGGCACCTGTCAACACATCTCTGGAAAAACCCATTGTTTTGAATGTATACTTACCCCAGAATATGGGAGGGAGGGAGGGAAAAGAAGCAAGCAAGTGAAAAGCATCTTGTACCGAAGCACATGTGTCAATGCCCCTGCAA
>NC_090871.1:48151793-48184293 GCF_036669935.1 Montipora foliosa | reverse complement strand
ATAGTTTATGGCTGTTGTATCTACCAAATCGTGTTAAAAATTTTAATTTCAAAGTACACCCGTGAAGGTCTACTGCAACCTTAATGGAGGGACATTTTGTGATTGCTGAAGGGGGGGGGGGGGTGGTTATAATCTCCAGAGTAACCTATCTTTGCTATTGTTTTAATAGCAATATGAACTTCCCATAAGGGAGCGTGATCTCCTGGAATCCAGCAAGATCGACACAATATTCCAACATGTTCATCGAGTGCTGCAGTGCCATGCCATGTTTAATATTGCGCTGAGTGCAAGAATGGCAGACTGGACACCAGAAGAGAAGATAGGAGATATTCTGTATGCTTTGGTTAGTAAAAATCAAGAATGGCAGCCTGCAAGCAGAATCTCCTTTTGTCTTTTTCTTTACTGAGGAGAAGAGAAGGAGGCTCTGCCTGAATTGCGTCAAATCTTAGATGCCGCTGCAGCCGGAACTTCTGGACTAGTCATTATCTTGTTTTCTCCATCAAACTGGTTTTTCCAATGCAAGCATCCATTTAGAGATAAAACCGTTGGTTATAATTGAGCCTGCTGTGCCATAAAAAAAAATCAAGATGGTGGTGAGATCTGCTCGAAACCAACACCAGTTATTCTCGCGCATGCCTATTAGGCATATTAGGCCTAGGTTCGAAACTGTATGCTGGCAACATGCAGCGCTTGCTCAATAAAGGTCTTACACAATTCATGCAGAGTCTTCTCAAGAATGCCAAAATCGAGCAAGCAAAAGAAAGGCTCTGCCAGCAGGGTGGGTTAATGGGAGTGAGCCGTGATTTTAAAATTTTGGTCCTTATAGAAAGTAACATAAGACCTTAAATTTGAAAGCTGTGTGAGCAGAGCTTTCTTGTGCAAGATTGGAGACACCTGTATTTGGTAGGAGATTCTTTCGATGTTGTGTATTGTTGCCATATGAAATAAAGACCTTGAGTTGAATCAATCATGTTGTCAATAAAACAACAGACTTTATGTTTGTGGGCATAAATGTGTTTTGGGCCCTTCTCAGGCTCATTTTAGCCTGCAAAATGTGCCACATTGCCCGACAAAGTTATAATCATGTTGGTTCTATGCAGAGCCCCTAAGAAGTAGCATGACCACCAAGGGAGGTTTTAAATATGACTATTTTATTATGTACATTGTATATGTGTTGGTCTCTTCCAAGAGGGATATTCTGATGCAAACTTTCCTTTGAATAATTATGATAAAGAATGTTAGCAGACTAGGGTCCTTAAGTGTCATGAATTTCAAAATTAATTGTGTCTGGGGCTACATTGTTTTTTTTCTTGTAGAGCGCTTATCCTTATTCAACATTTTGGCTGAATATCAATTGATAGTTTTTTTCTGTATCATTGCAACAAAAAATTGATGGTTGCTTAAAAATTGTTTTGTTTTCTTTTCTGTTAGTTTTATTTGTTTATTTGTTGTAGTTTTGCAAGTCTATCGTTCTTGATGCATACAGTGGGTATGTGAATAATTTTTCCAAAGCAATGGATACTGTGAAACTTGCGTGCAGAACTCATCTGGCCTTTTCCCAGTTTTTGAAAGTAAGTGTTAGAAACAGGTGAAGTTTTCACAAACAATTTACAATGGAAGTGTAAGTCTATGAGTCCATCAAATGTTAATGTCATAACAAGTTTTTTTTCCCTTCAGGTAAAGTTAATGGGTTCAAGCAAAGTAGTTATAGAGCCTGTCCTGCTCAAAATGTCTCCCTGTTGTGACGAGTAAAATCGTCATTTGTTAAGGTCACAAGGTTCAAGGTGTCAGTTTTTGAAAACCTTCTTATTTAATTTTATTCCTTTCAGGCTCGTAGGCAGGCAAGTCGTGAACGCCACTCACTTCATTATTTAATGTTAAAACCAATTCAGAGGTTTCCCCAAATACTAGCTCTTCTTCAGGTTGGTGATTAATGTTTTTTTAGAATTTACCAGTAACAACTTGAATTAATTCTGATTTTCATTTAGTCACAAATATATATGTAATTATATAGTTCAGATCCAGCGCCATTATCAATCCACCAAGCCAGCAAAACAACATGACGTTCATCACAATTTTATTATTGTTATGGCTTTAATCTTCCAATAATAATAATAAATTGGACAAATGACCTCACATTGTGCTGCCGCATTTCTTGATTCACTGCTGTTTATGAGAAAGGGATCAATTAGTGCCTGCAAGTAATAAGAGTTGTTTGAAACACTGTGTCACAAACTCTGGCTTTGTACTTGTAATCTGCAGGAACTTTTGATAGTAACACCATTGGAGCATCCAGACCATGTTCCCTTGCAACTTGCCCTAACTCAGCTGGAATGTCTGGCAGAGAATTTGAAAGAAAGGAAAAGGGAAGCGGAGTTGAGAAACAAGGTTAAGCTGTTGGATGGGTTGATAGCTCAGAGTCACAAGGTGAGGAGTCATGAAAAGGCTTAATTAATTAAAGCTGCACAGCTAGTTAGTCATTCTTTAAGATAAGAAATGATATCAATGATTGACTGCAAGTATGAGAAGCATGGGTTGAGTTTTTCATCCCACTGTGACTACCATCTGCAGCTGTAGTTGTAAAGGGTAATTTCCAGATCAACTTCTTGGCTGTTCGAGTTCGTAGAAAGCCAATAAAATAGTCTGCATTGGGTGCATTGTAGTGTTTCTTCCTGTCATTTGTGTTATTGGTCCTTCCTTCACGAAAGCAGACATTTGGTTTATTACTATTACAATTGCATAGATGCTTTAATTCAGGTTACATGACTTAAGGTACCCTTTGGTGTTAAAGTTGCTATTTAGCGTGTTTTTTTCCTTCTCATCATGTAAATATTATTTCAACTGGAACTGACTTATAACAATGCTGTTAGTCATATGGAAGTCGTAAACCTAATCTACATCTAGTTTTCATTCCATGCGTCACTAAAATCTGTTGAAAAATATATGTGATCCTTGCTCTAAACAGGACAATCTAAAGCAATCTAGGACATTTGCATGATGAGGACATTTGACTACAAGTACATGAACCAGCAACCTTTAGGTTTTGCTAGTCTCATGTGCTAATTAGAGCTATTGTTATTTTTACCCTGCTGGGAATACAAAATTAAAATATGAAAATAATTTAAACAAACAGAATTCTGTTAGTTGTAGTCAAATGATGCATTGTGAGAATTGCCTATAATGTCTTTTATAGTCACCTGAAAAATTCAGGTGGCTCCAATGAGATTTGAACCCAGGACCTCTGCAATGCTGGTGCAATGCTCTACCAGCTGAGCTATGAAGCCATTCAGTTGGGAACAGATAAATTTGTTGGGCTCATTTTTTCCCATGAAAGGACTGATGAATTAAAGAAATGTATATTTGAAGAGCGATTTTCCAGGGGAAGTGTGAGAATCGCTTCCATCATTTAATTCTTTCGATACAATATTTGTGAAACTGCATGTATTTCATGGTAAACCCTCGAAGAAATTTCAGTTGGTACAACCTTTGCAACCAATTTCCTGATTAAATTCTTCTTAAAGAGCACAAAAACCCATTTAAAAGACAAAATAAGCTGTTGAAAACATTACCATAGAAAACTTCATTTCTTTTTGCAACGTCTCCTCAATTTTTGTTAGTTGCGCGCTGACCTCACAGTGACACCCAAATAATTAAATTTAGCCCTTTCCATGGAAATGGTACTGACGCTGATTTTAGCAACCTCCTCTTTTGTACTCTGATTTTGAGGACAGGCTCTTTTGTGTTTTGGGGCATGCTTTATTGTTGGTGTTGTGTGTTTAATAGTGTTTTCTCGTACATTAACGTTTGTTTTATCTACATCCTCTAGTAGGTAAAGAAAAAAGTCTCTGCTTACGAGCCAGAAGGCTCATCAGCCCGGCGCTTATCTCCGGTTTCTGTAGCATGAAGCGACCAGGAGTACTTATACTCCCCCCTGGATGGGATGCAGTCCATCGCAGGGTTACCCCCAGCATTACGCCAGTACCCATTTATACACCTGGGTGGAGAGAGGCACCGTGAGAGTAAACTGTCTTGCCCAAGAACACAACACAATGTCCCCGGCCAGGCCCCGAACCCAGACCACTCAATCCGGTGTCGAGCACACTAACCATGAGGCCACCGCGCCTCCTCTAGTAGGGCTCAGTATGAACTCACGTAATGACCAGCTCCCAGCTGACTTGATAGCTCAACTGATAGAGCACTTAACCAGTATTGCTGAGGTCATGGTTAGAATCCCGTACAGTTAAGCCTTTATTTTTCATGCTTTCCTTTCGTTACTGCTCAAGTAACGTTAATTCATGTCTGCGATTATCATCATCTTAACTTGATTCTCTCTACAGTTTATTAACTTTTGTCATATTGTGTTCTTTGTTTTTTAATCCAACCTTAACCTCCTTTGAAAGAACTGTGTGCTGTCTGTCCGTTGTAGGATCATTCAGGACACCTGCCATCGATGTGTATATAAACCTGATCTTTTTTTGTCTTGTGCTTTCAGCCTCTTGTATCCGGTAACCGTTATTTTATCAGACAAGATGACTTTGTTCAATGTGTAAGTATTCATGGATGACAGAATGCAGTTTAACATTCTCAAAGGTCATTCCACTGAATTGCAGCTGTACATTATTTCTTGTGTCGACAGCAGGCTTCCAAAAATTCATTATTGTAGTGCCTGCTTCACATCAACATGTGTCTAGACACCGCGATTCTTTCAGTCAGCGCAAAGAGTGACGACTATTAGTTAGTCCAGAAACAGGGAGACCTCAAAAAATGAACTCCCATCTCTTCTGCGGCAGACAGACATTTTATATCAATATTGGTCGACCCGAGTTTGTGGAAGGAGATTAACTTTACCAACTCTGGGCTGATAAATGTTATGATTGTGTATATTTCAGAACTATCTAAAGGGTGTATTTTTTATGGATGATTGAAAAACTAGAATCGCAGTCTCTGAGATACGTGTACGTCCAGGATTTTACCTAATTAGATGCACGCTCATTTCAATAACTCGTGTCTCAGAACACAGACAGTTAACGTCGCAAAGTGTCCCCAAATGCTGTTCAAGTAGAGATATACAGGTGCATTTACCCTAAGCTAAAAATAACGCTCTAACCTTTTCTCTTACCTTAGATCGAGCTTCAATCGAGTGTCATAAAACCAAAACCAAAGTAATTACTTTAGGCAATCAAAAAGGACTAAGACAATCCGGTAAACCAATCGAAACTCGAAGTAATTACACGTAGCCGACACAAAGCGCGTGGAAATGTGCACACCCGAGCCACGATTGGTTTTGGTTTCACTTCTGATTGGTTGAAAAAGTGGGGCGAGAACTTTGAACCAATCACTGAGTGAAGTAATTGCAAAACCAAAGCAATTCGCTAATTACTTTCAACACTCAATGGAAAACCGCTATTGCTGGGAAAAGGTAGCAAATGCTTAGACTTACAGGGACACGTTGTATTGAATGTCAAATTGGTTGTGCATCTAATTAATAACCAGTATCAAAAAATACCATAATACTCTTTGTTTGTCCCTCCAAAATTTTGCATAAGCGTTGTTTCCAGCTTCTCTTGGGACCATTGTAAGTCCGAAATGGAAAATAAAAACAATGCTTATGCAAAATTTTGGAGGGACAAACAAAGGGTATTATGGTATTATTTATATTGGCTAATTAGGTCCATTTCTGGACATCAGTGGCTAACAAAGGTCTGTCTTTTTTGTCGTATATACTGAGGTGACAGACAGAAGGAAAGGAGACCACTGTCCTTGGTTGAAACTTGGTTTTATTCATTAATGGCACTTTTTTAAAGCAATCTTGCGGGCTTCTAATGAGACCACACGGTTTGGTTGCTTGGTAATTGCAGCGCATGCTCGTCGTTCAGTCTCGACCCTAGGAAGAGGTCTCTTTTCCTTCTGGCCGTGACAGGCCAACAAATGCAGAGGAAAAGAGGTCTCTGCAAGCAGGGAATGGTGGTTGAGGAGTGTCGAAGACAGTTTACTTGGATAAACGGAGACATGGGCATACTCCCATATCACCCAGGGCTGCTGGCTACAGTGTCTTAGATGAACAACCTTGCGTGACGTATGGACTTTAGAATTTTGTTCGATATTTTGAAGTTTCTTTGTTTCGTTAGACTGTTGACGGCGAATCAATCCTTGGCACCAAGAAACGAAGAATAATTATGCTCTCGGACATGTTGTTGTGTGTTTCTCATATTAAAGGGTAAGAATTATGCCACTCTGACCTCGTTGTCATGTTTCTTATGTGTGTGTTTATTTCTTACCAACATCTTGCAAGCATGCGAATTGATGATTTGCTCTCTAATCCGTTTTCATGTCCTTTTGGGATGAACCTTGTCGAGGTGTTGCTCAACAATCTGCTTGTCATGATTAATAACCAATTTTACCATTAGCCAAAATAGGCTACTGAGATTACAGGAGGAGCATATGGCCAACATGGCAAGCATTCAAGGCTATAACCTTGATTTGTAGTTTGTCTTCTATGGTTAAAATGTGGCTACTCCAGGGACTAGTTGTTCGCAAGTTTTTATGAGTTGACAAAGTGAGATGTGCTTCGAGCATCCGCGAGCATTCCTCTTTACTATAACTGCGAGAATGCACTATTCAGACAATTTCATTCCTAGCAGTAAAGCGGGACAAGTGCCACCTGAACCTAGTTGCATGATGGTCTTGCTCCCACGAGTCCCCTATAGATCAGTGGTAGAGAACGCGAACGAATAATCGGAAGTTCATAGGTTCGACTCCTACCGAGGAGCACTCGGATTTTTCCCGACTGTCGCCGAGTCACCATCGCAAAAGGATACATTTCTTGAAAGTCGGATATAATTGACATCTGAAATCTGTGCCCGACTTAAAATTTCCGTCTAAACAACTATGGCTGTTTTCCATTCTAATTCCCCGGAATCATGCGAAATTCAGAGCAACAACACCCTTCGCGTAGCCACAAGGCTTTCTTTAATTCCAACAGGAGCAATGCTACGACGTTTTTAAAACACGTGGCGAAAAAAAACACTTTTAAATTGTTCATCTTTCGGAAAATCAAATAGGGAGTATTTAAGTCCTATATTTACCCTACTTTTAACTTCACTGATTTATTTTGGTTTAGTAATATTTTAGATTGCACATACATTTTATTCTGTTGAATTTGTCTTATGATAATCTGTGTTTTTCCTTCAAACGATCCCGCAAGCTTCACTCTTTAATTATTAATCACCACTGTGTCTAAATAGAACTTTTACTGCTTGCTTCCTTACTTACTGACTTATCATCATCATTAGCATTATCAATGAAAAGTTAATCATCCAAATGTCCTGAAAACGGGTCTTTTTTGCAATTCTTAAAACTTAGCAAAATGACCAACCAACCCAAAATGGGTTGTTTCCATTAGAACAAATCCTTTTTGCCCGATTCAGTTTGCTCAGTTTACTGATAACGTTATTTTAGGAAGAAAGATCGAGCCAGGCACATGGTTATCGACCCTAGAGCAAAGTACAAGTTGAAATGGAATGTGCCCTTGAACGACGTAAATATCGTGGAATATGGACCAGGAGTTAACATATCAACCAGCTCCTACAGAACCACGATAAGCCACTCTAAGGAAGGTATGCAAAAGCTTATTTGAGTTTTTTTGTAGTCTCGTCAGTTCCTGGGAAGGTTAAAGAGTAGCAACAGCCTTCGGAATGGAGTTCGAGTGCAATTTTTCCAGTTCTTAGCAATCATTGGATTTAGATTTTGTTCTCAAATGCGCATGCTTCAGTCGAGATGCTGTAAATGCACGTGACGTCATGTAAGATGGCATAAATAATACCTCTTTTATTCCTGAGTTTGAGAAATGTCGGCGGCTGCGCAACGTCGCTTTAAAATATCACTTTGCCCTATTTTAAGTATTTTGCGATTGTCCCATCTTGTTCGCTTGGGCGAAGTATTTAGGAAACGGATTAGAACGAACGGTTTTGAATTTTCAAGGTTGTATCTTCACGTTATCGTCAAAACCTTAATTTTGGTCATTTTACATTGTCGTTTTGGAGAGTAAAGTTAAACATTTGACTGTGTTCACCATCCCGTAATGTAATAAGTTTTGGGGGGTATTTAAAAACAGTGAACTGAGTATTCATTGTTTTAATGCAAATATTCCCCCCCCCCCCCCCCCCCGCTCAAAAAAAAGGAATTGTATTATGGGATTGGTGAAAAAAGCGAATTCATTAAAAATGCGTGCTGCTCGTGTAACACGGTTATTTTTCGCTATCAAAACCGATGACATCATTGCCTTCTGACGTTGTCGTTGCTATAGCCTTCGTCATTTCTCAATCTTACGATTAGCTCATTTTGTTTGTCGTCAAGCATTTGAACATCTGCGGCCCTATCGGTTGCTTGCTCACGATTTTGCCTCATTCAGCACATGCGCATTAAAATCTGGTCCAATTTAGCCAAGTCATCAACGCGGAATTTTGAAAAGGCGTTGCATACTTAAGTGTGTTCCTTTCGGTGGATCCAAAAACGGATTTTCGATCTTAAAACAAATTCAGATTTACGGATTCGCGATCTACGCCGTTTCATTTGCAATGGATCCGAGATTACTCACTTGAACCAGTGGTATTTCCATGCAGCTGGAGCATGCTCAGTCCTTCCCCTTTTCACCACCAGACAATGAGTACATGTTTATTCTAGACTACAGTTGCTTTCAACCGGAGAAAACAGATGCACGAAATCCACGATGCCACTTATAAAGGAAATGCCAATTTGATTACCAACGTACTGTTTTGGTATTTTTGGACAAGTGAATTTGTGCAACTATTGAATGCTTATCTTCAACTTTTTTTAATGTTACAGACATTTGTCAAGGGCAAACGTTAGGCTGAAAGTTTCGGCGTTTTGTCAAAATACAAAGAAACTTGTTTGATTTTATCTCATCTCTTGCTTGTTAGCTACAGATTTGGAACGAGCAACGTCTCAATGACAAGCAAGTACAGTTTTAAAATTTTTAAATGTAAAACTTCTACATTGCAGGTCAGTATCGCAAGGCGTACAGTGGTTGCCGTGAGCACTTTGAAGATTTGCAACAAGATTTAGCTGTGATTGGTCAGATTGCAGGACTCGTGACAACCCTACGGCGTTCATACCAGGTTGGCTTTTCATGTGTCCTTGTCGTGAAATTTAAAATCCTTCAGCCCCTGAACCGGCCCTCATTGACGAGTAAAATCGTCTAGCGTTAGAGTAAAATCTTAAGTGTCACTCAATGGGGGAAACGGTTTAATGTGATTTTTTTTAAGGTGGCTCAACCGGTTCAACAATTTGAAGGGGATGTCCTATTAGAAGGATTAAGTCAACAACACTGTTTTATTTAACGGGAATGTTAAGGTACCATATGAAACCCCAATAATTGCTTAGTAAGATGCATATATTAATCTGACGTAATACATTACCATGGCAACAAAATAACCATTTAAAAACGCCCTATGTTTCGTGTTTAAGCGCTTATGACTTAAAAACGAACTAGGTGACCCCCAATTGTTATTGCTGACAAGTAATTAGCAGGCTAAGATGAAACTCTGCAAAGTTTAAAAAAATTCTCTGGAGTGGATTCAGGACCACCTTAAAGTTTTCCAACTGTGAAGGTTGCTATGAATCTGCTCCAGAGAATTTTTTTAAACTTTGCGGAGAGTTTTAACTTTGTGTGCTAATCATTCTCCAGCAATAAAAGATGGGGGTCACCGAGTTCGTTTTTGAGATATAAGCGCTTAAACACAAAATAGAGGGCGTTTTTAGATCGTTCTTTTTTCGCCCTGGTAACCTATTACGTCACATTAATAAGTGCGTTTTGTTAAGCACTTATTGGTGTTTCATATGGTATCATAACATTGCCGTTAAGTGAAACAGCTGGGCAGATTCAATCCTTCCAAATAGTACAGATTATTGAAAGTGTTAAAACTGGTTCGAGCCTCCTTAATCCAATAGGCCTTTTGCAACTAACGATCACATGGTACAAAATCCGCCATGCTGGAGGGCAAGCTCATTATTATTCCCCCACTGGGACATTAAAGCAAAGAGACTTGAACCAGTCAAGCTTGACTTGCCTTTGTTTTAATGTCCCGGTGGGGGAATAATAATGAGCTTGCCCTACAGCATGGCGGATTTTGTACCATGTGATCGTTTCTTGCAAAAGGCCTATTGAAGGCTTAGAAGGGAACTGGAGGACCCTGACTGGGAGGTTAGAGCTCTGTTCCTTTTAGGCTTTCAGTAATGTTTCATTCCTCCATTAAAGGGAACCCCAACTAAAACTTTTTCCAAGGAAATCGTGACTTATCGTGGTTGCCCTATTAGGGAGTTTAAGAAACGACGACGGCTACGACAACAAGACGAAAAATGATCGTGCTGCACGTGCGGCACTGATTTTTGTAGATTTCTCTTCTGTACGCGTCAAAACAACAACTTGAGACGACCAAATTTATGGTTTTGATGACAATGTGGGCATACAACAGTGAATTTTTCCTTCTCTCTCTTTATTTCAAATCCGTACGTACCAATCCGGTCATAAGATATTTATTGTACAACATAAACAAGATAGAATCATCGTGAAATACTTAGGATAGCTTAAACTCATAGTTTGATGTGACGTCTTCGTCGCCGAAGCATCATGCGAACCCTGTGATTTTAGTCGTTACTGGGGACCGTTTCATAAGAGATAGGTTTAATTAATTCAGTCACAGAAGCGACAAGAAACACTTCATTTAGTGACTTGTGTACTGGTTGGGACAGAAGACTTGACGATGAGTTAACGTCGGAGTCTGCGTTTGATGCTTGTACTTATACCTCGCAAATGTAAGCCAGTCCTTAAACAGGACGACAAAGACGGTTGGGAAGAAGACACTTGGATCCCAACACTGATTCCAGTTGGTGTCTTGACGACAATGTAAATGGTCAAATTAGGGGCAAACGTTTTGGGATGCTCACCATTTTAGCTTTGTTTTCATAAAGACTTAAAGGATTAGAGTGTAATGTGAAGTGCTAGTTTTCTACCCTAATGAACCATGTGAGCTTTAGCCCTACTAATGGAAATGGGCCCACACAAGTACAGAGAAAAACTCTGACGTTGTCGTCCTACCTTGGTCAGAGTTTTTCTCTGTCCTTGTTTGGGCCCATTTCCATTAGTAGGGCTAACGCTCACATGGTTCATATGTGGAGTTTTGCCTGTTACGCTTAGTTTATGAAGTGTGAGAATTTCAGGACAAGCCAAGCGTTTACCCTCCTACTTCTTTTGCCACTGATTGTAGGTACTCAGCATCCTGAACAACTTAAAATGATTACGAAATTATGACAATAATGGGAAGATAATAACTAAGGCGACATCTTTGTAGCCGTTGTCAACGTCCACACAAAGAAGTTTAGATTCCAAAATTTCAATAACTCCAAAATCTGCCGACGCTTCTATACAATGAAAGCTACGTCATTTTAGTTGTAATAAAATAAACGATGACCGGGCCTTTTAAAAACCTCTGAAATTGCACATCAAAACAGAGCAGCAGACCTTATTCGCTTGTAAATTTGTTTTGCCAATTCTTGGTTTTCACATGATGTCACGGCCGCCATGTTGGTGTCCCCAAACAATGAAACGGCGAAGTTGCTGACCAGCGGTTTTCGTTAAAACAATGGTTTGCTGGGGGAGCTCAGTCTCGCGGGCTCAGAAAACCTGGTTGTGGTCATTGTTATTTAAGGTTTTTCGAAACGGCGGTCATGTTGTAGTCCCGATTCAATCCTCCGGGAATTGAACTGTAATTGTTATGCAAACGTTTTGTTTTGTTTTGTTCTCGCTGAAAAACATCGCCGTTGATCACGTGAGTGAAACTCAAGAATAAAGACATATTCATACTTGCGTGCATTCTTTTTAATGAACAAGACAAAGGATCAAAACCTCCTGAGTATTATCACGTGATCTGTACTGGGAAAACAAAATGTTCAAGCGAGTAAGGTCTGTTTATTTCCATACATACGCATACATGCGTAGTTGGTCCCCAAAGGACCTACTTTAGAAGGGAATTAGAAGCCTTTTTACACGTTCACGCGTTTCTCAAATGTTTAAGGGTCCCGCAAACGAAGAGTGCTTGTCGCGGAAATATTGTTGCCGAAATATCTCGCAGTTTTTCCCCCTCACAAATGTTTGTTTCCGCAGCATTGTCCTTTCCTTTGCGCGATGCAATAAAAGCGAGGGCCTATAAATCTGACCCTGTCCTGTGGCGTAGTGGTGAGAGCACTCGCCTCCCACCAATGTGGCCCGGCTTCGATTCCCGGACTCGGCGTCATATGTGGGTTGAGTTTGTTGGTTCTCTACTCTGCACCGAGAGGTTTTCTCCGGGCACTCCGGTTTCCCCTCTCCTCAAAAACCAACATTTGACTTGATTTACTTTCATTGTTCATTTCAGTTTACAGTGTCCCCAATTAGCGCTCCAGCGCTAGAACGACTAGACACTCAAATAAAGTTCCCTTCCTGTCCTTTCGTCAGTTCCAGAGGAGTTTTCTGGTACTCCACGGTTTCCCTTCCTGAAAAACGACAGAAACTTCATTGAAAAGATTTGATTTCAACTATTTTGATTTGATATGATTTGATGGCCATATTTTAGATATTTATGTTTAATGCGCCTACCCTCGATAAAGGAAGATAATCATTAAAGAAGTGCAGTAAACTGTAAAACTGAACGAATGTGCAAAGCCTGAAAATTGATTGTTTTCTTCCCACTTCACTTGATACGTGGCATACTCTTGGTCGTGATCTTTTCATTTCTAGGTAAAGTCCCTCAATTATCGCAACTGATAACTTCTTTTGACAGGTTCTTGATACCGAGAGAGTTCAGCAGTGGCATAAGGCCGTCCAGAGGACAATAGAAGAGGAGACAAGACTGGCGAATCTTTACTGGCTGGAGCTATCATTACCTTCCAAGTAAAAACAACGGTTTCATACTTTAATGCCTTTACACCAGAATCAAGCAAAGTGAGAGATCAGTTGAGCATCGCGCTTTTGTGAAACGGCAAAAAGCAGGTTACTTCTTGTCGTGAAAGCATAAAAATCCTCTTATTCTAAGTATTACCTCTCTGTTGAATTTTTTCTTTTCAGTATTTCTGACTGAGAGCAAAATCAGGTTTCCTTATAAAGGGAACGATCAACTAAGAGATCTAGGGCGCGTCAAGAAAATGAAAGCATCCTTAATTTTCGTGCTTTGTCGGAAACCATTACAGATGATCGAGAAGGTCAACAATTGTCAATGTTAATAGTTTGGAAATTTTGAGAAATTTGCGAAACAATGTAATCCTTGATCATTCCCTTTATGAGAAAAAACCGATTTTGCACTCCAGGCTCAGTCGGCGACAGGTTTAGCTAGTTGCTCATTCTACTGATTGCTTCTCCCCTCATTTCTCACCTCCGCTTTATTTGACAAATAATCAGAGGCAAGCGTGGGGTGGTTTTCAGTGTCTCGACCAAACACTCAAACCCCCTATCGTCTCGGATTTAACCGACATTCGCCCTTGTCACACGGCGGCCATATTGTCCCGGGAGACCAAAAAAGCTTTGTATTACCACGCCAAGCCTCGCAGTGGAAACCATGGGGATGAGGCTTGGCATGGTAAAACAAAGCTTTTTTTGTCTCCCGGAACTATATGGCCGCCGTGTGACAAGGGCGAATGTGAAAGTAAGACTCAATGGATTTTTTCGATTTCAGACACGGCGCTGTAAACTACATCTTCAGCACTGATTCTCCAGTTGTTAAAGCTGAATGGGTCACGGCCCTCAACACATCTAAACTACGACTTTGTAAGTGGCTAATTTTGGAATTATTAATATTTGTATTTTTCGAAGCTTTTTCTGGAAATCGACTCATTAAAATGGAATAACTTGCCACCAGTAACCAAAGAAGATGTGACCGAAAAACAAACTGGCTTAAGGATTTTACAACTTTCTATAGCAACGCATTTGCAAGGTTCCCATGACTAGGAGCGAACAACTTCCATACTAAGCCTATGTCACGGCATTTTTGCAGACCGATCTATTTTTAGACTACCTTCTCCGCAAAAACACAAAGGCAGCACCGGTTCGGTGACGCTGTGGCGTCAAGTAAGGCCCTGTTTACATGGAGGTGCGGTAACCCATGTCAGTGGGGTAACCCGTCTTGGTGGGGTCGAAAAATAGCTCGGGGCCCCGGGTGACCTTTCTCGAGGCTACTGCGTGGGCGCTAGGTACATAAACAGGCAAAATGGCGGCTGGAGGACGCATTTTGGCCGTTAATGCCCTTTTACTCTCTCAAGCTTCTCTTGCTTCAACTTTTTAGTGCCGTGGCTTCTTATTAGCGACCTTCAGATTGGAGTACGAGAACGATTACGAGTACGAGTTTTCTGTACTGGGCACGCGCATTATGTTTAAAGAACGAAATTTCACGAGTTCGCAGTTCTCAGCACGCTCATATGAAATGCGCGTGCTCAGAACTGAAAACTCCTACTCGTAATCGTTCTCGTACTTCAATCTCAAGGTCGCTATCATCACTTCCAATGCTGCAATGCCCCCGCCAAAGGCAGTATATATTGATACTAACCGACCCGGGGTTGGCGGGTTACCCCACCTTCAAGCGTTTACATGGCAAAATGCGACCCCGGCTGAGCGGGTTACACGGTCTGGCAGACCGTGCAACCCGCTTCGGTGGTTACCTTACCTATCATGTAAATGCGAGGCTGAAAAAATAAGAGTTTATATGGACAGGCGGGTTACCCCACCTCCAAGTATACAGGCCCTTAGTTTCTTGTGATTGGTCATCGGGTTCGTGCGGGAGTCTCATTCGCCGGAGAAATTCAATCTGAAAATAAAGCTGTACAAGGAAGGGGTACGTTTTTGCAAACGTTGGCCGTGTAGCACTTCACATTACCCTCTATTAGTTAAGTTTTTTTTTGAAAATAAATCTGCCTGTGAAAACTTCGTGACAGGAATATAGGGCTGTTGTTGGGTTGGATTGCAGGAGGACTAGCTAGCTAGCTTGCCCTCCACGTTGAGGTGTCTTCGAAAGTCTTTGATTCTTTCAAAATTCTTTCAGTATTGTTTAAATTTATGCCTTGATGCTTTTTAAGGTAATGAGCTTCGCGTTTTAGCCTAATCGAATCCAATTGATTTGCAATATTTCTTCTCGATCCCATGCTTGTTGAGAACTTTGATAAATGCAATGGATTAAGTTGAAGCTCTTTTGCAGCCGCAGATAACAACCCTGGCTGGTATCTCCCAGAGGATGATGGGACAGGAGGAGTGGCAATTCAGCGGCGGAACATGCCTCTGTTGAAAGACAACTCAAGTCTTTTCTTGCTCAGTCAGAAAACAAAGGTGTGTAGTTTGCTGGAAAACACAATGGAAACTCGCCTTTATTTGAAACTTGTTCGATATTTCAGGGCCAGAAACCGTTTGGAATCAAGCAGGTTTCATTGCTTTTTGGCAAAACCTGTATTTCAATTTGCCATGAACTTGGATCTAAATCCTTTTTGTACGCACGTAAATTAAACGTGACCCAAGTTAAATTGTTTATTTTGTCTTTTCAGTTTGGATGTCTACATTGTCTGTGTTTATTTGTTCTAATTTATACATTTTGCATTCACCCAAAAAGCGCAATGTGCTCTTATAGGGGCATTATACCCATCATGGATTAGTTTGCAAGTGTGAGGTTAGACGACGCACACATTTACTTGAAACATAGTGTTGTAGGTGATGACAAATTTCCATAACCGACGTTTGAAGTAAACTTTTATTTTTAAGACGAGTGGTGCGCACAAGCCTGATTTTCCTAGTGATTAATGGTATTGATTTTTGCGTGTTTCAGGTTCATGGTATTGTTTCTGTTCCTGATTCGTCTGAACCACTTCCAGGAATACATGATAACTACAACAATCTCTGGCTCCTGTGCGGGGATGGAGACCATGCTGGTCACGTGGCAGTGCTCCAAATTTCCCTAGCCTCCCCTCCTCAGGTGGTAGAGTCGTTCCATGTCAGTGACTCAAGTATCGTATGCGGCGAGTACGTTGAACGCACGTGTGGAGAAGAGAAGAAATTTAAAGGAACCATCACTGGACGCTTTGGCTTTCCTTTCCCCACTGTTTGGTTAGGAACACAAGGTGGAAGGTACAAAAAAAAACCATGTGATTGCTATGGAAATTGCCTTGTCTCAAGTGACTAGCATATGAATAATTTGATTTAGTTGAGGATGGCGTTTCTTCGTACTCCAACCCAAATTTCAAAAGCTCCGTCCTTCGCTAAAGGACAGATAATGGTTCCACAAGCACAGTTGAATTCTTAGATAATTGGCTTGGCCCACAGCATGGGCACCATGAAGCCTCTTTAATGGAATTTTGTCGTCCAACCCAAGATGGGTCCTTTCCCGCCAAAAGAATAGAAAGTTTTCCCGTAAAAGGAGTTGGAGTTGGATGGCGGCTGTGAATTCACCTGGAATGGGATTGAATGAGTAAGCACGCATCACGTGGGGGGTATAGAGCTTTTTCACATGACGTCACGGCGTCCGTGTTGGTGTTCCAAAACAAAGAAATGGTGGCCATGGTGGTTTACCAAACTAATCCTCCGGGAATTGAATTCTATGATTTTGATGCAAATACTTTCTTTTGTTTCGGTAATCCAATATGGCTGCTGGTCACGTGAGTGAAAACGCTCTATAGCGCACGCGCAACAAGCCATTGCCTTCTGGAAATCTGAGCTTAGTAGTGCCATGGGCCAGGTATTTTAACCTTGTGTTTGCATTTGAGATTTTATTTTAACTTCCACACGTATAGAATGCAAACTCTAGCGTAATTGCATTTTCAAGAAAGTGAGAAGTCTTATGTGTGAGAAGTTTACACTTGGTTTAACTTCCGTTTACATGTGCACCATTTCGTTTCCATGATGGAAACGTAAACCAGTCCGCCGGGACTTGAAACCCGCGACCCGTCCATGGATTGTCAAGTCTGACTTAAGGACTGCCCTCTCAAATTGCCGAACAGACAGTTAACCTGGCCAATTGCTTTCTCTGTTACTTTTTTTCAAGGATCTTTATTTACAATGCTGTGGATTCCACTCGTCGTTACGTCATGTCTGTGAAGTTACCCGATGCTGTGCTGGATATCAAGTAAGATATTTTCACACACTGACTCAGTGTGACATATTTACTGAAGAGTCAAATGCAGACGGGGTAAAGACCCATGTTGTCATTGTGAAACGAGACTTGCCAACAAGGTTGACGCTACTTAACACAATTTGAAGGACCTATTCTCTCTCACTTCAAATTATATGAAGTGAGATCTTTTTCAAACCCAACATAAAAGGGAGATAATATTCTGACCTGAGAATATCAGAAATATCATCCCACTGTCGATATCCACCAGACTAACCAATTGTGCAGGCCCGTTCAGACTCGTGTCTACAATAGCCGTTTTCGGTCCGTGGTTCCGTTAGCCATGCGCAATTCCTGTATTTTTGTCCACCGCACCCAAATTGCCCCCTTTCAGTGACTTCGTACTTCACACTGGGGGAAAGGCTTGAGACTACCAGAAACGAGTTCTTACCAAGTGTCTCTAATCATGCCCAAGTCGGTGGCTGAGTATCCCCCCTGAAAATAGTGCTTTGCGGGGCCTTATTTGCTTAATTAATTTTAAAAAGGGTTCTTTATCACAATCCCTGAAGACTAATCGTTTTGAAATCAGTACGAAGATCTCCCGGATTAGAAAAGCTTCTCTTTGTTGAACTACAACTTGATCAAGTTTCGTTGGGAAAATGTGACAAATAACTATAAAATGCTCATGCCCTAATTTGTCTGTGTGATAAAAGATTAAAATCTCCCTACTTTCCCTCTCCCTCTAATCCAGTGTTGGTTTAGAAACGCCCAAAGGCTTGCGTAGCACATTATCAACATTGGTGTGGAAGAAAGGCAGCACCAATAGACTTTGTTTGTGAGTGCATGTCGGAATTTTTCCCAAGAGTTTTGTCCAAGATTGTGGATCTCCGTTCTGTTAGGTTTTTATTTTGTCGTTTGACCCATTTGAAGATGCGAGTGCTTACCGCTGACTCGGCCTACATGTCTGTAGATAAACTGCTGTTGGTTGGTAACCCTAACCGTTGACAAGCATTACTGCAGACTGGTGGAAAATTGTGTTTCTCTAAGATTGATTATTTTTGCTGTGTTCTTCCGAATTTCATACAGGCCTCGTGATTTCGTTTGAGTTCTGTCGTCACTTTTTCTCACCATGATTGTTCTCGAAAATAAGGGATAGTTAAAGTTCACATGACAACCAGGGGCCGATTGCTCGAAGCCTGGTTAGCGCTAACCGTTGGTTAAGAGGTATCAAAACCTGTAGGTTTCCATGGCATTTAACGCTGGTTTGCGCTAACCATGCTTCGAGCAACCCGGGCCAGGTTGACAATCAGGCATAATCTGATGTTTTTCTGGTTTGAATAAATTTGACCCAACATTTTGACAGTTCTGTCCAGCTTTTCATCAGGGGTCATCCATTATTGTCGCAAGAGCCCCTTTATATGCCACCAGTGGGCTAAAAAGGGAAATGACGCGTTCATTAATAGTAATTAGCTCCCTTTTCTTTTAGAGCGGTTTTTAGTCGAGTGTCG
Organism: Montipora foliosa; assembly: GCF_036669935.1. Taxonomy (NCBI): domain Eukaryota; kingdom Metazoa; phylum Cnidaria; class Anthozoa; order Scleractinia; family Acroporidae; genus Montipora; species Montipora foliosa. The sequence goes on along the minus strand of NC_090871.1, from coordinate 48,165,653 downwards.
TGAAACCAAAACAATTACTCTAGCCAGTCACAACAGATCAAGGCATTGCATTGAGCCAATCAGAAGTCGACGCAATTTACAAGTAAAAGAGGGCGGGAAAATACGGGCGTGCAAGTCGCGATTGGGTTTGGTTTTGATTTTCTTTGGTTAAAAAAGTGGCGCCAGTTTTGCTGGTCAATCACAGAGCGAAGCCAGCAAAACCAAAGCAAACGCAATTTGCATTCCACATTATTTGAAACCCGTTCTAGTTTAATTAATAGTGATTGTTCTTATCTCATAAAGTTGAATGATTGTGATGGTGGTTGTTTGGCAAAACCAAAAACTGAGATTAAAGTGGATAAAATAACACTTTTTGCTTTATTTACTTGAAGGACTGTCAACTTGAAAATCTTTGCCGGAGTGGCTGATGGAAGTCTGGTCATTTTCAAACGAAATAAAGGTGAACAAAAAACAAAATCACGCAACAGTTAATTTGCACAGCATTTAGAAGCTTTACTTTGTTTGGGTTTATTTTAGAAGGAACGTGGAACTTCAGTGAACCTAAAGCCGTGGCTCTTGGAAAGGAGCCCGTGATGGCGATTGCTATCGTGGCGGAAAATCTTTGGTGTTCCTGTGGGAACAAGCTCTTTGTTATCAATCATGATGACGAGACCATCAAGGTGAGGAACTTTTTCATGTCGTATCATGTCAATGTTAGTTATCATTTTTTTTCTTAGGGGGGCGGACCATTTTATTTGAAAGAACTGTTGCAGAAGTCTGTCTGGCCTGGAGAAGCAATTGTCACCCACCGCACCCCACTAAAAATCATATGTCACAAGGCTCGAGACAATCTCTTTAGCGCACTAGCTAGTCTCGTCATGCGCAGTTTCATTCATTTGTAAAAACTTTCACGATTCGCAAACACAACTCGCGCTTTTAGTAAATATTCTCATATTCTCATATCCATTATCCCAACAGTGGCGCAAATATGCTGGAGTGTACGGCTTCCCGTATTTTTCTCACGAAGGCACAGATTTCGTAACCTTGAAGCTAATTCTCACAGAACCGTTGCCAAAACTTTGCTACTCACAAATACACTTGAGTAAGGAAAACGCGGAATAAAGTAAATTAAGAAATAAACCGTACATAAAACCAAACTGCTCGTTTGGGAGTCTGTGGAAAGGCTGTTCTTTTGATTAGAGCTATTTGCGATTGAAATTTTAACCTGAAAGCGCCATTCTATGCATGAAGCACAAAAGCAGCGGAATGTGGGAAAATATTATCTTACATTACATATAAAGGAAATTCGAAAGGACTGACTTGCTCTCATATAAGATTTTCAAACAGCAATCCGTTCTTTTCATGCTTGATTGGTTTTCGGAGTCAATTAATATTCGGCGGCCACAGTGCTCGCGAGCAAGTTTTCTCTCTTTTTATGTGAAATTCACCATTCCCAGTAAACGAGATAAGTCGCTCCATATTATCTTTTTTTTTTTTAACTTGAAATCAATTCTATTCGGAGTCAATTTCTCAACAAGTACGTGAGCTCTTTCCATATACACGTAACAACGTCGTTAGGGTCACGTGGTCACTTTTGCCTTTCGCGTTTCACATAATCGTGACGCTGAATTTCTGATATTTCTATTGAAACGATTGAGGTGCCTGAAAAAGTCTTTGTATCGCACTGAACAAGTTACTGCGTTTGGTTGAAACGTCAATTCCTCAGTTACAAATTTTCAAAATTTTACTTTGTTCTTGCACGACCGAGTGAAGCGAAGACTGGGGCTAGTGACGTCATTCCAGAAGATTACTGGCGGCGTTCCGATCCAATCCCTGTCACTTGCATCACCCGCATTGCATTGGTCTGATATCAAGAGTCCATCACGCAAGAGTAAAAACCTTATTCCAAAATGTCCGGTACTTTAGTATTTTGTTTGCATGCATATTAGCCCTTGCTGCCCCGCTCTTATGAAACTTAAAATTGAAAAGAATATTTAATAGGCCATTTCCGAGTTCATGTCTGCCTCCTCTTCAAAACGAGTCTAAGTGCGAAGTTTTTGTTATGAAAATTAGTTTTCATTCATATGTAAAGGAGAACTAATTACCATCACAAATACTTCGCACTAAGACTCGTTTTGAAGAGGAGCCAGACATGAACTCGGAAATGGCCTATTAACCTTGAACAAGGCGACAGGGGCTAATTTGCAAGCAAACAAAAGAATCCTGTTCAGTGTAATATGATTTTTTGTTTTCAGGCTTACAGGAAACGGGTAGGGGGCTTATCGGCACTTTAAGTAAGGCCCAACCCAGACTAATCCGTTTTCCAAATTTTCCTTCTTCATCTTTGTGAACTACGTTTTGATCCTTTTTTTTTTTTTTCAGCGTGTGATTGAAGTGGATGAAAACTCCAAGGCCAGTATCAAACATCTTGTTAATTACGGTGTTGGCGTTTGGGTGTCTGTCTGGAAGAACCCGTCAATCAAGTTGTTTCATGGCGAGACTATGAAACACGTGCAGGACATAAGCATCGTATCGCCCGTTACCAACATGCAGCGAGGTCAGTATCTTGTTAAGAAAGGCTTTAATAACCCTTGACTCCCAGGATTAATCAGTATGTAAATTGACTCCTCAACTTCAATGCACTGTCACGGGTAGACAAGTATTGAGGAATAAGATATTATCAGGGTAAAGATATAATCCTGATATAACACCAAATTTTCTGACCAACCAACGAAGATATACATGGAAGTAGTTAGAAGAATGAACTTTTAGATAACGGGATTCAAAGGGTTAAAGCGTTCCTTCGATCAAAAAAATCACTTTCTTTTTCATGTTTTGGTGTGTTTGCCTTTCACTCGACCGGCAAAATTTTAAGCCTTAGTTACAAGCACAGGCGGAAGGTTGTTTTTGGAAGTTGAAAAATTGTTTATTTAGCTGTACGCAATTACTAACTTAATGTCTTAAGAGGGCTAGGTCGAGGTGAAATCGACTTCAAAACAATCAATCGCCTTAGGATGCATTGTGTTTGCACACGTTTGCATGCGGCACTGGAGTTTTGTTCCATAAGACTATTAAAGTCGTGTCTTGCATGGTTAATACGTTGCATTCACTCATGCTGCATTCTTAATCGAGACGTTGCACTTTAAATGACGTCATTCTCCCCTCGACCCAACTCTCTGGTGCCTATATCTGCTATAGGTCAGTTTTGGCGGACTGTAAAAACTAAAACATGTGCTCAAAGGGAAAACGTTTTGAAGAAATTAATTGAACACTAAAGCTCAAACGTTTGCCACTTCGGAAGAAGGAAGGAAGTGATAAAAAAATGAAGTTTTCATCGTAGTGGCACTTCAAGGCCCATGGTTATTTGCAACAAGGCGAAGGAGAAAACTAGGAACATAAAAAATATGAAAGAAAATTAAACCGCCCTGTCTAGGGGGCCGTTTTTCGAAAGTCCCGAAACTTGGCGGGCCATTTTCGGGTGTCACAATTCCCTTTATATCTCAAGAACGGAGAGGGCTTAATTCGTCAAACTTCACAGTTATTTTTCTTTTTGTTACCTTGAAAACATGTTAAAAGACCGCCTTTCCAAAACAAGCGGTTGGCAATTTCACAGATGGCTTTACTTTTAAGGCCCGAAAAGTTTTCGGGACTCTCGAGGAAAGGGCCCAGTCCCCAGTTGTTGTAAAAGGTGGATAGCGCTATCCACCAGATAAATCACTATCCTTTGGATAGCGCAATTGGTTTTGCTAATACTTATCCGGTAATTCATCCGGTGGATAGCGCTATCCGTCGTCTGAACAACTGGGGGCCAGGACGTGATTCTAAAGCGAAATAAAAATTACAACATGTCCGCCGTTCACCCGCGTTCGTTAAGGTTATTTGGTTCGACGTAAGATCTCTCGATAAGTGCACTTAGAGCCAACTTCGTGTAAAATTATAATATGACAGTTGCTACGCCGGGTTAGTACTGTTCAGCTGCTTTGAATGAATGAATGAATGAATGAATGAGTCAATCAATCCATCAACTGTATTTAGCGATGAGGCGCTACTTTGGGTCACTGTACAGAAATCAAAGCAAATCAACACTTGTCAAATCGTTGGTTTGTTTTTGAGGAGATGGAAAAACAGTGAGTACCCGGAGGAAAACCTCTTGATGCCGGGTAGAGAACCAACAAACAAGACCCACATGTGTCACCAAGTCTGGGAATCGAAACCCAGGCAGCCACATTGGCGCGGGCGCGGGCGCGGGCGCGGGCGCGGGCGCGGGCGCGTGCTCTCAGCACTGCGCCATCCGTGCTCTAAGGGCGCTTCAATGGAGCCACCTTGTACGGCCTAGCCTTTATTTTCTGCTCGACTGGAAATTGTAACTTTTTGTTTGCAGATATTGATTCTCAGCTGGAAAAGACAAAACTGGATCGTGTTTACGTCACAGCTCTAACGGCAGACGAGGGCCTGCTGTGGATTGGGACGAGTGTCGGGGTAACGCTTGTATTTCCTCTTCCCAGGCTGGAAGGAATTCCTCTTGTTTCTGGTAAGTGAAATTATTTTTCCTCCGATGAATCAAGAAACGGAATGTCAAGGGAAAAAAAGGGCAAAAGATAGCCTTTACTAGGACTGATTTCTAGTGGCATCGGGTAGCAACTGAATGCGTCTCATGCGTAGTTGAAGTCGAGATTGGGCAATTCTGAAGGTGCTTTTCTACAAAGGCGTTTTATACGGCTATCGTCCATTACTCTTGGGCTTTTAAAGGGGCTATATCACGCAAAATGATGAAATTTTTAAGACACCCAAAATGCCCAAAAATTAGAATGAAACATTGCAATAACCACGTAAAATTTTTGACCAACATAAAAGAAATACAGCAAAAAGAAAGAGAAGCTTGGATGGACACGACTGAAACAGATTGCATTGGGTAATCTTGAAAAACGTCGGGCCGACGTTTTTCAAGTTCATGGCAAATCGCCTGGATAAAGGCCGTTTTTGCTCAAATTCGTGTTTGTGATGTAACGATAATTTTATCAGTAGAGGAATTCCGCATTACCATTAAATCGAGTTTAAACTTGTGATTAACTAAAGATTTCCCCGAGACACACCAAAATGACGAAATTAAAGTGGGATGAATAAATTAAAGGAATCATGTATCGAAAGGTTTAACAGCTAAACAACAAACAACAACAACAACAACACTTTCTTTTTCACCATTCCTTAATTACAATTCAAAAAATGTAGTACAAACTAAATATAAGAATATATAACATTGCAAGATGTCAATGTCAAAAGTTAGTGTACGAAGGCTAAAAAAACCGTGATGTTATCTAGTTAGCCTCCTTGTCATTGAAGTCGAAATAAGTCTTTGCAGAAGATGAGGGACAATAATTACAAGAAAAAGGTCAGGGAAAATAATGTTTCACATAATTTAATGTTTGCTGAGACAAAAGAAAATTATTGATAGTTTTGGAGAAAGCAAATGGGTTGAAATCTTGAAAGTGATACGGGATTTGTTGCCAAAGATCTATAGCCGAGAATGAGGTCATTTGTTTGCCAGTCAAAGACAGTCAAAATGTAAAACCGGTGTAACGCTAATTGTTGGGCAAGACCGACACTGTACAAGTGGAATTAATTTAGATTATATGAAATGTATATTTTAAACTGCGCAATGAACTTGAAATTGAAAGTTTGGTAGGACCCTGCGATTGCACTGCATTTGCTCTACCAACTGAGCTAACAAGCCGACTCGGAGCTGGTCGCTTGTGAGTTCGATAGACCAATTCGGCTAACTAATGCTGTACCCAATTCAAATCTTTTGGGAATAAAACGTTTTGTTCCAGGTATTCCCATATCATTTAAATGTGAATGCTTCATTGTCATGCAAATTCAACACACAGAGAATCTTAACTTCGAGAGATTTGAATTGGGTACAGCATTGAGTTAGCCGAATCGGTCTATTGATTTCCCGTTAAGAGTGACCAGCTCCCTCCTATTTGGCTTCATAAGTCAGATGGTAGAGCGAGTCGGCAGCGCAATCGCACAAGCCTGGATTTTTTCAGGCATCCTCAGTTGCACCTGCTTAAGTTGATCATCTTACTACGACGATCCACATATCACTGTCCAAGTGGATGAGATTGCGTAAATATCAGTGGTAATACTTTAAGCTCTATTAAACAAGTATTATTATACATCAGGCTCACTATGAAAACTCTGATTGGTCGAGAGCATTCAATCAATTCACAATAGCTTGTGAACTTGACATGATAAATGTAATATCTGCAGCAGATATTACATTTATGATGTTAAGTTTAACGTCTGCCTGGTTATTAAGCCCCTTGGAGTGTTCTCCTCAGAAACAAAATGGCTGAACGCTTCGCTTCTGTTTCTGAGGATGAATTATGTGAAACATGTATAATAAACAATTATTGAATTCGGTTTTCGCCTGATATCATGAATTATCAAAACCTCGTGTCTGTGTTATCTGCCTCAGCCTTCGGCTTCGGCAGATAACACAGACCTCGGTTTTGATAATTCATGATATCATGCTCAACCTCATCCAATAATTGTTTATTCGCCGAAGGCGACGTGAATATCGGTGAATAAAACCCGAGACGAAGTTGAGGCTTTTAGTCACCAATATTCGCCGAGCCTGAGGTGAACAATTGTTTAGTATAATTACATAGGTGATTAATGAAAATTCTCTGTGCTGTTTGGTTGCACTTGAGGTAATTATTGTACAATAATCACCTAAGCGTGTTTTTTTTTTTTTTTTTCAAAATAGCCGCAAGCCGTTTTGTCGAGGTGGCAGACGAAGCATATTTTTCAAATAATCACCTATGTGATTATACTAAATATGTTTATGCTTTGACATGCTTTCCTTCACATCGTGTTGTTGAAACAGCATTAACACCAAACTTGGGATGTAAGGGAGTTGTTTTTCAAAGATATCGTTTCCATTTATGCAATAATCTTATCCTTTTTTTCCGCAGGTAAAGCTTGTGTAGCTTTTCACTCGTACTGCAGCAGTGTGCGGTGCGTGTACCCGCTAAAGAACGACCCGACCCGAAGGACAGGTCATGTGAATGACATGGTTAGACCCGATGTTGGCTTATTTCGTGAGCATGAAGTAAGAGACGCATGCGTACAGACAGACCCGGGTGTATCAGGGGCCTGGGGGTATGCATCACGTGGCCCCGTATTGGCCAATCAAAGTGAAGGTCAGTCTTCATTGCTCTTTATTACCCTTTATTGTATAAATTTAACGTGGACTGCGTAGGACGTGTTGGCTTTTGTTTGTAAACTACGGGATAAACTGGAAGTTTTCCAGGTGACGCTGCTCAACTGCAATGGGTCTCCAACTCTCATATATTTCAATTTCCGCTTGCCAAATATATAAACATTTCATTCAACCATTCAATAATATTGTTCCTGACACTGAGAACTATTTTATAAAGGAGCTTTTCAAAATTTAATTTCCTCCCGTAGAACATCTAATGCTTCGAATTTTCATCGATTTACTTGTTTAGCAGTTGGAGAAATTATCAAGTCGATCAGAGAGATCTTGATTTGTTACCTTATGCATCTGTCAGAGTCAAATCTCATTTGTCACGCAGTATCTATCGTCTACCGGTAATGTATTTCATAGGTTCATTTGGCTCGTCACGCATTCTCGTCGTCGGCAGTGGGAGGCTACAAACTTGTCCGTACTCGGTCAAACTATCCGAGGGTTCAAGTCATGAAGTGACAAAAATGTTAAGGTCCCTGGAGAAAAAAGCTGCACTGACATGGAATACATCACGTACTTAAACGTTTCTCAAGGAATCTGTGTTTTGTCTGATGTAATGTTGTCCGAGGCGACCTCCTATCTTGTTCATTGTCAATCGTAAAGGAATTTTTTTTTTTAAGACTGTAATTTGAAACCCATGCGACCCTTTCGTAAGAAGACCCCAAGCCAGAGGGGAATGTGAGATCATTACCCTAGCTGACGCTTTTTTCCACAATCTATGATTTTGTTGAAGGTCAGGATAACGCGATGAACGGTTAATATTTCTTTATAACAGTTTTTAGAAAGGGAACTGAACCTTCTGAATTGGTGTCCTGTTTTCAGCGTCATCTTACAAGGTCACATCCGACAACGCAGCGACCCGGAAAGAGGGTGTGGAAGATGACTCTGGAGAAGACGTTAACTCAGATGACGACTTTAATTTTGTCGAAGACAGGAACACGTTGAACGGTATGCGCATTTCAAGCTTGGGAACTGGTACCTTGAGTGTTCGGTTTGAGCAGCCCTCTAGCCCCACTTCTATTGCGAGTTCTGTCCAATCGGACGAGGTTGTAGGGAAAACTCATTTCCGAGTGGACGACTTCGCACGAATGTTGTCCGAATTTAAGGGCTTTGGAACCTCGCCGCCGGTTACTGGAGTATCCGAACCTCCACGGATTCCGATGGTTGTTTTCAATGACGTAGATGGTGCAACTTCTGGTGAAGGCGAAGGAACTGTTACTGGAAGTGGTAAAGCGACGATTAGTGGTGAAACGTCAGAGAGTGAAGTTGATGTAGAATTCTCGAGGACAAGAGTAAAATCTGTTGGCGAATATGTCAAACTAAATGAAGCCAGAGCAGCTGCCCAAGGACTTACGCTAAGAAAAAATAATCCAGAAGACGGGCTACCCGATACTGAATCGGAGTCGGAAACTGGGAATATCGCCGGAAATCAGCTCACTTCCGGGGATGCAATAATTCCAAGTTATGTGGAGGTCCTCGACGATTCTCAAGCGCCCGCTCAAGCATCCGCGGATACAGAGCCGAAGGAACCGATTTACGATAGTCCTCGAAAAGATGATAGCTACAGTCTATTTGAAAGAAGCCAAGAGCGTGCAAGCGAGGTCGCAGGAGGTTCAAATGCTCGCAAGGTGGAAAATCTGAAACCGAGGCTGCCGTTCCCAGTCCTTCTTGTCAGCGCAGGTGAGGGTTACGCGGATTTGCGACGAAAGAGGCCGAGCGAACACGATAAAGAACCGAGGATTATGATCTGGCAGATAAGCTGAAGCCCCTTTTTCTGGGAATATCCGTAAAAGCTGGTCTCACAAACAGAGCGGCATTGTGGCGTTGTCAGTGAAAGGAAGGAGAGTGAGACGTTTATGTTGATTTCTCTAATGAATTCAATGACAGAGAGTTATTTTGAGAAGTATCTGCCTCTCTGGTTAGGTTTCACTAAGGAAATGCGCCTTATTAATTTGCAAATGCCGGCTTTGTATTTCGTAGCAGAGATGTGTTAAAATGTCGCTAATTTCAATGTTTTCTCCAAAAATTTAAAGTGCATTTTGAAATGGCCTATTCCGATTTGAGGCCAAGCGAATTCCGAGCGAGTGTAACCCTAGCTTGCTGGTAGCTCGCGTGACATTTTACCGCAGGGTTATTTAAACACTCGCGAGTACGATGGTTTTGGCAGCGAGTGGGCTGCGACTAATATGGGAACTAGTAATTTGGATTTCACTCGCGGCCAAAACAACGAAGCAACCATTGATTTACTCCCGCGTGTTAAAATAATCCTGCAATAAAAATATCCCTTCGGCTACGCAGGCTAGTGTAACCTGAAAGAAGATGATTACCGCTCCATTCTTCCTGGGGGGATGGGGTGGAGTGGTGTTTGGCCATGGAAATAAAGCAAGATTTCTTAAGCAAAGTTTAATTCAGAGGTGCGAAAATTCATTTAACATGCCCAGAGGCCGCTTACAGGAACAATGACGATTTTTTATGCAACACTGTATGTTAGATAGTTATTTTCATGTTTGAATTTGTAATTTTTAACATAGTATTTCACCGTTATCCATGAATTGTTTTATTTTACTTGCCTTACCATTGCCGTCTGTAAAGTAATTCAATGAACCTAATGCATGTTCGTGCTTATCGTCCTTGCAAACAAAATTTTCATCAATTAGTTTTTCCTCGTGAAATACGTTTGATTTCAGAGCGTTTGACCTATTCGTTTATTCCGTTATCGTTGACTTCTTGCTTTGCGCATGCCCTTGAATGGCGAATTCGTTTTCTTGCAATGTGACATACATTTAATTATGGTCCCGAGGGAAGCAGTTTTGTTTCCCGAGAGTCCTGATGAGGACTCGAGGGAAAAGAAAGCTAGCTACAATCTTGTGCAAAACGTGTTGGGAAATGTGACGCTTTGCTTTGTCTGTGTGATAAAGATCATTTTCTTCCTACTTTCCCCTCTCCCCTAATTCTAATGTTGGTTTAAAAAAAACGGCCAAAGGCTTGCACAGTATTTTGCATCACATTATCAACATTGGTATGGGGGAGGGAAGGGGGGGGGGGGGGGGGACCAATATACTTTGTGAGTGCATGTCAAATGATCCTTAAGCTATAATTTTTCCCAAGAGTTTTGTCCAAGGTTGCATAATCCATGTTTTCATGAATATAATTAGATTCTGAGAGTCTCAATGGCCAAGGACAGTTTGATATGTAGATCTCGTGACCGTCCCTATACTGTTGTAGTTTGAATGATTTTGGACTGTTGCGTGTGGGTTTTGGGGACGACAAGGTGCCTTGACGTTTGTTACCAAATCAGGACAATACCGTATATGACAGTTCTGAAGGTTTAACTGATCAGAATGTAATGTGAAGTGCTAGTTTTGTACCTCATATGAACCATGTGAGCGTTAGCCTACTAATGGAAATGGGCCCACACAAGGACAGAAAAAAACTCTGACCTGGGTGGGAAATGAACCCACGACCTTCGGTTCTGAAGGTTGTTGATTACTCAACTTATTCTAGTCGCTAAGTTATGGATTGATTGCAAGGCTATGAGCATGATTTTAATTCAAGATTCAAGAGAATTCAAAGTAACTTTGTCCCCACAGAGAGGGACTCGGTGGGGACTGCAAATGCAATAAGTAGCATTTATCTGACTCTGTGGTGGCAAGTACTTCATTTTAATCACCAAATCCGGAAGGAACTGCAACGGGAACTCCCGCCAGGTTCCAGATGTTTCCTCTTAGCTTAGGATAAGTTTTTAACCGTGGTCTATGTTAGAGGATCCTTACGAAGACAACTCAACGCCAACCATTCAATAAAACGATTGACAGATAGTTTCAACGGTTAACAGGGAAGACACCATTAAAACAATAGATGGTCATTGTTTTTGTTCCGAGACTTGCACGTTATTCGTCGTTAACCGTTGAAATGACTACATTTTCTTTTGTTAATCGTGCCAACTGCCTTAAATCATCATTTTGGGTTCTCTCCGTTGTGAAATTGCAAACCATGAAGGTAATTCCACCAAAAATTGAGGCAATTATGTTCTTTATTGTATAAATTGTGTTACGTATTCACTTTACCCCTAAGTATGTCTTTGCGTGACCAACTTGAAAAAGTTTTCTTTTTCTCTCAAGGACACAACGCGTATAATAAGCAGTTGCTTGATTTCTTAAATACAATCGCGTCAATACGGCCCGCCATAGATGCATAGGCATTTAAATTTCGTACGATGACTCCTTGTCGCCAAATACTCAGCTTACTTGGACGTCCTCCAGCGTGTTTCTCTCCTACGCTTTGTCCCTCCTCAAAAGGTGTTTTTTAATTCTATAAACAGATGATTTCAAAACGTTGCACTTTTCAATGATCTGTCGCGTTAAAAATTAAATTTCGTTATTGCGTGCTAAGAAGGTAATATAACCGTTTGTCTGGCTCTTTTACGCCAATAAAAACCATACTGGTCACTTCCAACTTACTGATTAGCACTGCCCCCCATTGTTAAGTCACTAAAAATTGGCTTTCATTACATATATGATCCCATTATTGGAAACGACAATATCACAAATTAAGCAGCATATAATGGCGTAAAATTTGGTACAAAGGATTATTTGGGGCAATGAATCTGCAGTAACTTTTTCTCATTTCGTAATTTTACAATCTGGCATTTTTACAATCTTTATCTATTTTTACAATCTGGACAAAACTCGTTGGGAAAATGTGACGCTCTACTTTGTCTGTGTGATAAATATTATTTTCTTCCTACTTTCCCCCCTCCCCTCATTCCAATGTTGGTTAAAAGAAGTGCCAAAGGCATGCACAGTATTTTGCATGACATTATCAACATTGGTATGGGGGGAGGGGCGGGGGGGGGGGGGGGTGGCAACATACTTTGTGAGTGCATGTCAAATGATGCTTAATGAACAAGAGTTTTGTCCAAGATTGTAGTTTCCCATGGGACCACATATCAAGTGCTTTGTTATATATTCTATCGTGCTGTTGTATCCGGCGCGGGCAACAACTGCAGATTGGCCATTTCCGAGTTCATGTCTGCCTCCTCTTCAAAGCGAGTCGAAGTGCGAAGTTTTCGTTCTGAAAATTAGGGAGCGTTCTTTTGGGATGGTCCGAAAAAGGATCACTGATCCAAGATCACTTGGATCGGTGCATCAAAGGAACCGAAAAATCCTTTCCCAGAGTGGATTCATCGGTTCCTTTGGTTCGCTGTCAAGTGAAACATGGTAATTACGATCACCAGAACTTCGTACTTAGACTCGCTTGTGAAGAGGAGGCAGACATGAACTCGGAAATGGCCTATTGTATTTCGGTCGGGATACATTTGAATTTGGTCAGGGGCACGTGACCAAGAACTAACCAATCACAGTGCTCGTTTTGTTGAGTGAAAGTCTCGGTGTATGACAAGACCGTATAACTACCGATTTTGTTTCGACGCAAACTGTCCAGTGAAACATACTTTGTCATGAATGTTTCATCTTGTCCCTGAATCGCTCTGTTTACATCTGTGGAGCAACTTTAGGTTTGAAAGTGGGAACTTCCACCTCTTCTGGACATCGGCTTTTAAGGTGAAGTCTTCTACGAGCCTAGTGGCCCATCAGGCCGGTACTTATCTCTCGTTACTGTAGTATGAAGCGACTAGGAGTATTTCCACTCCCCCTTGGATGGGATGCTAGTCCATCGCAGGGTTAACCCCAGCATTAAATTTGCCGTTACCCATTTACACACCTGGGTGAAGAGAGTCATTATGAGAGTAAAGTGTCTTGCCCAAGAACAAGACAATGTCCCCGGCCAGGGCCTGAACCCGGACCACAGCGCGCTAACCGTTAGGCCACCCGGCCTCCCGACATCGGCTTTTTGCAAGAAACAAATGGTTCGAGTGTATCTGATTATATCTGAACATGAGTGGGGCTCGACTCGTTCACTCTTCTCGAGCCTCACTAGCTTACAGCATTTAAATCTGGTTGAATTAATTCGAGTTTTTCCAACCACCTTGTTTGAATGGTTTTGTGCATATCAAAATAATTCTATGGTTTAATCCCGAGATGCCTTGCAAAACGAATGCACTCCTAAATTCACTCCGGACCGCAAGTGTTAAATCTAACAGGAGTTTAATATCAAGGGGATCCTCTATCTCACATACTTGGCCTAGGGATGAACCCTTTCCCCAGTAGATTTATTTATAGAACGCCTCCCTTGGGAGATTCAGCAAACCCACTGTTGTAAAAGGCATTCAAAACAAAGCCATGTCTGCGTCAAGGAAAATATGATACTTTCGCGGGAAAAATCTGGTCCTAAAAATAAATTTACTCGGGAAATGGTTTACTCTGGGAATAGTAAAATTAAACGAGACTTACCTGTTAGTTGAAGTTTGATTGAGATTCTACCATGTCCCATTCTCTAAAGTAATATAGCTAGACAAAGCACTTCGGGCTGTATTAACGGCACTGTATGTAAGGCCTTGCTGGTATAGCAGGGTTAGAAAATCAAGCACAGACACTACAGATGGTTGAATGTGACTGATCTGCCTCTGATTACAAAACTTTTGCCACTTTGTAATGTAGGTACTGTACTGTTTCTTTGTGCCGTCTCTCCAGGAGGCCATGATGAGCTTA